>NC_081855.1:29279398-29619725 GCF_963259705.1 Myotis daubentonii
AACACACATATGACTCTGTCACTCCCTTGCTCAAGTCTTCAGTGTCTTTTCTTTGTCTATAAAAAAACCCTCTAAAGTTCTTAGCATCCTTTTCTAGGATTTGACCCCTGCTTAAGTCTTCAATCTCATCTTCTACCAATTCTATTTTCTACACTCTTGTCATGCCATCGTATTGACTATTGTCATTGAATATACTGATATTGCCACTCTCATCCACCCAGGGAATCTTACTTCATGTCTGAGAACAAAATCCAATATCTCAGCTTCTAGGCAGACTTTTCTTCTTGTTCTACCACTATATCAAGTGCGTTCTTTCACTCAGTCAACAAGTATTTTCTGAGAGCTGCCTATATGTTAACTTAATTCTAGGTATGACTAACAGTCCTTGTGGTCAGAGAGTCATGGGGGAGATAAACCATTACTAATGAATTACAATCATGGTACATGCAGGATTATTCACGAACATAAAGCTAGGAAAGCAGGCCCACTATTGGGGGTGTTGGTGTCCTATTATAACACCTATTAAACTCCAGTACAACTGTCAACTTATTTCCCTCTGTCACCTATACACATGAGTGCCTTAGGGTTAGGGATTCCTCTTACCTCTTGCTGACAGAGTGGCAAACACATGGTAGGAACTCAGAATATGCTTTCAAATTCAATAACTTATGTAAGTGGCCAGACCTCAAATTTTGCCTTCCTATCTGGAAAAATGCATTATTTACCCTATGAAGTAGGTTTGATTATGCTCAATTAATAGGTGACAGACTGGAACTTTAACATGTTAAAAATTTTCCCCAAGTTTTTATATTCCCAAAATACCTAGAGCTCTTACAAGTTGATACATTTAAGTGAAAACAGGAACACAGGAACGATATAAGCATGTTAATCAAAGAGGGAGAAATATGATGGGCTGATGGTCATAGAAAAGATGCCATAACCCAATATTGATGACGGGATACTACTTAAAATGAGATGGTAATATTACATTGCATTCTTTGCTAATTACAACCCAACCTCTTTTAAGAATTGGGCTCACAGGATGCTTTCTTCTATTTGATTCTGACTTTGATTTCCATGCTTGTTCTTATCATGTTAGTTTATTTTTTGATAATTATGACCCTAGATGGAGGCTCTTTCCTCTCTTTTTCTGTCTTGTTATGCTTTAAAAATATATTTAATTTATTATCTCTTGGTCAGCAATTTGTAGTAAGTCAAATAAGCTAATTGTATCTATTAAGAACCATGAAGTTTCCAGTGTAAAATAAATAGCATCCCCCTCTCTTTCCAAATCTGATACCTTTGTTTATGTACTATGTGTTCCCTATTAAAAAGATTTTGATTTGATTCCTTTTTGTTTATAAAAATGGATCTATTCTTTTGTAGTTTGTTTTAATCTAAAGCATCCTGTGAACACTCTTCCAAGTCAATACAATTAAATCTACATTTGCTCTCATAACTCTTAGTATTTTATTTTTTAATATTTTTTTATAGTTAATAATGTTACTGATATCTCCCCTCCCTCCCTTTTTACCATCCTCCTCCCAACCCCTTCCCCCGAGGTCCTCACTACCCTATTGCTGTGTCCATGGGCTATGCATATAAGTGTATAAGTTTCCTAGTTGATATAACTACATATTCCAGGGAATATGAAATATTGTTTATATTGTGTTATCATCATAATTATGTATTACTAGTGACCCAGTGCATGAAATTCATGCACATTAAAAGGGAATTAATTAGAGGAAATATTTTAATATTGCTATTTGCCCTTTCTCTATAATAGAAGTGTCAGAGATGAAAGAAAATTAGTATAATGTATATGAAAATCTTCCTCCTGTCAGAGTCTGGGGCATGCCACGGGAACCAGAGTCAAGTCCCCATCCACCCACATGCACCACGAAATCATGCGAGACTCAGACCTGGCCAGTACCACCCCCATTGGGCTAGATCCAGACCCGGTTGGCCCCACCTCTGTAAAGCCCTGCCGGGTGGGGGGCACATCCTCAGGTCACCTGGCCTGGCACCAGGGTGGGGGATGCGGCCTGAGGTCCCCTGTCAAGTTCTGCCAGGCAGGGAACGCAACTTCAGGTCTCCCAGCCTGGGCAAGGTGCGTAGTCTGAGGTCCCCCAGCTTGGGCCAGAGCAGGGGGAATACCTTGAGGTCCCTGTCAAGCCCCACCAGAAATGGGGTGCGGCCTCAGTTCCCCCAGCCCGGGCCAGGGTGGGGGCTGCACCTTGAGGTTCCCCGTCAAGCCCCACAGGCGGGGGTGTGGCCTGAGGTCCCCCATCAAGCCCTGCATGGCAGGGGGTGTGACCTCAAGTCTCCTGGCCTGGTGCCAGGGAAGGGGGCGTGGCCTCAGATCCTCCAGCTCGGTGCTGGGGCAGGGGGTGCGGCCTGAGGTCCCCCGTCAAGCTCCGCCAGGTGAGGATTGCGGCCTGAGGTTCCCTATCAAGCCCTGCTGGGGGGTGGGGCATGCCCTGAGGTCCCCTGTCAAGCCCCACCAGGCAGAGGGTATAGCCTCAGGTCCCCTGCCCTGGCCCAGCACCACACAGCCTCAGGTCCCTGCTGATTGCTCGTTAAGGCTCATTATGGGAACTCGGCCTCCCCTGTGGGCGCCGCCATCTTGACAGTTATGGCATGATGGTCAATTTGCATATTCCCTCTTTATTAGATAAGAAAATGAAAACATAACCTAAGTCTTGGAAATGCAGATTGGTACCAGTGTTCTTATACCTGCTATTCCTTCTACTTAAAATATTCTTCCTTCTCTTTCCTGCAGGACCCTCCTCCATTCATTTCTCAGGATTTATTTTCAGCATTTCTTTAATGGTTCTCCAAGCACATGGCATACACTGGGCATTGCTCTGGAGCAAGCATGTCAAACTCACGCCCCGCGGGCAGCATGCCTCCTTTACTTGGCCTGTGTTAACCTTTGAGTTTGGCATGCCTGCTTTGAAGTGATGCCCACTCTCCCATATGAGGGCCCCCTTCCCAGTCCCCCCATGGCTATGTCTACTTCTTATTGTAGGAAAAGTATCTTTTCACTGTTGTTGCCCTGCCCCTATGAGGCCTTGCCTGAAATTGGTGTTTGAAAACTGTTGCCAAATGGGTATTGCCTCTTCCCTCTTCCCTCTTCCCACAGCCACAGAGGCATGGCTGCTTTGTGGACTGATTGATGGGGCTGCCAGGATCTTCCATTAGGAGTTTCTCCAGCTGCAACTTAGCCTCTCTCAGAGCCCACAGTTCAGTTTCTGCTAGTACCCGTGCAGCTGGTGATTGTAAGGAATTTCTATTCCAAATTTGTGGGACACCAGGCCATACAGCACGAGAGGAAGCTGTTTGTTGAGACATTCACGAAACTCCTTGCTTCTCTCTCCCTGAGCGATGCAGACAGAGGCTGCTTTGCTCTCTGATCTCTCATTAAGGCGCTGTTTGTAAGCAAAGGATGGTCAGTGCTCAGCAGAGCTCTTATCGGCACTCCATAGCCTCCCCTCACCAGGGATCGCTTTGTTCCCCTGCCTGGTGGAGAGGCCTGGGATCCCCCCTCCTGGCTAAGATACTTTTATAAAGTAAAAATGGCATTTTATCATCTCTGGAAATGGGAAACTATAATCACTAATGAGATTTATAAAAAGTACGGCCCACGCCAAGCTGGGCTTTCATAATAAAACGTGCGCCTTGGCCTGCCCACATAGTACATAGGCATAGTGAAAACCTCTGGATGATAAAGGTTGTCCTCTTTGAATTATGGATTGATTAAAAGGGGCACAACGTGTTATTTGAAGGTTGTGTGGAGGCTAAATAATCCCATCTGTGTAAGACAGGCTATGATATTTTATACTGTCTGCGGAGATTTGTCCAATTACGTTTTATGGTCTGGACTCAAAGATTCCAGCTTCTTATTTTATTTAACTCTGCAGGCGATTGTTCAGCAGAACATCCACTCCCCAGGGGAAAAGAAAATCTGGAGGTCATAATTTAGCTTCAAATACAGGTGGTTTTATGGGGCGAGGAGCTCCCTTTGAATTCTCCCACTGTGCCAAGTGGGAAAGAGAAGTTGGGTCCAGAGGCTGATCTGATCGTGGAGCTGGTGATCCAATCCCATGATGCCATGAAGGAGGTTGTTTCCACATCACAACAAACCTGACTCATATTGGTGGTGAGATGTGTGGTCAAATATATCCTGTTTTTAGGGCCTTAAAAGAGCTGGTGTCAGGTGAGACTTCTACCTTGAAACACTTCCAGAAATTGTCTTTCTCAATGCCACCCATGTTTCTGTTGGCCATTGTTTCCAGATATTTCAGCTCATTGAGGTCCTCTGTTCATCTGGCTGTGATTTGATTATTTCCTAATAGGAAGTTCAGAATCATAAATTACTAGAGGCCCAGTGCACCAACTCATGCACCAGTGGGGTCCCTCGGCATGGCCTGTGGGGATTGGGCCAAAATGGCTCTCCAACATTCCCCGAGGGCTTCTGGATTGCTAGAGGGCACAGATCAGGTTGAGGGACCCCACTGGTCCACGATTGGGGATGGGGAGGGACCGTGGGAGGGCTCCAGGACATGTCCAACCCATCCCACCCAGTCCCAATCGGCTGAACCCCAGCAGCAAGCTAACCTACTGGTCTGAGCGTCTGCCCCCTGGTGGTCAGTGCATGTCATAGTGACTGGTTGAATGATCGAATGGTCAGACACTTAACATATTAAGTTTTTATTATGTAGGATATCTAAACAAATGAATTAATGCCTGATTTCTGCAAATTTATTTTAAGTCTCTCTTCCCCCCCACCCAAAAAAAGGGCAGGAAAGGTGAGAAGGGCTAGGTTTGTCCTCTATGTTATCCATAGCCAAGCGTGCTAGCCTTTATATAGTTTAAGATGAGAAGAATGCTTTCTAATATATGGGTTCCGAGAAGCAGAATAAACAGTATTAAACTTCCCAAAGTGCTGTAGTCAGCCTTCTGGAGCAAGTAATGTGCTTGGTTCCCAATGTAAATTACTGAATGAATAATTAAATGGGAATTACTATCTTCTTAGAGATCCTCAGCCACACTAGGCCTGAGCTCTTCTCCAGGTGAATTTGGAGAAAGGAACAAACCCAGGTCTGCTGGGAAGGTGAGGTTGAGTGATGAGAGGTTTAGAAGCTGTTGTATTTGGATCCTCCACCTTGTGGAGGAAAGTTCAAAGGACTGAAGCTGCCTGGAAGGAAAGAGAGGCCTCAGTCTCCTTTTTCTTGGAGATTAGTTTTATTCATGACATTCCTTTTTTATGTAAATAAATCCCCCCCCCCTATTTTTTTTTAACCTAAGCTCACCAAGGGTCTGTTTCTGTCACTTGCAAGACCCAGCTTCCATCACCAACATCACAATGGAATCGTCTGCCATTCTTAGCAAAGCCTTTTCCAATTGCCCTGAATGTTTATAAATCAATTTAGTGAATATTTTTTATATTTTCCATCCATCTTTCTCTGAGATCTGTAGTCTACTTTATCAGCACGAGGATGTCCCAAATCAAACTTATCCCATATCAAAAAAGGAGTCATATTTTTATAGTGCTTGTTCTAGATCCGTAAGAATTTCCCAACTTTTTCCCTGTGAGTGTTCATATTAACAGTTACTAGGACGCACCCTTGTTAAAACTACAGAGGATAATTGCAGCTTTCTTCATTGATAGGGGTATAAGTTAGATAAGGGTTTCTGAAATGTAAACACGAAAATAAAATGAGTGCAGTTACTCCAACATGCTATTCTTTCCCTCCTCCCCTCTCTCTCACCCCCTCCTTCTCTCTCTCTCTTTCTCTCTCTCCCCCTCTCTCTCTCCTTCCTTCCCTCCCTCCCTCCCTCCCTCCCTCCCTCCCTCCCTCCTCTCCTCCCTCCTTCACAGCAGACCAGAAATCTATGGGCTGTCAGAATGGCAGCTTCACTCCATTAGCAGCCCAAGTTCCTTCTCTTTGCTGCTCTACCATTCCTTAGAGTGCGGGCTGACCTCATTCATCAGCAATACCCTTTCCAGCTCATGGGAAAAGGGAAAAAACTCACAGAGAGGGTAAGACATTTTTACTTAAGGAAGGGATGTGGAAGTTGCACACATTATTTCTACCCCACTGATGAGCATTGTCATATGAATGTTAAACGCAGCCACAGCAGGGGAAACTGGGATGTGAGTATCTAGCTGGGCAGCCATGGGTTTTGCTAGCAGACAGCATGGTAGAGGAGCTTATTACTAAAAGGAAGAAGGAGAGAATGGGTATTGTGGGAAAATGATATCCTCCCATGCATTGCTAGATTGTTACTATGAGGCAATGAATGTGCTATAAGGAAATGAATGTGCTTTCTCGCTAACAGGTCACTTGAATTTCCCATGTGCTAAGACACATAAATATCACTCCGCGATCCTTTCAAATTTCTGCCCTCTTTGATTTCATTCACCACCAAAGTTCTATAAAAAAGAAATCTACACTCAGGGCACCAGCATTCCTAGCACCTGCCTCCTGTGTCACCCATTGCAATCTGGCTTCTGTGCCTGTCTTTTATGAAAAAGCTTCCTCGTGAGTGAGAAAGGGCCTCTTATCCCTCCCTTCCCGGCTCCCAGGCGCTTCACCCTCTCACCTGCTCAGTGGCTGTTGAAGGCTTATCCTGTCTAGATGTGCTCTCATTAATTTCTGTGGCTCAGCGCTATCCTGCTCCTTCCGCTTCTCTAACCAAGCCTCCTCTGTCTTTTCTGTGCCCATCTCATTCCTCTCATGTTATAAATGTGGCATTGTCTGTGGGTATACATTCTTGAATTCTTTGCCTCTCTTCCGGAAGTCCCCCCAGGGGCTTTGGCTAACACCCAGGTTGACCGCAATTCCACGCCCACCCTCCCTTTGTCTTATATTCAGTGACGCTTCAAAAAGGAGCCTGATACCAACCCGAGCGCAGTTCCCTATTAGCTTCCAGTGACGAATGTGTTCTGTGGCATCTGGGGTGTCAGAGCTCCTTTGATTCCCAGGAACAGACTCTGCCTGGCTGCTGTAAGTGCAAGGATAGGATTCTGGGAATATGCAGAAGGGTGGTGGTACCAGCAACTGACTGCAGAGGGGCCAGAGCTCCTGGGAGAACCAAGCCCTAGCTTCCCTCTTGCTCTGCATATGCTTCTCCAGGTCATGGTGGGACATAGCTACTCACAGCTCCCAAGGTGATGCATTCTCAGTGTCAGTTACCCAGGGTGAGACTCCCCTTTCTTCCCTCAGTTTGTTTCCAAAATCCATGGAAGCAATTCCAGTGGAGTTGGGCTGAAGGAAGTGCTCAGAGAAAACCTGTTCCATAGAAGAAGACATTTGGGGGAAGCCACTCTAATAGATACCTATCTACCGAACAATGTGAGTCATCTCTTACATGCAAGTGCTAATGTACATAAAAGCTGTAACGGGGTGGGAACAACATCACAGCTGGCCTCTGAGTCCCCAGGCCTGCCACTGTATTAGCTGCATGATTTGGCAAGTTTGAGTGCCAATATCTTCCTCCCAAAGGGACCCTTACACCCTGTCCTTGTTGTGATAACCCAATGTCATGATAGATATACAACTGACTAGTTTAGCTCCTGGCAGGTATTGGGCACTCAGTAAATGCTAGCTGCATCTCGTTGGCCAGGATGTTCGTAAGAGAAAAAAGGCATTGGTCTGGAGAATTTGGGCAACCACTTTCCTCAGGGCTGGAAAGTAACATAAAAGCCCTCTTTCCCAGTAATTATCTACAAAAGCGAGAGTATGAATGCATCTGTCTGCTCTTCGGTGGGTTCGTTGGCTACAGATATTCAACGCAGTGCTTAATTGGCCTGGCCAGTTCCTCAGGAACTGGGGAGCAGTGTCCCGACCTTCCAAAGGAAGATGGATTGTGGCCTCCTTCCTCACATAATAGCAAACTGCACATCAGCTGAAAAGTGCACAAAGCCAAGGTCCATGGCTTTGTCTGGGCAGGAGAAATATTTTGGTTCAATTCAAAGCAAACTTGTGGCCTCGTTGCAGTATTATGCTGGGTATAATTCTGGAGACAATGCGGGTATCTGGTACATTGGGAAGGGGTGAGAAAGAATACATCTACAACCTGAAGGTATTGATTGTGTTTGTCTGGGAATGAAAGGAGCAAGGACCTATTACTTTGGACTTTATTTTTCTGAGGCTTCGGGTTCACAAAGCAATGGCTATTTGGATGGTTTCAGGTTTTTACTTCTCCTAAACCCTGCTTCTGAACGCTGCTGAAGGCCTGGGTGAATTGAGATGACACTGAGGTCTGGTAACGTGCCAAGTGGAAAGAATTGAGGGAAGATGAGCTGACTCCTTCCTCAAAGCCAGCGGGAGTTCCCAGTGCTCTTGGGAACAGCAAGACAGAGGGCTTGCCCACCTTTGTTCATAAAATTCTTACAGGCTCCCAGCTTGTTATGAGTGGATTAAGGACAGTTAATCACTGAGGTTCACTGTGTGCTCACCTTTTACTAGTACTTGTCAGATAAAGCAGACCTGCACGCCCCACACTGGGGGTCCAGCCTGCAACACCAGCATGTGCCCTGACTGGAATCGAACCATGACCTCCTGGTTCATAGGTCGACGTACTGGGCTTAAATATTTTTCACGAGAGTCTCTTTTTATTTTTGAAGGTGGCAAACTTTGAGCTGGTTCTTTATTTTATTTTATTTTTTTAGTTAAGTTCTTTATTGTTTAAATTATTATATATGTCTCCCTTGCCCCCATTGATCTCTACCTGGCCATTCCCACCCCCTAGCACATGCCCTCAACCCCCTACTGTCGATGATCTCTTTTGATCCACAATGAAGTCATTGTTGAACACAGACACATACTCAGGCGCACACACACACACACACACATACACATAGACATATAGATATATGCATATATATATAATATTTTTACACAAAATATATACAATATTTTTACACATGTATGTATGTATGTATAAAATCACCTAGGCAAATCTGAAATCTATAGGGAGTTAAAGCTACAGGCCAGAGGTGGAATTTCTCCTTCCTTAGGAAAGCCTTAGCTTTGCTTTTAAGGTCTTTCAATGGACTTAGCTGCCACTGAAGCTCACTGAGTGCTCACCCTATCATGATTGTAGATAACCTGCCAACTCAGGTTATCTAGAATCATCTCCCTTCCTTCAAGCGAACTGATTATAGACTTTATCACATCCATCTTTGCACTTTCAAGGCAACACCAAGATTTGTGTTTGATTAAATAACTGGTGATTGTAGTCTAGCCAAGTTGACACATCGAAAGACTTCACAGAACTTGAATCAATAAATTAAATGTATAAATTGCGGTAAAGAAGCAATTAATTCTATCCTAACTTTATTAATGTTTACATGTAATGTTCAAATTATATAATATTTTGTTTCAGTAAACAGGTAGTATTACTTCTATTTAACCATTGTGTTTCTTAATATATTTAGATAACAAAAAATATAACTATGTTAGACATGTCAGACAAATCTTTCCCTTTATTGTATTTGAATTAGCTAGGTGCATTATCCTGTAGATTATTTTTGCAACTGCCTTTGCATAAAAAAAGTAGTAATTATTGGATTGTTTGGGAGATTTTACATATGATATCATTAAATATTCCTAAGAATCTTGTGAGATGGGGGTTACCATCTTGTTATTCCCATTTTGTAGTTGAAGAAACCGAGGCTCATAGAGGTTAAATAACTTGTTCAAGGTCACAGAATGAGCAGATGAATATGTTCAAGATTTGAACAGGGTCTGGTGGTTCCAAGGTTTGAGTTTACCTCCAATGAACCACCTTTGCCTATTATGATCATTTCCCATTGATGAGCATCAGGCTTATCATGCCCTAGGAATTGTAGCAAATGATCAAGTCTAATATTGATTAGTCTTCTTTGCTTTTCAATGTCAATATAAATCTAAGTTTAGAATTAGATTGAATTAATAAAGCAGAATAAGTATGTGCTAAAGGCAAGTTTATCCCCCATCCCCCACAGTCAGTTAACTGGCCTCAGGGAGGGGTAGGGAGAGGAGAGCAGATTGAAGCTGACCAGATTGAAGTTGACCAGAGATTGAATGGAGAGAAGGGAAGAATGAACAATAAGAATTTAAGATTAGCTTTAGGAATTTAATTAGCTTCTTTCAGGAATTCTCTTGGGGGAGTGGGGGTGAGACTATCGCCAGAGGTGTTTGTCAGACTTAGAAGCATCCTGGAAAAATGGTGACCTCAAAAAGCAGAGTCCTGGAGAAGTCCCAGTTCTGAATCTGTTCCTGATTATTTGCTCAACGTTGGACAAATCACTTCCCTTCACCTCCACTTCCTCTCTTACAAAATGATGCCCATTTTATGCAACTGGCTCTAAATAGTCTCTAACAGGAGATGGGGGGATCAAATAAATGGAAAGTTGTGAATGCTCTGCAGAAAATGTCCTTTATTTGAAAGTGCTATGCAAATATGATGTGTAGTTATGCAGGGAGGATATTGCCTTCATTTCTTTTGGGTTGGGTCATTTATGTCCACATCATCCGATTTCATTTGTGACCCTTCTTCTGGGTCCCTAGGCTGATCCATGACTTGGGACTTTGAGCTTTCCCGGGATCACTGCAGCCAGCGTGCCTGCTTTGTAGCTTGATGCTTGCGGCTGGGGTAAGTTTATAAGCAGCTCCCTTGAAACTAGAGCCTGGTGCTCACTGTCTGAAATATCTTCTTTATCATCACATCCAGGAGAGAGCAGATCCGCCAGGGGATAGCATATACAATGATTTTTTTTCCCCCCTGAAGAACTGCATTCTTCAAAAGAGATGCTTTCTGATTCCCTCCTCTCACTCCCTGCAACTAGTAGCTTTCTGTTGCACTATTATTAGAATCTGCTGCAGATAAAACATTCAAGGAGTACCTTTCTTCCACTTGTGTATTATTCTTATAATCTTCCCAACAAGCTCAACCTTGATCTGTTTGAACTAAAGGTTTTTGCATATATATATATGGTCCCAATTACCGTTAGAAACAACTTTAGGGATGGATGGGGCTTGATAACTACAATTTTCAAGCTGCAAAAAATTCAGTATCATTGAATTATGATTCTGAAGTGTGTTCCATGAGTTTTTTCTCTCTCCAGTACTTTGCAATGATAGTTAATACAGGGTGAGGCAACTTTAAAGAATTTTATATTCCCAAACTACCTACTAGTGGATTCTTGCAAGTTGGCTCTTGAATGTCCTAGATTTTCAACTGGTGCCAAATTACAGAATTTTCAAATGTACATGGTCTATTGAGATTCTGGATGAAACATGTCCTAACTACTGACTAATGAGAGACCCATTAACTTGGAAAGCTGAGGAAGAGATAATAGCACGAAAGTTAAAATATACACTTTGTATTCTTGCCCGAATGTGAGGCCATGATGCCTGAGCACAGAGGTTTCTGCTATTAAACCAGGGGTTTCTTCAGAAATAAATTTCAGATATGCCCCAGAACTTGGCTGAGACTAGTCTCAAGAATTACATTTTGTATCTGTTATAAAACTGTGCCTGCATTCACTGCATGTTATGCCACTCAAAATCTCCTATAAAATATCCCACAGAGGTAGTTTTTGCAGGAAATTTAGCAGGAAGTAACATTCATCATACACACACACACACACACACACACACACACACACACACACACTAAAGAATTTAAAAGGGAGTAACTAACTCACTTTTATTCAACTTCCTTTTCCATTTTTTTTGGGGGGGAAAAAGTCTCTTTTCCCAACTGCATCCTCCACCATTCATTAATTGTGGCCACAAAAATCCTAAGTAATGTTTCTGTGGAGCAAAGAAAGAATGGCAATGAGTCAGGCATCACAGTATGTGCCTGGTAATGATGATAGCCGAGATACACGCTGAATTTATAGAAATAGTTAGAGCCAGAACGTCTGTCAGGAAAACCAGTGGGCAAATATTTGACTATATCTTAATCAATGATATTAACATCTAAAAAAAGAACGTGTCAAGGAGGTAGAGGCTATAATACCTTGCAAAAATACCCACTATTGTTGAAGCAATTTCTACGTTCATGCTCTTTGCAGTGTAACTTTGTACCCCCACTTTAATACATGAGTCCTTGAATAAAAACGTAACTTGTAATTTTCTTTGGCCAATAGAATACAATAGAAGTCACGGTGTGTCACTTCTGATCTTAATGTTGCTTTCTTGGAACCCTGACCTATGAGCAAGAGCAGGCTAGCTTTCTGGAGGAAGAGAAGCATATGGTTCAATTCCATGCATCATCCCAGCTTCCAGCCAACTGTTCAAGAACGTGAGTCAGATCATTGTAGACATGCCAATCTCCAGCCACCATGCCAGTTGATACAGATGTAAGAGCAAGCCCAATCAAGATCAGCTGAGTCTTACCCACATCAGCAGAGCTACCTAGTTGACCTGTAACCTTGGGAGCCTTAATACATGGTTGTTGTTTAGCTCACTGTCTTAGCATGGTTTTATGCAACAAAACATGTCTCACACAGAGGACATTATTAAAAAAAAATAAAACAGGAACAAGAAAAATCAATTTTATCAGTATGAATACAGGCTAGCCTAAGGATCTGGAATATCAAAAACAGACCAGCCACTGGGCTTTCTCAGAGCTTAGGTGAGATATCCCCCAAATTCTAACTCCTGCCCAGGATAGGCAATGAGCCTTTCAGATTCTAAGAAGTTACAGCCTTGTTGTTAATACACTCTTGGATTCTTGACATCTGTCTTTCAGTCTGATGCAAACTTGGCTGGTCATCTTGAATGGGCTATAATGGGAAGGTGGAGTTTTCCTTCATGTGGAAACTTGCTTGAGAGGGTGCCCCCGATTTCCAGGCTAGCACCAACATCCTCATTGGTGACCCCAAGCACAGAGTCCCACTGATCCATACAGACTCTTAAAGTAAGTGTTAGAGATATTACACAAAGGCATTGCTTTATTTTTAGGGTAAATATCAGTAACAATGAACACTTTACCAGGACCATTTATCCTGTGGGTATTTGCTTGGAATGAATATTTAGCCTCCTGTTGCACTATGATGATGAAACAGGAATTTTTAGGGATGAAAAAGACAGGTTTAGGAAATTTTAGAAATTCAGGGGACCATGGAAGAAGCACAGGGCAGCAGAGCAGCAGAAGGTATATTTCCATAGAATAGGGGAGCTGAAAAGCTGCAACAGGTAAATTTCCATAAGATGAGGGAGCTGGGAACAGCAGAAGGTCTATATTTACAAAATAAAGGGAAGGAAGCCCTTTATCCAGAAGGAAAAGAAGAAAGCCCAAAGGGAAGAGGAAAACAATAAGGAAGGAGGGGAGGAAACCTCACATATCCCACGTGAGGTTAGAGCTAGGGGTGGGCAAACTTTTTGACTCGAGGGCCACAATGGGTTCTTAAACTGGACCAGAGGGCCGGAACAAAAGCATGGATGGAGTGTTTGTGTGAACTAATATAAATTCAAAGTAAACATCATTACATAAAAGGGTACGGTCTTTTTTTTCAATAGTTTTATTCATTTCAAACGGGCTGGATCCGGCTGGCGGGCCATAGTTTGCCCACGGCTGGTTAGACCTTTGAGCTCATAAGTTAGTAAGGAACCAGTCCAAGGGAGTAGTGATCCATCAGAGGGGACATCAAGGCACAAACATCCGCAGCCTTTATAAACCATGGAAACAGGGACTCAGTGGGACTCTTCCCCCTCCCCACATGGGAGTCTGTACTTGTTCTTTAATAAATTTCCACCTTTGCTATACCACCTTACATCCATGGATTCATTCTTCAACTCTTCTGGACCAAGAGCCCGGGAACCATCCTGCCTGGGGGAACACGCATGTTCCAGTCCAAAAATTCTGTTTCAGTGACAAGACACAGAGCCTGATTCCTTTGAACATAAATATAAAATTTAAAATAGTGAAGAGGTTTTGAATTACATTCTTATAGATTATGAAAATATGGCATTTTCCATTAGTGGATCATTCCTAGTCTTGGCAGTGTGATTAGAGCACAGATTTTGAAGGAATGGTACTATGCATTACTGTTGGTATTAAATATTACCAGTTGGTTGGCATATATTAAGTTTTTTGGTTCTTATGTATAGAATTAAAGGCTAATGCAAGTCAACGGAGATAACAGTCTTATGTGACTTTGAACACATTTCCCCGTAAGATAAAAAGGAGAATAGCAGTTTTCCATGTAGCGGTGGCTATGCCTGAAGTCTTAACTGCATGAAACAATGAGTCCCACCTGAGGCTGGGGAGAACTTCCAGAGGAGTGACATCCACTTTGGTTACTGAGTATGATGAGGAAGAGTCTGAGGACAGAAAAGAGAAAGGAGCCTCCAGTAAGTGCAACCAGCATATTCCAAGGGCAGAAGCATGCAAGAGAAAGCCTGGTTGCACTAGGAGCTACAGTGCTGTGTAAACGAGCAGTTGTGTGTGTACACACATGTGTGCACATACACACAAGTGGATATTTATATAAAGCATAAATATGCATAGGGACTAATGCAGCAGGGACAATCCATTAGCAGTGAGAATTTTATTTTATTTTTTTCAGTTTGTCTTTTCACTTTTGTTTGTTTTTTTTGCAATGAGAATTTTAAATGAAAAAAATTATGTTAGCTTAACAAAGCCAATACATATATTATCTTGACCAGGATTCCAGCGCCCATTCAGGGCTTTGGACAAAGCCTTTCCTATCGCCACGCACAGAAGACATCTAGTAGTATGAACTAAAGGACTCATTGCCAGATATTGCTTTTCACCCTTTTTAAGGAATCAGACATATTATTAGAGCAGAGAGTGCCAGCACGTTAGAATTATTATTTAATGATGTGAATTATGGGAATTTAATTCCCTCACTCTGAATGACCATATATTATTATTCCATTTGGGGTTGGGCATTCACACTCTGACCTTAATAGCTGCAAACAGACTCCAGATCCAGCTCGGTGCACTTCCCTGGGGAATGGCAACCAGCCCATTAAAAGCCCTGCCTTCTAGTTCTTCAACACATGGAATCAGGCAGTGGGCCTCGAGTCAGGGAAAGCCAGAAAGCAGAAAGCAAACTGTTTTTGTTGCTTTTTCGTAAAATCTTTTATCTGATGCTATTGTGTACCTCGGTCAGTCTCAGCCTTTGGTAGGGGACCTGTAATTGGCTTGTTGTAAACCTGTTGTCTGTTTTGCCTGGCCTCACTGTAGATTAAATAATGACCTGAAATGCTAGCGTAGTTGCCTGGATTTTGACATTTGTGGTGTGGGATTTCCATGTGTTATTGTCAGAAACTGAAGCCGGAGAGAAAGGTATGAAATTTAGAGTAAAATCAGCTGAACTGGTTATCCATTGTCAATTTTCTCTTTCCAAAGGGGAAGTTCAGGTAGGGTAGACCCAGGGAGTCTGACTCCTTTGGGGCTAGGATTGGGGTAAGAAAGGTACCAGAACCATTTATTGAAACGGGGAGTAACTATTAGGCATGTTCAAAGGTGAACTTCAGTGTTGAGTCAGAGAGGAAAGTCAGAGGCAAATAGCGCTTGAAGAAAGAATCAGGCACTGAGGTGGAGAGCTGGGGTGATGAGAATGGAGCCACCCGAGTGAGAGGAGGTGGAGGTCCACTTCAGATGCATTGGCAACAAAGGCAAGATTCTCACAAGAAACTTTTATAAACGTTCAGCATTTTTGCCCATCCGAACCCATTTCAAAGAAAGTCAGGACCTCTAAAAAATGACAAATAATAAATCAAATCTCTGAACTATCCCACCCTGGAAACATGCCTTTTAGGAAATTTCTCCATAGTCTCCAAGGGGAAGAGGCAGGTTATTTAGAGTATAATGACTCATAACTGTACGTTCTGGCCACAGAGAGTCTAAGGCTCAAATCTTGATGTTTCCATTTACTAGCTGTGGGACCCTGGTCAAGTTCTTAGTTATTCTGAGACTTATTTTTCTCCGTCTGTTAAATGGGACATAAAAATAGTGCCTACCTCATCATATTTTTTTCTTTTTTAAAATATTTTTATTGATTTCAGAGAGGAAGTACTGCATCCATTTACAGCTAGGGTTCAGGATCTGAAGAAGGGGCCATGCACAAATGAAAACACTAGACAAGAAATATGAATTTAGAAGGCATGAGGGTCAAGTGGAAACCTCTCTCTGATGGAAAAGCTCCCTGAAACCTTGGACCTGTCAGCTTGTATTCACTTGAATATACATTTGCCCTTTAGGAATGCATACAGGCATATCAAAGATAAAGTTTGGTAAATAGTGAAAGGATTATCAGGTTAGGGGATTGCCTTGAGCCATTTGGCCAATGGCAGGGCAATATTATGCTGATTTTTAGCCCTGCTGAATATCAAAGTCCATTGGCCTTCCAGTGGGACTTTTTGCATTAATATGCTAACGACTGTTGGTCTTTGCCTCCAGCAAGGAAGGGAGATAAAGAGAGAGAGAAACATCAATGATGAGAGAGAATCAGATTGGCTGCCTCCTGCATGCCTCACTCTGGGGATCCAGCACGCAACCTGGGTATGTGTCCTGACTGGGAATTGAACTGTGACTTCCTGGTTCATAGGTCGATGCTCAACCACTGAGCAATGCTGGCTGGGCTGTATTTTTGTATTTATTGAGGTAAATCCTATAAAATGCTTAGCAAAATGGCTTGTTATAAATGTTGCATATTTATTAACAGGTATTGTGATTATGGTGGTAGTGGTGATGATGTTGATAATGAAAAATTAGTATTCATGGAAACAAATTAGACAGTTAAGTTAAAGCACACACCTATATAGTGCAAAGTTTTTGAGGTGTGGATTTGCCTGGTTCAAGACCCTCCATTTCTTTTATAGCAGATCCAGATCTCACAGCATAATTATTCTTACAAAGGAGTCCCTGCTCTGGGTCTTTTTCTGTGGGTTTGAAATCGATCAGCAGAGACCTAAGTAGTTTGTAGGCAAAGTGTTTCCCTGGCCTCTTGTTAGCAGCCGGTGCTACCTCCTCAGGCAGGATGGAGACTGGCTGATGCTCTGAATTCTCAGATGCCTATCAGTACGTACATACAACATCTTACACACAGATTTCCTCTTCTATCAGTTTAATAGGTAAATGGCCACGTTCCAAAGACGGTTTTCTTGTGCAAAACCTGTCACTCCTTCTCCATAGAGATCTAAGCTGATGTCAGGCAGACCGAGGGAAGGCGGGAGAGACAATGGCTCCTGAATAATTCCTTTTGAGCTTTGAGAATAAATTTAGGAACCGAAGGAGAAAGGTATGAGCTTACAATTTTCACTTTTTGCAGACATTATTTCCAGACCTTCCTGATATTGATCCCTATAGCTTTCAGGGCCAGCTCAGCATAGTTAAACGTTTTTTAAAAATGAGAATTTTAATTGTAATATTTGCGATGTGATTATTTTCTTCCTGGTGCATTGGGTCCCAGGCTTCCTCCTCATAAAGACAGGTGTTATTACTCACTTGTGTGCAAACGTATCTATTAGGTAAGGCAAGCGCAGGCACGTTCATCATACTTATACTTACGGCACAGGGATCTCTGTCTCCTGAATAGCCTCATTCCCTGATAATGTTCCTCTGCAACAAATTGGATTTATATTAAGTCTTCAGCCTCATCTCTCATTTCCCCAGTACATCCACCTTCTATCTGAACCAGCTCAGCTTCCTTTGCCTGTAGCAGGGGGACTCTGAGATTTGGGCCACGGGTTCGGTGCCGACCCATTCCTGAGTTAGTTCTGCCTGAGTAAAGGAATGTGCTGAGGGCCCCATCTCTCCCCATTCATTTGGCATCCAGGAGCTGCTTCCCAGGTTTGGAGTCTGGCAACCTGCAGTTACCTTGGGTCCCCACATTTCACTGAATTGTAGCTTAACCACCATCATGTTTATTTTGTCCAGATCTGGACCTTCGCCTCGCACATGGTCAAGTAGCATGGTATTGCTAAATCATTCAAGTGAGTTGCCAACATTGAGTGGTGTGGGGTGTGTGTGTGTGTGTGTGTGTGTGTGTGTGTGTGTGTGTGTGTTGAAAAGATTTAAGATCTATCCTAGCAAATTTTAAGTTTATAGCACTATATTGTTAACTATTGTCACCATGCTGTACATTAATTCTCAGAACTCATTCATGTTGTCTAGCTGAATTTTTGTACCCTTTGACCAACATCTCTTCATTTCTCCCTCCACTTTCCCCTCCCTGGCCTCTGAAAACCATCATTCTACTCTCTGCTTCTATCACTTTGACTATTTTAGATTTTGCATGTAATTGAGACCATGCAGCTATTTTCTTTCTGTGGCTTATGTCAGTTTGCATAATGTGCTCCGGGTCTTGTTTGTTTGTTTGCTTGGCCATAAACATCTAGCATGTCTCCTGCTGTAGACAGGCTTGGGGGAGGGGATAAGGATGATTTTTCCAGGAGCAGAGGGACCCTTCCTCTTCACATCCACCTTTCCTCTCTTCACCAGGACCCTCCCTGGAGGTCTTCTGGGCCGATGGGACTCTTCTTCTGATTATTCCTCTCTTGCTTTTCTGGGCTGTGGTTTCTTCCAGTTTGTTTTGATTATCAATATGCTTCCATCTATTTTTTTTAACATTGCTAAGCCTTTTTGAGATATAATTGATCTGTAAAATTTACACATAACTAATATACACATTGTGATGAGTTTGGATGTATACATACACCCGTGATATACTTTTATTTCTTTTGATATAAAAAGATCTGTTTCAATCTCTCCTCTGCTAATGTGCCCCTTGTGTTCTTTTTGTTCCTCTAATTTTATTTCCCTTTATTACTGTATCATAATTTTAGCTGGGACTCAGAAGAGAGGGAGGAAAACACTGTATGCTCAGTTGATCATCTGGAACCAGTAGTCTTTTAATAAATTTATGGATATTTAATTTAATGTAAAATTACTCTACAACATTTAAACAAAACACCACGTAATAAAATAATTCTAATAAAAAGTGACATTTCAAAAAGGTTTTTTTTGTGTGTTTTTTTTTTTTTTAAAAAGCACTTAAAACACTAATGCCTCAGTGAACCACAAGGGCAAAGAAATAAACTGACAAAATTCAAATAATGAATAAATATGTGGGAATATTTTAAAACTCGTTAATCATCAAACAAATGCAAATTTATCTAACAATAAAGCATTCTTTTTCATGTATTAGAATTGGATTTTAAAATATTTTACTTTACTTAATACTGGGGAGCGCACCCTGAGATAGCCCCTTTACAGACTGCCAGAAGGCATGCGCATTTGCAGCTCTTTTGGGAACCAATTAAGCAAGATGTATCAAGGACACTTTACAATATTTTTTCTTCCAATCAGATGATCCACTTCTAGGCATCTCAATTATAAGTCTAATGACAAATGTGGGTAAGTCATTGTACCATTACTAGTCCAATAGAGAAAAAAAAATGAAACAATCTCTATAACCAACAGAGAACTTAAAAATAAACCATAACAAATACGTGTGCTGATTATTATGTAGTCATTAAAATAATAGTTCAGCCTTGGTTGGTGTGCTCAGTGGTTGGAGTGGCACCCCACTAACTAAAGGGTCACAGTTTGATTCCAGCCAAGGGTACTGGGTTACATGTTTGATCCCTGGCCCCGGTCAGGACGTGTGCAGGAGGCAACCAACTGATGTGCCTCTCTCCCATCTATGTTTCTCTCTCTCTCTTTGTCTCTCCCACTCCTTTCCACTCTCTCTGAAAATCAATGGGAAAAAAAATATCCTCGGGTGAGGATTAACAAAAATAATATTTCCAAAGATACTTAATCTCATGAGAAACTGCAGGATAAGTTAGAGTTTTAAAAGTTATTTAGGATTCAAGTTATATAAAAATTAAGCTTTTCACTTTGGGGAAAAATGCATAATAGAGAAATCTCCCTATTCCTATCTAAGGCAATGTCCAGCCTTTATGTTTCCTTAGCATTGCATATGTAGAATTGGTTACACTTTCTACTATAGCATGTTTGTCTTGGTTGACCAGGAGCTCTTTGATAGACAGGTATGCTACATTTTTCTTTATATTTGTGATCCTCAAGGGGCCTGATATGTAATAGATGTTCCATCTATATTTGTTGAATTATTAATTTGATTGATGAATGAATGAATGAGTAATATAAGTCTAAAAATACAGATCTAGTCTGGTAATGGTGGTCTAGTGTAGAAAGAATAAGGAGGTAAAAAGAAAGAGATGGAAGGAATAGGAGTGAAGGTATGTCTTTGGCCAGAGGTACAATACAAGGAAATTCAATTACATAGGATTATATAGAGAAATAAATAAAGGCAAATATAGCAAGGAAGGATAATAGAAATATATCATGATATTGTGGAACATTCATGGGCTTTTAAATCAGAAATATCTGGGCTTAAATATTAAGTTAATTTTGTATTGGCTATGCAATCCTAGACATTCCATAGAAAAATAGACATAAGAGTTCTTTTCATAGTGGAGAATATTTTTGGTACTGCATAAGCTCATGATAAAGAAAATGGAGGACAAATTCAAGGAGGCAAAGTGAAAAAGAAACAAAACTCATTTTTGATGAGATGCAATACTAACAAAGTATTGGAAGTATAGAGTATTATTACAGGAGGGAGCTAGATGTCAAGGCCGCTGTCGAAAATAACAAGGAAGGATGCATTTTTGCTGCCGTGGAATCCTGTGTTCAACACCCTACCATTGATTGCCAGACTGCACCTAAAGCATATCGGCAACACTAGGTAAAAATCAACCTTCACAAAGATTCAGGTCTAGAAAATAATAAAATACTTTTAAACTAGGTTTCATTTCCTGTCATAGTATCTACTCAAATTATATCTTTTTTTTAAAATATATTTTATTGATTTTTTACAGAGAGGAAGGGAGAGGGAGAGGGATAGAAGGTTAGAAACATAGATGAGAGGGAAACATCGATCAGCTGCCCCCTGCACACTCCCCACTGGGGATGTGTGCCCTTGACCGGAATCGAACCTGGGACCCTTGAGTCCGCAGGCCGACGCTCCATCCGCTGGGCCAAACCGGTCAGGGCCCAAATTATATCTTATTGGAGTTCAAGAAAAGTGTTAAAATTATTTATGGTTCTTGATTTTTTTTTATGGGAGTAGGGGATGTCGTGTGTCTTTTGATGGATGCTAGGAACAGTGGAATGGAGAGGTAGACATTTTTTTTGAGACCCACCTAACTGTTAAAATCTGTATCTTAGAGTCATCCCCACATCCTTGCATCCTTGTCAATGAGGCAGTTTGGTTGAGCCTGGGATTTGAAGACAGATGGTTCTGGGTTCAAATTTGAATTCCAGCTTTTACCAGTCCAGTGACCTTGGGACTGACTGTTAAGCTGATGGAGAAAATAAGACATTTGGGGGGGGGGGGGCTAGCAATCTGAATCTGTGCCAGTAACCTAATGCACATTCTTGATAGCCTA
Source organism: Myotis daubentonii (assembly GCF_963259705.1). Classification (NCBI taxonomy): domain Eukaryota; kingdom Metazoa; phylum Chordata; class Mammalia; order Chiroptera; family Vespertilionidae; genus Myotis; species Myotis daubentonii. The sequence goes on from NC_081855.1 coordinate 29,300,851, forward strand.
TAATTAAGTCACTGCCCCTTTCTCCACAATCTGGTCTTGCAGACCTGTTTACCTAAGTACTCCCATTTTACAGAGGCCATAAACCATGAACAGTGCACAACCCCTGGTGGGGGTTATCAGCGCTGGCGCCAGGCCAGGCCTTTAGGTGTGGTCTCACAGCCCCCATCCCAACACACGGGGCTTTTTGCAAAGCCCACGAAAGGTCCGAAGTCCCATCCATATTTGGGGGACAAAGAAACCAAAGGGTATAAAGGTAGAGCTTTCTCCACATGGGTTTGCTCAGGATTTGGAAACAGTCTCCCCTGAGTCACTGTACTAGTACATGTGAAACACCTGGAAATAAATGGGTTTTTTCCTGTGTCTCCAAGTACTCCTGTGTATTTTTTGGTCACCTGGTAAATTCTGTAACAAAGCCATGGAGTCACATTGCTTTCATCTGGGAAGGTAATTAATGTTAGTAATTTCTTAGGATATTGTAAGAATTACTAAATGTTTCTAGCATTTCCAACACTGCTTGGCTCTAGTGAGAATTCTAGGATTCATAGATTCTTTGGGAGTTTGGGTGGCCAGCAGACATTTGAAGAGAGAGTGTGTAAAAAATGCTTGTCCATGTATCACTGCAATTGATGCATTTCCCAGATTTTGATCTGGATTTCTCGGGGCCAGCCTGCAAGGGACCTTTGCCTATTTCCTTGGGGTTTACGATGACGGTCCTGCTCTCTTGTTATCTAGTTGTGCCAAGGGTTGTCAGGAAATACGTCACCAGTGTGGAAAGATGAGTCCCCAATTCTGACAACTAGCAGTTCCCTTCTCCTAGCACATCTTTTGGACATAAACAGAAGAGTTAGAGAAGTACATACATCTCATTCATCACAGCTTTGGAGAAGCAGAGTTTATCATTCCAGAATCAAAAATGAGCATTCGACTCGAGGAGAAAGAAAGAAATCAATTATACTGGTGGCACTAAAGCATCATAACAAAGAAACTGAAAAGCACGGAATGAGATCTTATATTTTCCTTAAGTTGAAGAAGCCAAGCTTCCATTTTTTATACTTGGAAAGAACATCAATGAGATTGATTGGGTAAAGCTAGTAGAATGTTAAAATTATACCGTATTTTGGCAGCTCGACTGTAATTTGTGCACACAATGGACTATTACCTATGCATTGTTCTATGGAAGAAAAAAAAATGCTTCTTCCCTTCCCTCCTTCTTCCTAAAAACCTTATCAGTGATTTATCTTTAAACTTATTGCAATGAGCAGTTTCATTATCATTTTTGAATTTTTAATTGTTTTCTTTAGGGAAGGAGATAAAAAATTAACAAAGAAGTTATTTGTTTCCAAAGTGCCTGTTGGACATGGCCACTGCTGATCCGCATATCCATCAGAATGCGCTGTACCAGCGCTGGAGCACATCTTAAGACCCAGCCTGAGCAGGGGAGGAAGCTTACACCCCACCCAACTGCTGAGCAAAACCTCCAGTGAGGCCACAAAATGTGGCCTCAGACACTGGGCAGCCTTGGAGCGCAGCCTATGGTACCGCCCAGCCATGGTCGAGTCAAGATTACTAACCTTCCCAGCAGCTGAGCCCAGTATAAGGCCCTGCCCCATGGCTGAACACAGCCTATGGCCTACCCTAGCCAGGGAGCCGAGCCAGCAACCTTGCCCAACAGCTGAGGATAGGTAAAGTTTTACCCAATCATAAGCCTAGCCTGTAGCCCCACCCTGCCATTTGCACAAGTTGGATGAATCTTGAGGGCATGATGCTAAGTGAAATAAGTCAGACAGAGAAAGATGAATACTATATAATCTCACTTATATGTGGAATCTTGTCACACTTGCTTGGCTTTTTCTGGGATTTTATGCTGTTCCATTGATCTATGTGTCTTTTTTTGTGCCAATATCATACTATTTTGGTAACTCTGAATTTGTAATATAGTTTGAAATCAGGAAGCATGATACCTCCAGTTTTGTTCTTCTTGCTCTAGATTACTTTGGCTTTTTGGTCCCATATGAATTTTAGGATTTTTTTTTCTATTTCTGTGGAAAATACTATTGGAATTTTAATGGGGATTGTATTGAATCTGCAGATTGCTTTGGGTGGTATGGACATTTTAACAATATTAATTCTTTCAATCCATGAATATCATTCTATTGATTTATCTTTTCTTGCATTTCTTTCAACAGTGCATACATACACATAGGGAAAGCCAGTACTAGACACTGTTATATTCTGTGTTCAATATTGAATTAAAATGCATCCGGTAAAATGCATGAAGAAGAGTAAGCATAAGAGTACCTGGTTTTGCCAATCTTCACCTTCTGGGAAGTCACATTGCTTCACTGGACCTTAAGTTTGTGTTTGTTCGCTGATTTCTATGTTTGTTTGTTTGTTTGATCTCTAAAATGGTAACACCATCTGATCCCCCCACACACTGCTGGGTTGTGACAATCATGTCAACAAAAACAAATTTTGCCCTAACCAGTTTTGCTCAGTGGTTAGAGCGTCGGCTTGTGGACTGAAAGGTCCCAGGTTCGATTCTGGTCAAGGGCATGTACCTTGGTTGCGGGCACATCCCCAGTAGGGGGTGTGCAGCAGGCAGCTGATTGATGTTTCTCTCTCATCGATGTTTCTAACCCTCTATCCCTCTCCCTTCCTCTCTGTAAAAAGTCAATAAAATATGTGTAAAAAAACCACAAAACAAATTTTAAATACACACACACACACACATAGAGTGCATGCAAAGCTTTATACCACAATGATAGAGATAATTTTGCTTTTACTGATTTCTGGTGCTAAGTATTGAGAGACTTTTTCTTAACTCAGCCTTTTTTGTTTTACCTTTGGCTGTCTGTTTTGACGACAGAGTTAGCTCTAGGAAGCCACGGTGGATGTGAGAGGATAGATTACATGCAGTGTTTCTTCTACCAGAAGCTCCTTTTCTTGAACAAGAGAACCTGTTCCCCTAAAACTGAATCTGGGGCAAAAGTACTCATGTTTCCCAAATGAATCTGTGTGGGAAGTAATTACTGGCCTCCTACTTGCCAGCCAGTTCATCTCCATAACTCAGAAACCTCTGGCACCGTTAGCATCATTCATTTGTGCCAATGAAGTCCAGTATGTCCCACCACAGACTTCTTCCAGGTATCATAAAGGGACTTAGGTACCTGTGGATACCATATGCTGGCGATAAGTCTAGCCTAATAGCGAAGTCCATGGTCCCCTCATTGCTTTTAAGTCATTCCTCGGCATCACAGTAACCCCCAAAACACTACCATTTAGCTGTCACCCATGTCAGCTGATGGAAGCTAAGGGATGATAAATAATGGCATTACCCAAAACAACATGGGCCAGTCTGCTCCCTGCCAAAGCTCTTTCGCTGAAAGTGCAGATCTTACGTTACATTAAGATGGTGAAGCCAAAGGCAACGCTGTCAATCAAACTTCCCAAGCAGACCTTTTCTCTTTTTCAAGATCAAGTCCTGCTTGGCTCAGAGGACAGGGATGTGAGTCTTCTTGAAGACAGGATGACAGGAAAGATTTAGGAGACAGCAGCCAGTCAATGGCCTGGCAATTAGTAAAGGGAAGCCAGACTCTCCTGGGAAATCTCTTTTTGTAAAATGGCCTGAGATGGGCTTGCTGCCCTTGCTGGTTTCCATTCATCAAGAAAAATTAGCCTGATGTTGTTGGTCATGCCCCACACTTTAAGCCGAGATGTTTCATGATCTTTTGACCTAAAAGACACTTTCTCCATGGCTTTGAGCTCACGATTTCCCTGTTTGGCCTGTGACCTCATCTCATCCCACTCACTTTTATCCAGCCACCACCAACCTGCTCTTGCCCTGGGGTCTCAGCTACTGCTCCCTCTTGGCTATCTTTCTGGTTGAAATGCTCTTCTTCCAGATATTGGCAAGATTTCCTTTTGGTCCTTGGCTTGTTAAAGTATCAGAAACACCATCCTATCTTCTATTTTCCTGTTTTCTATTCCTACAGAGGAGTCATCACTGTTCACTTACATTATGTATAGTACATAACATCGAAGGCAATGAAATCCTTTCCTTAAGACTCCAATTAAAATGCGCCGAAACCGGTTTGGCTCAGTGGATAGAGCGTCGGCCTGCGGACTGGAAGGTCCTGGGTTTGGTTCCGGTCAGGGGCGTGTACCTGGGTTGCGGGCACATCCCCGGTGGGGGATGTGCGGGGGGCAGCTGGTCGATGTTTCTCTCTCATCGATGTTTCTGACTCTCTATCTCTCTCCCTTCCTCTCTGTAAAAAATCAATAAAATATATTTTAAAAAAATAATAAAATGCTCTCTACTGGCTGGCCGGTGTGGCTCAGTGATTGAGCATTGGCCCATGAACCAGGATGTCATGGTTTGATTCCTGGTCAGGGCACGTGCCTGGTTGCTGGCTCAATTCCCAGGAGGGGGCATGCAGGAGGCAGCCAATCAATGATTCTCTCTCACTGATGTTTCTATCTCTCTCTTCCTCTCTCTGAAATCAATAAAAACGTACAAAAATATTTTTTTAAATGCCCTCTACTCTATTAAATCACCTCTGGTCCCCAACCTCTATTTTTTGTTTTCTCCTTTGTTCTTCTGCTTTTTATTACACTTTGTAAGATAGTAAACACGTTTTACCTGACCATGTAGTTGTTCTAGGTATAGTAGCTATTAACATTTCATCTCCCTTATTAGACTATAAGCTCCTCAGGATGTGGGTAGCTCGAATATGCTGTGATTATCTTATGCACTTATAAGACCCATTATTTATCTTGAAATAGAAAAATAACAGGCTTATGCCGTGCTTAGGAGGAAGTAAAGACTGACCCTTCACATGTGGGTCACAGTGACAGGCACTGGTGATGGCAAAAGGCGGAAGGTCTGTCCTTGCCTCAAGGGCTTCCCTTGTTTGCAGGGAAGTGAGGCTCACTCTAGGGAGAGGTGTGTACCACTGCTGTACAGGAGAGAGTGGCCATCAGAGGCTGCCTTCGGCTCCTGATTTGTGTTCTACCCTTTTTAAAAAATATATATATATATTTTATTGATTTTTCACAGAGAGGAAGGGAGAGGGATAGAGAGCCAGAAACATCAATGAGAGAGAAACATTGATCAGCTGCCTCCTGCATGCCCCCCACTGGGGACGTACCCGCAACCAAGATACATGCCCTTGACTGGAATACAACCTGGGACCCTGGAGTCCGCAGGCGGACACTCTATCCACTGAGCCAAACCGGTTCTGGCGTTTTCCACCCGTTTGCTGCTTTTAGAGTTTGCGGGTGAGTAGTAGAGTCAACCCTACCTTATCCATCAGATAGGCTGTTTGTTAGGGGCCTGGACAAGGTTACATCGCCCACTTTTTGGATGTCCTGGCCAAGCCATGATCTCTGGGCCCCCACATACCTTTCCACATCTTTATGTTTTATCTGAATATACCACTGACAACCTGACCCAGACTCCACTGTTAAATAAGTCATGGCTAGATACATGGCCCACTGTAGCTCTCCCTGCCCCCTGGGTGAGTTCATGCCTACAGATTGGCTCTTTATCCCTTTACGTCCATAGATTACTCTCTTTTCTACAGCAGATTTCCAATTGTATTCTAGAACGGAGGTTTCCACTATGTACTTGGTTGGAATTCTAATGCCCAGTTTAACACTCTCCCCCCCCTCCCTGAATGTTACATCCATCATTCAGTATTCCATGCTCTTGGCACATCTTCTGGTACCCTGACATATATGGGCAAATCATTCATAAGACACACTAATGCTGGACTCTGAAATTTGTGATGCACCTTCATCTTTGGAGTTTTTTCATGATATGATGATCCAGCCATCTACTCCATTCTGACCTCATTGAGCATTCTGAGATTGTCATACAATCATCCTGTTTCCTTAGATTATATCTCCAAAGCCCTTTCTATCACCAAGTAGACTTCTTGGATCTGGATTGTCTAGATTCTTCTTTATTGCTCCTCCCCACAAGTTAAGGGCTTAGGAAGGCAGTGGCTAGTGAGATAGAGGACTGAGGCTGTGCGTAAGAAATTAAAAGGAAAAAAGAGGAAGCGGAAAGATACCCTGGACATCCCTACGCATTTGAGATTACCAGTAAATAGTCAGTGATTTTTGTTTTTCACTTCATCTCAGCACATCCAAACAGCAGGACTCCAGTCTTCCTGGGAGAGAGAGGATCTGAAGGCTTTAAAGAGGCTCTTTTTATGTGCGGGAGACAGCCCCGCTGTGCGACCACCGCATTTCATGGTGACAATGAAAAACAGTCCTTGCGGGGCTGGAGCTAGGCAAGGGGATGATTCTGAGCATCAGCGTGATGATGTTGTGCCGTATAAAAAGGCTGAATGCTGATTCTTTAGATCAGTAGTTGTTTACCTCTTCAACATGCAGCGTTGAAACTCTCTGTCAAAGGAAACCTCGTGTAGAAAACTCACGTGGAAGACATACAAAGCAGAATTGCTTGGGTTGAAGCCGTTGTGCGGGCCGGAGCCCCAGCCACCGGCGTTTCTCTCTGGTCCTCTGGGGGCACCAAGACTGGCAAAGCTCTCAGTGTGGGGTCCGCAGAGCGGAGGCTACAGACTGGCACCTGAGGCTGGATCTGCCGCATAGATGTGCCTGGTTTGGACCTTTCAACATTTTATTCCAACTTGAGTCAGTATTTTGAAAATGAGGTAATGCACATTAAACATTTTTGTTTTCTATCTCTTCTTGAATAATGTTAATTTCATTCACTACAGGAGCAGTAATTCTCACACAGTAACATTTGTTTAGAAAAGAAGAGCAGTCAGAGTTCTCCATTGAAACAGAACCACTAGGATGGGTATATCTACATCCATATCCATATAGCTATACTCCATATATCTATATCTATATCTATACCTATACCTATATCTATGTCTATGTCTTTGTCTATATCTATGTCTATCTATACCTATATTTGTTCTATATCTATATATCTTTATATCTATAGCTATCAATCTACTTATCTATGCTTATAGCTATAAATTATGCACACACAGAGATGGAGCAAGAGAGTGAGAGGTATAAGCCCCAATGTGAATGGGTGTGGCTCAAGAATGAACTGAAACAGCTGTCAATATTTGAAATCTATGCCTTTGTATGAGGTGCACCACATTTTGTGTATTTCTACATCAAGGGGCTTCACTGAGCGTGGATTTCTGCACTCACCCGTTTTCCCCAGATACAATCATGCATAAGCGAATATGACAGTCGAGGTATACTTACATTGTTCCTTAATGTATCAGTCATATTGGAATGAATTCTTGTTTTTCCAACAAGTGTTACAGCAAAACCAGTTACAAGATGAATCTAATAAATCTGATTTTACTTTATTTGGATAATTTGGCATATTTTGGGGTAAAGAGTTGCAGAACAAGAATCTTAGAGTGGTGATGGGATCAGGTGAAATACTTCCCAAGAGCACAATAATGTCCATTAACAGAGGAGACTCCTGGAATAGTGGACATCTCCCCTCCCCTCTTTGTCTCAGTACTTTTCCTGGAGCATTTTACACCCATGGCTACTCTTGCAAGGCTATCAACTCAAGAGGCAGAAAAATAAAATAAAGGAGGGAAAGAGCAACCACATCAGAAATATTAGTGAATTTGTACCTAAAAGAATATATACTTACAAAGGGAGCTTCATGAAGAATTTACGTGATTGAAGGAACCATATGAGATGATGCACAGCTCTATGCCTAAAGCCACTGACACAGGCACAGCAGGTTAGCACAGTCATTTCCACAAATGCCCATAAGTAACAATTTATCTAAATACAAAAGAAAGCAGTAGACTTTAATGATCCTCTGGGTTTTGATTTCTATACCCAACCTCTGAGAGTTTCCTGTCTCTCCTTTCCAGCTGATTTCTATAGCCCTGTCTTTTCTCAGGGCTTTTGACAAGTGATGAGACTCCCAATTCTTGACAGCCCTCAAGCTCAGATTTTACTGAATAAAGTGAGGCTTCCGTTGAACAAGGGGATTTCATATTTAGAGCTTCTTATTGTAGCGATGCCAGTTTAGGCAAAAAAAAAATCAGGGTCTAATTGTTCTTTCAGCACCTGACATCCATCCTTTTAAGACTTCAGCATTCCCCTGCAAAGGGAGAACACGTTTCATTCTAGGTTTAAGTTACAGTCCATCTTTGTGCTGGCTGATGCAGCATTTTTTAAAAGCAGATGACTTATCTTTTAGACAAAAAGAGAGATCTATCAGCCTCTTGGCCAAAAGGGGAACTTTCAAAGAGCAGGCTGCGTGGGGAGAGGCACGGACCTGCTGTCTCATCCTATAATGCGCATTGTACCGTTAAAGATATCACTGGACATGTGTGCTCATTAAAGCATTTGTCATAGGAAGAAAAGGTCTCATCAACTCTGGGAGCAAAGTGAATCTCTATCAAGAGATTAAGTTATTTTTATCCAATGAAATGATAGGTAACCATTTAAAGTTAAGTATTTCTTTACATAGAAAGAAGTTCAAAACATATCGTGGAAGAAGGAAAGAGGATGCAGAAATGCAGAAGAGTATCCAAATTAATAGGCGTGTGTGTGTGTGTACGTGTGTGCGTGTGCGTGCAAGATGGGCCAGACACGCCCTGGACGAATCCATGCACTGGCTGGTTTCAGCCTGATCCCCGAGGGCCAGGCTGAGGGACCCCACCAGTGCACGAATCCCTGCACTGGGCCTCTAGTAGTAAATAAATGATAAAAACAGAGATTAAGAAATAAAAAACAAAACTTCATCAATGGTAATAACAGAAAGCCACTGAAACCTTAGTCCAGCGGTTCTCAACCTGTGGGTCGCAAACAATGAAAATACATCCTGCATATCAGATATTTACATTATGATTCATAACAGTAGCAACATTACAGTTATGAAGTGGCAACGAAAATACTTTTATGGTTGGGGGTCACCACAACATGAGCAACTGTATTAAAGGGTCGCGGCATTAGGAAGGTTGAGAACCACTGCCTTAGTCCCTAAGATATAAAATGTACCTGCAGCCGAAACCGGTTTGGCTCAGTGGATAGAGCGTCGGCCTGCGGACTGAAAGGTCCCGGGTTCGATTCCGGTCAAGGGCATGTACCTGGGTTGCGGGCATATCCCCAGTAGGAGATGTGCAGAAGGCAGCTGATCGATATTTCTCTCTCATCGATGTTTCTAACTCTCTATCTCTCTCCCTTCCTCTCTGTAAAAAATCATTAAATATAAAAATAATAATAATAAAAAAAATGTACCTGCAATACAAAGATGTTTCTCTCAAATCAAGAGGGATATCAAGAGTGTATTCCTGACCTAGCTGGTTTGGCTCAGTGAATAGAGCGTCAGCCTGCGGACTCAAGGGTCCCAGGTTCAATTCCGGTCAAGGGCATGTACCTTAGTTGCAGGCACATCCCCGGTAGGGAGTGTGCAAGAGGCACTTGATCAATGTTTGTCTCTCATCAATGTTTCTGACTCTCTATCCCTCTCCCTTCCTCTCTGTAAAAAAAAAAAAAAAAAAAAAAAAAAATATATATATATATATATATATTTTTTTTTAAAGAGTGTATTCCACCTGTCCACCTTTCAAACAGGGTGCTTATAACTCTGAAAGTTAAACTTTCTTGGGAGGCCAAGTGACTAAACCACTTGATATAATGTAGTGGTTCAAGGAGCCAGTGGTTGCCAACTGCCAGATACTGTTCTAAGGGCTTTACATATACTAGTTCATTCAATCTTCTTACAGCCCCTTAAGGTAGATACTATTATAGACAAAGTAACATCCATGAAGCACAGAGGGGTGAGCCAACTCAAACAACAGACCCAGGTGAAGCTACGATGGAACTGAGGCAGTCTGACCCCGATGCTTATAATCCTACTAGAGGCTCAGTGCACAGATTTGTGCACCGGTGGGCCCCTCAGCCTGGCCTGGGCCTTCTTGCAATGTGGGACCCCTCAGGGGATGTTGGACTGCTGGTTTTGGCCCAACTCCCCCCCACCACCCAGAAGTCTGACATCCCCCGAGGGATATAGTAGTGCGCGAAATGCAGGTGGCCAGGGAGGAGCCCAAGCCGGGGCTGGGCATCGCGCTGCTCCCACTCCTCCCGGCCCTGCTGCACTTGCCGCTGCTTGGTAGTGCTGCCACGAAGGCAGGGGAGGCTTGCGCCACCACAGCTGCACTTGCCATCCATGAGCCCAGTGTCTGGCGCTCCTCAGTCAGCTGAGCAGCACTCCCACTGTGGGAGCGCACTGACCACCAGGGAGCAGTTCCTGCATTGAGCGTCTGCCCCCTGGTGGTCAGTGAGCATCATAGAGACAGGTCGACAGGTCGTTCAGTCGCTATATATATATGAATATATTTTGGGAGGCCAAATACACATTTCAGATTGGTGGGAGAGGCCAAGATAAAGGAGAGCATATGCAGAACGACATCTTTGATCAGATCTTGATTTGATGAAAAGGAGATAGGAATGTGGCAATGCTGTTGGTAGCTCCTGATGGTGGTGACTGAGCTCAACAGGCATGCATCATTTAATGTGTCATTAAAATGTCTTATGAGCCATGGACGTTCACTGATTCAAACAAATTCCCTTCCTGGCGGATAGCATGACCCAAGGAGAGGGAACTCTGAGCCCTGAGAAGGAGTATCATCGCCCCATAAAGCGTGCTGCAGCTTGGATAAGAGTAATCCAAGACAACGAATCAGGAGTGAGGGACTGCCTGCCAGGACTTCCCCTACTGAATCCTCTTCTTGAGAAAAATAAACTACTCCCATTCAGAGAACAAACAAGCAAGCGAATTAACACAGTAAAAAGGAGACCTAAAACTTAAAAGGCAAATGAAAAATGTGCATCTTAAGAAGAATTAATTGATAGAAGTACGTTTTAGATGACCACTCTCTTAGAGTCTCAAACAAAGGAACATTAGCATTTTACAAATTACAAGCAATCAAAAAAAAAAGGTTTTAAGTCTATAGAGGAGAATAGGTGAGCTGCCATATGTCAGAAGAGTAAAAAAATTAAGGTATTTTAGAAACACACTAAAATGTAGGCGTTTGAATAGATATTGACTAGACATGGGGGCACGGCGAACTGTATTATAAAAATGACATAAAACAGAGGGGAGAGATAAAGGCAATTAGAGAAAGGCATAAATATTTGGAGGACATAGGAAATACATTCAACATATGGATAATTACCATCGTTGTTACTAAAACGGAGAAACCAGCACACAGCACAGTTACATATAGAAAAAATATATTCAGAAATTTAATACAAGAGAGCTTTCTTAAAATGAATAAACCCATAAATATGCAGATTTAAAGAACACTATGTGATCCAAGGGGAAAAACAACTACGGAAGGACAATCACTGAAACATACCTTGATGAAGTTACTGTAATTCCAGAATATAACAATGAACACTGCTGTATGCTGGGCAGAACAGAAATATCGAAGAAGACCAAAGAAATCAGATTGGCTTCACAAATTAACTCAGCAATGTTTCAACAGACAAGTACCTGAGAACAGTATTTTCAAAACTGTGAGAAGAAAAAAGTGAATACAAGAATTTCATACCCTACTAAGTTATTGTTTCTGTGAAATGGCATAGACAATCAAGTGTGTAATCTAAGGCCTTAGAGGAAAATGGCACTCAGATGGATTAATTGGATAAGTATCTTTTTGAATTCTAGCCAATCAGAAGAAAGAGGAGGAGGAGGAGGATCAAAATGAGTGATTCAGAGATTTGGAAGCTGAACAATAAAAGAAATAGTAGAGATTACTGAATTTATATAAGTATAGAAAGTAGACTTTAGAATCCATATTAAATGGCTTGTAGAATATAATGCAAAGGGTATAAAACATGACAATGTAAAATATTATACTGTGATAACTAATCAAAATCAAGAAAATAAAAACACACTAGGTAGGAGACATTTTAAATACAATATTCTTCTTCTTTTTTTTTAGGATAAGGTATCAATAGGTACTGTCAACATTGCTAAATAAGTAAACAGAATATAGGTGTGTCATTTTACAGTGGTAAGATATTAAGCGATAACCACTGCAAAGTGTACACTTTTAATTCAGAGCTTTGATATCATCAAAAGGAGAAAAAGGCAAAAGATAGCAAAGAAGAAACCTTGATCACCAAGTAAACACTTAAAAGCAAACACATACTAAAAGATAAATAATAATTCTCTTTCAATAAGTGATGAGGTCAATGAGTGAATTAAAAAAAAGTCAAAACATGCAGAGTCTTAAACACTTAACATTACCATAGTGAATGATGTCGGTTGTAAACTGGATACATTCTGCCTTTTCATCTTCTTACTAGAATATAGATTTTGCTCAGATATCTGCCCTTCACACCCACAGTTCTCTTTCTCAAGCATTAATAGATAATAGATAAACAGAACTCTTACCTGCTTTGCTAGGGACTGGTTGAGGAATGGTCATGTGAACCAATTTTGGCTAATTCTGTGGGAAAAGAGGGAAATACAGACTTCTGGGAAATTTCTTCCTTGTTCTTGAGTGAGCCAAAAATGCCAATTGTGAATGAGGAAACAGAGGTCTAAGTGCTACGGACGCAAGGGGATCCCTTTAACATACAGCCTTCTACTGGGGATCACAGAGTAACCAAGGCCCTTGAGAATATCACGGAGCTGCCCATATATCAACCCTAAAGGCCATCTGACAAACAAGCTTCCTCTGATATGAGCTAATACAGCTCTTCAGTCAATTTGAGCTTGTTTTTGCTTGTTTTTACATATCATGCATTTAATTGCACACTTAATAAATGATAGAGAATAACAAAAATTAGTCATCACTTACAGTCATGTGTTTTTTAATGACAGGGATATGTTCTGAGAAATGTGTCATTACATGATTTTGTCATTGTGCTAACATCATAGAGTATACGTACACAAACCTGGGCGCTATAGCCTATTACACACCAAGGCTACATGGTATGCCACTACTGTATATGTGGTCAGTTGTTGACCAAAATGTTATGCAGCCCATGACTGTATTTCTACAAACATTTATTAAGTAATTATTATGTATAGAAATAGAGAGTTTAGTAAATACATATATAATATAATACTTATGTGTGCACATACGCATATGTATACAAATGTACACACATATATACACAAATATATATCAATAGATAGCAAAGGTATGCTCGCACATGTATTCATAGATGGAGAGAGTGTAGAAGAGAGAGGTGAAAGATGGGGAAGATCTCGAAGGATATATAACAAATTCTGACAGTGTATAACATTTCATACTAGTTGAATTCTTTACAAGCATATATTACTTTAACGATAAAATGTTCTCTAAAATATTTGAAATTCTGTTTTCATTTTGACCATAAAGAAATCCCTGCTGTCTCTAGAATCTGTCCTTACAAAAACAATGTCCACCTTGTGTCTCAGGCTATCATCCACTGGGGAGAGGATCCCAGCAGGAATACAGCAGCATTCTGTAATGTTTAGTTGGGTTAGATTTCCTATTTCATCATCCAAAAAAATCATAGCACAAACTGTTTCAGTAGTCCAACATTTTTGGAACATTCATCTATGCAGAAGAAACTAAACATCATTTCCAAAAGAAAAAAGAAACGGCTATCCGAAGCAGCACATTCTGCAGAGCTATAGCTCTGGCACACACATCGTACTGGCGGTATACAATAAAGATCTTGTTTATCAAGGACAATATGGTGCAATGTCTTGGGAATTAAAATCTGGTTTCAGCAACCCCTTTGCCCGGTTGCAGTAAATTAAATTAATGCTGACAGGAATAATATACATTAAACTCCGGAGCAATGAATGTAAGCACCAAATGAATGCAACTGAACTGAAAAGAAGGGTCTCAGAAGAACATTATGGACAGAGCCGGTGCCTTTAATGATGGTTCTTTTCATAATGGAGAAAACAAGATCTAAGAAGTAAAAATGCAAAACCAGCCACATCTCAGAAGCCTCTGGGATTGCAGACGCTGGTTTGCCTGTCTCTGGTGAACAGAATTGCATCCACTCCCTCGCCTCTCATTTCATGAATATCGTGTTAGTCCTTTCCGATACAGCAGTATCCTCTTAAGAGAAGGATGAGCTGTCTGGGATCAATGAGAAGACAATGGGAACTTGTACTGAAAATTGGAAGGGTGATATTTCCTTAATAAGATGAAAAGTGTTCACTTTTTTGCTGAATCACAAGTATTAGCCATGTCACAGGTTAAGACTCATTTTTATTTTTTTACTTTTAGAACAATTTTTTCCTCCAAATAAATGCAGATCCTGGGTTTACAGGAGTTAAAAGTTCTACTGAAATGTCAAGATGATAGAGTAGTCAGAGGTGAAAATGATCGTTTTGCTATCCGATTGCAATAATTCCTCCATTTGATCATTGATATTCCTGTAACATCTCTTGTTCACTATTTTAGCATCTGCATTGTACTGTCAGGAATAGTGGTGACATTCCTAGGACCATGGAGGGAGGGTAGCTGAAGGCACTTCAGTAATAATGCCTCCAGACTCCTTGGTATGTGAGAGAAAACATCCCTGTCTTGTTTAAGACTTTTAAGTTATTTTTCTAATACTTAGAACCAAAATTATCTTAACTTATAAAGGGAATCAAGCATCAGAGATTTATTCCATTGCTAAGTCAACTATGTTTATTTAGTTCCTACTATACATGAGCCAAGTAGTCTCTCTCTCTCTCTCTCTCTCTCTCTCTCTCTCTCTCTCTCTCTCTCTCTCCCTCTCTCTCTCTCTCTTTCTCTCTCTCTCTTTCATAGTCAACTTAGTGAGGATTTCAGACTTAAAAGACAAAAAGGATTCTGTTGAGTAAAAAGAGCCAATCTAAAAAAAATGTTCCTATGACATAATTCTGATTATTTGATATTTTGAAGTAATTCAGTCATAGAAATGGAGACTAGAGCAGTGATTGCCTGATATTAGGGATAGGGGAGGTGAGTGTGGCTATAAAGTGGTAGCACAGGGGGTTCTTATGATGATGGACTATTTCTGTATTACATGGTAAAGGTACACAGAATTACACACACACACACACACACACACACACACACACACACACACCCTCAAACACACACACACAAGTGAGAGCATTTAATACTGAGGTTGAATACGGTCTGTGTGTGGTACCCCTGTCAAATACCTGGTTCTAATATTTTACTAACTGTGAGAGGTGTTATCATTGAGGATAACTGAGTGAAGGGTACATGAAACCCCCTTGTACATTTTTTTTGCAATTTCCTATGAGTCTCTAATTATTTCAAAATAAAAGAAAAAAGGAATTATAATCAAAAATAATTCTTTGTTAGGATGATAGATTGATGATAGATTGGGCACATATACCTAATTTCTAATTCATCATTTGTCAAAAGCAACCTTAAAAACTACAGAAAAGGAGTTTTGCCCCTCAGGACTTAAATTCAGAATTACAGAGGTACAGAGCAAAGAGAGAAGACAATCAATGGTATTTTGGAACCTGGAAAAGAGATGAACCAATTATAATGGGCTTAGTATACCAAAGAAAGGCAAAACCTGAGCCAGCAATACAGCTGAAAACAACCCCTAAACAGTATACTGGCAATTCCAGGAACTTCTAGAATTAAAGGGAATGGGTGAGGCAGAGTATTATATATGTACAGGGATAGGCAGAGTAGGTTTACAGTTGTGAGTAGGCAAAACAGAGTTTATTCTTATATTATTTATTGTTGTATTATTTTCCATATGAGCAAATGTAAACCTACTTTCCCCCAATCCTTCATTATAGTATTAGATCACACATATTATATACTAAAAACTACATATAAAATATCTATATAATGTGTGTGTGTGTGTGTGTGTGTGTACCAGTAGCTTTGAACAACCCATTGCTGCTTTTTAAAAATGATTATCTGATCTCGCCGAAACCGGTTTGGCTCAGTGGATAGAGCGTCGGCCTGCGGACTGAAAGGTCCCAGGTTCGATTCCGGTCAAGGGCATGTACCTGGGTTGCGGGCGCATCCCCAGTAGGAGATGTGCAGGAGGCGGCTGATCGATGTTTCTCTCCCATCGATGTTTCTAACTCTCTATCTCTCTCTCCCTTCCTCTCTGTAAAAAATAAATAAAATATATTAAAAAAAATGATTATCTGATCTAATATCAAGATCACACAGGATGTCACAATTATGGGAGACAACTAAGAATCCCCAGTCTAGTCCTACTTTAAAGATGAGGGGGGTTAAGTTTGGGGCTTGGAAGTCATTTACGTAAATGACACCCTTAGCAAAGGTGAAGTTAGGACCCCGGTCAACTGTTTTTAAACCGGCCCTTTCTATTATGCGGCACAGCAGAGGGAGAGATGTCAGAAGAATGATAATTCATATTACTTCTGTCCGCGGTCGCTGCTACTCTCTCCTATCAGTGGGCACCACCTGGAACAAAAGGCACAGGGCAGCCTCGTGCACAAGGCTTTTCCATTTTACCACCAGATTGCTCTCATGCTTTTGGGGAAAGAGTAACCTTAAAATGATAAATGTTTGTCCCATTAAAGGCTCCTCCAGCACAAGCATTATTGATAGTGTGCAAAAAGGCCATCCATTTTAGTGCAAATGAAAATTGAAATGGAGAGAACACCATGTCTTTTTTTCTAATATATCGTGCTGGCTCAGGAGCAATGTGACTAGTGGCAGCTGGAAACAGCTGTCCAGAGTCCTTGCGACCTTCGCCTTCTTCCCACTGGTGATCACGGGGACACCGCATCCGAAAGCAAGCGCACTTTGGAACACCCATATAATAATGTCTTCAGCCTTCGGCAGGGCGTTCAAGGACTCTCACATCTGGTATCAATCCACTCCTTGGATTTATCTTCTATCACTTTCACTCTCAAAACAAAGGTATTAGTTATCTGAGAGAATTCTCATTATTATTCCTAGATTGCTGTGTGTTCTTCCAATCTCCTCATGCATTGTTTTCTGTGCCCCCCTTTCTTTTTTTCTGGAAGGCTGGTTAATTCTCTTCTTTCACAGCCCAGTCCGGTTTCCCCACTGAGTTCTTCTCCACACCTGCTGGTCCTCAAACTGTGTGAATGGTGGCACCATCAGGACGTTTCCATGATTGTTTAAATGTATTCAGGGTGTTCCTATTACATGGAATTATGGTCAGGCGTATGTCTGTCCTCTCATCTAGAGGGTGCATTTCCTGGGAAGAGTGACCCCGTGCATCTTTGCATCTCCCTTGGCCAGCACAATGCTTGAAAGATGGCAGGCAATTCAATCTTTGTCTAAAGCAGTGGTTCTCAACCTTGGCTGCACGTTAGAATCACCTGGGAATCTTTTTAAAATCCTGATTTCTGGGCCTCATCCTCCGGAAATTCTGTTTCTTTGTTACTAATGTTGTTTCTTTGTTATGGGGTGGGGCCACAACATTAGTAACAAAGAAACAGAATTTCCAGAGGGTGAGGCCCAGAAATCAGGATTTTAAAAAGATTCCCAGGTGATTCTAACGTGCAGCCAAGGTTGAGAACCACTGGTCTAAAGAAAGGAAACTATGAATGAGTGATGAATGATTGGTGAATGAATGGAGAGTGTGTGTGAGGTCAGAAAGCTTCACACTAATGGATCGTTCTTTTAGAAGGCTATAGAGGGGATAAATGATGATGAAAAATAAAATAAAATAATAAAATATTTTTTTTAAAAAAAGAGGCTGCCTCAGCTATAGACTCAATCTTAGCCATAATCAGTCCCACTGATCAGGAATTGGGAGCTTTCACCTGGGCAATCATCTCAGCTGCTAAGGCTTGTGTTGTCTGTATTTCACCCAGCAATAACTTTCGAGGAGTAAGAGGTTCATATTTTTAAAATATATTTTATTGATTTTTTACAGAGAGAAAGGGAGAGGGATAAAGAGTTAGAAACATCGATGAGAGAGAAACATTGATCAGCTGCTTCCTGCACACTCCCCACTGGGTATGTGCCCGCAACCAAGGCACATGCCCTTGGCCGGAATCGAACCTGGGACCCTTAAGTCCGCAGGCCAACACTCTATCCACTGAGCCAAACCAGCTAGGGCTAAGAGGTTCATATTTTAAGATGAAGCAATCTTAGCCCTAGCCGAGTAACTCACTTGGTTAGAGAGTCACCCCGATACACCAAGGTTGCAGGTTCAATCCCCAGTTGGGGCACATACAAGAAGCAACTAATGAATGCATCAACAAGTAGAACAACCAACTGATTTCTTCCCCCTCTCTCTCCCTTCCTGTCTCCCTCTCAAATCAATTAAACATTAAATTAAAATGAAGCAATCTTTTTCAGTGACATGACAGAGCACTTGGGACCCTCCATGCTGTATAATTAACATCTGGGCATTCATCTTTCCACTTTGTCACTGGGTTTAAACCCTTTGTTGGTGATCATTTTCTCATGATATGACAATTTCAAAGTAAACTGGCAGTTAATTCACCAGCACTTAAAAGTAATAAGAGAGCAAAGATGTCAGAATGAAATACATGTTTCTTTGAAAACTCAGGCAACTATTTTGAGATCTGCTTAAGCATACAGACCTGAAAAGGAGCAGGATGAAAGAGCTGCTGAATTGTGATTTAGTTCCGATAGGGAACCATTAGGAAGGCGGTACGGGAAAATGAAAAGAGGATTAGTTTTAGAGTCTTGAGGCCTGCATTTGCGATCCCAGCTCCACTTGTTTACAGCTGTGCCACCTTAGCTACGTCTCCATTTCTCTTGTCCATAAAGTATACAGATTAATGTCTACCTTGCAGCATTGTTGATGATGCAGCGAAATAATATATACATAAGCTCAGAATCTGGCATGCTGTTGGTGCTCAATGAATGTCCCTTCACTTCTCTTTCAAAAAAAATAACATTCTGACATAGCGTTTATGATGTTTCTGTGCCTTCCCTGAATCATGGAAAGAACAGCTGATTTGGAAATGGGGAGGAAGAAGAATCAAACACGTGTACAGAGGTAAGATCACTCAGGGACTTCGGAAACCACTCCAGATACTCCAGGCCGTTCCTGTCCCTGGGATGTGAGAGAAATCAGAGGGTCTACTTGACCTTGCAATGCCCTGCTGGTGCTGCAGCTGAAACCTCTGGGTAGATCAAATGAATAGGGCATTTCTAATATTGAGCCAAAGCTCCTAGCTCATAATTCGGATTCACCATGGTAGAAAGATAAGGGGCTTTGGAGCCAACAAGTAACAGTTCAAATTCTGGCTCAGCCTCTTCCTAACTTCATGAGTCATAGTTATGTTTTTGGTAAAATGATAGTACAGCACTGTATGTCGTTGGGTGGCTGTGAGTGTTAAATTTGATAATACATATCAGCAGTTAATAGCGTAGGTTCATGACAATCCAGTTTTCTTCCTGTCTTGGATCTGAGTATTGCTTTACCCTGATAGACTGGGAATTAGTCACTAGAAAGTGATGTAGCAGAAAAGGCTCAAAGGAATTAGCTCCCCCAGAATTTTCGTTATGTTAAATAGGTCCCTAGGATTTCTCAGAGTTGTCCTCTATGCCACCTAAGGGGTGGCCAACTTACCCATTTTAGTTTGTTTTGTGTTTAACAGAAATAGTGATGCTACTAACAAGAAAAATTTATCAATAGAACAGATGTCTGCAAACCAGTGATTTGTCGCAAAGCCTCATTTTACATTTGAGTAAACTCAAGCCAATGAAAGCTTAGGGCTTTCCAGAAGTCATCCCACTGGGGAGACAAATGGTGGTTTATCAAATCCTTAACACAGAATTGGAACATGTCCTAATAGCCATAATGTCATGTGAGAAAAATGAGTAGAAACTCTTCATGGGAGATAATTATTACCTCCTACCTATTGTGACTTTCCCCCCAAAGGCATCTCTCTCCAAAATCTCGTAAGGTTGTATAAAATAACTCCATTTACACAGCAATTTGCAAAAAGAGATATTCAAGTATTTCTAGCATAGGAATAAATAATAATAAAGGAAAGGAATAGGTGTCATGAAAGATATGCTGTAAAGGTGGGATGAGCATTTAGATCTGGGATGAGGGTGGAGAAATAATAAACTCAAGAGCAACCTATCTAGGATGATTGTAGATACTGTTCTATAACCTGGAATATGGTTGAATCAACTCTCTGCAGAAATAAACACATGAACATAGAATGTACTTACATCCAGGTTTTGGAGCCAGAGTTCAGTTCTAATCCTGGCTTGGCCACTCACTTGCTATACACATATTCTACCCATGTGGCAGACTTACATGAGATGGATATTCCTTTAGAGATTGATAATGTATCTTCGATCATTTTCAGCTACAGATGACTTCTATTTTACTTTCTGGGTGTCTGTGGGAAGTAAGAAGATCATGGAAGAGGATCAATGTTTTCCTACTTTATGGATACATAAAATAACTTATTAAAATCCTGACAGGGATCAAACCCCATAAAAAAAGCAACCCAGAAATGGAAAGGCATTGAGCTTATGGCTTGCAATCTCCTTGAACAGAGTAACCTCTGAACCCTTTAGAACTTCTGGAAGGTTCTAAATGATCTGTTGCTTTGTTCTTTCTCCATTTTGTCTGCAGCCTCTCTCCCTTTTACATGTACATTAGCTGTCTCTCTTGCAGACTGAAGGGCTTTGCATGGGCTGCTCCTTCTCTTTCACCTGGGATGTGCCTTCTCTTTCACCACATCAACATGACTAGTCAACCTCTAACCTTAGTCTCAGCTGCGTATAACGTTTTTTAACAAGAAATTTGCCCTCCTCAAATTTAGTTCCACTATTCCCATTTTCCTTAAATCATATGTTTTTTCTTCATGGTACTTATTTTATAGCTTTCATGTGATTATTTAAAATGCACCCCACTCCTTTCAGAGTTATAAAAACCATGCTTATTTGGCTTCATCTGTAGTTCCTGTGCTCAGGACATAATGGAAACTCAAAGAATCTTCCTATGAATAAATATTTGCCCTTAATTTTCCCATTTGTTCAACTGCTGTACATCTTTGGGTCTGATAGGTACCAACTTAACAAAAAACAAAACAAACAAACAAACAAAACCACCCAGCAACTGATGAAAAATAGAATTTTATAATAAGTATTGATCATATTAATTTACATTAATATAATCTTCATTATTATGTTTCGATGAATATTGCTATTTCTTATTTAAGGATTATTTGGTCACAAAGATAAGGAATCCACTCAATGATGCCCAGTACAAAGTCTATCTGGGGATCTTGTAGAGTCAATTGCAGAAAACCGAACTGCACATCTTGAAACAGAAGTCTTCAGGCAGCCTCTCTACCACCCTGTTTTCTGGCTCTGTCACCTTTGCCTTATCCTGAACGTGGAAGGATTGTCTTTGTTTCAGAACGGTTTTCTCAGTGACTCTCCTAATTCCTTCCCCCCATAATGGTGGCTTGCACAGGCAGCAGCTTGTCATGAGCCTGATTTCATCTCTACGTCTGTGACCTTGTAATCCCAGTGCCCAGGATTGTCTTACTCAGACTCTGCCTGGCTCAGCTTGAACTCTCAAGAGGCAGACACTGTCATTGGTTGTTGTCTATTCATAAGGGGGTTTCCTGAGGACCTTGCTGTGTAAGGTTTTCACAAAGACCTGCAATCCAGAGCCCTGAAGCAAAGATTCATGCTCAGTATGCGGCCTTGAATAAGAAAAGAGAGAGGTAACAAATATTTAGAAATTTTTCTATTAAAGTATTTAATGAAAGAATTTTGATTTTGACTTTGCTGCATTATTATCCTATGGGGAATAATTTATTCCTCAGTGGCAAGAGGTAGCTGGGGTGTTATGAGTACTACATGATTATTATAAAACCAGAGGCAGAAGCAAGTCTTCATTCTTGGGTTCAACTTTGTTTTCACAGGGCAGGGACAGTGTTTATGATCAAAATCTGTCTGTATACTTTGTAGGTACTCAGTAAATGTTTAGACAGCTGGCCACTTGCAGAAGTGTGGATGTGCCCATATTTAATGGAGGACATTGTAGGTTGTACAAATGATGCCCATATTTCAGGCTTCGGAATATGAGTCATGCTAATAATAACCTCTCTAATAGGGTTTTGTGGGGTGGGATGCTGATAAATGGCATTCCCATTCTCCCTTCCTTAGTTCTGAATCAACTGAGATAGACAAAATATTAAGGAAGAAGGAGAGATGAACAATTTTATTACTTGTTAGAGCCAAAATAGAGAAGAAGACATAGTTGCCACATACAAAGGGCTTTCTAATAACCTTGCCTCCCTTTCCTGCCCCCCCCTCCCTTCTTTGAAGTACAGAATTGGACTAATGAAAGCACCAGCTCTAGACTGAAAACTTCAAGGAATTGCTAACTCCCATCTTATTCAAATTGCTCTCAAGATGAAAAAATGATGAAAAGCTACCTGACTTATTTTATGATGGTAGTATGATTTTGATACTAAAACCAAAGGAGATTCTGAGTAAAGCGAATTATAGGCCAGTTTTATTTTCTAATATAAATAATAACGTTTTAAATAAATATTTATCAAACAGAATCTAGTTCATAAACAGAGGTGGATTTACCAAGGGGATAATGAAATTTAAGCCTCAGATTCTTTCAGTTGCAAGAGCTCTTTCTAAGTCATATTGTCTGATTTTGGAATTTTGTTCTTAAGGAGTGCCCCACCATATGTGTAAGTTTCACCTCCTACAGAATCTGGATTGTCTCGTTACATATACACATACTTAAATATATCACACAATATAAACACACCATGAGCAATTAGGATAGTTTCTAAAAATGCTGTAATCTATTAACTACAATAATAGAAAAAAGGAAAATATCTGATCATCTGAAGCTATAGAGAAAAAAGCATTGAATAGATTTCAATATCTATTCTTGAAAACAGAATAGAATTTACACAATACAGGGTAACTATCAAGAACTGCCACCAAGCATTATGCTTTATTGCAAAGTGCTAGAAGCATGTCCTTGAAAAAACAAGTCAAGGAGGAGACCCACTATTCACTCTTGCTACTTCTATTCTATACCAGCCTTGAGATCATAGCCAACCCATCAAGACAATATAAACAGATAGTATAAAAGAGGAAAAATAGGAAACAGATTTTATTTTAAGAGAAATAATTGCATTTATAGACATACCCAAAAGAATCTAATGATTAATGAATTAATAAAAGATTCAGCAAGTTTATCTAACACAAGTTTGAAAGTCCCAAATCAATGACCTACTGATGCACAAACAAAAACCTCATTAGAAATTTTACTATAAAAAGATGTCACTTACACAATAAAACATTTGTTATAGAATGCACTCAATACGGTTCAACCGAAATCACATCACTGGTTGATAAATTAAGAAAATTCACATGGAAGGAGTAAGAATAATCAAAACAGAAAAAATAATAAGGAAGTGGCATTCACTATTGACATTGACCTATTCACTAGTGACATTGACCTATTATAAAGCTCTAGCAGTTAAGATCACATAGTGGTGGTGCAAAAATAGCCAAGTAGAACACAATGTGAAGTCCAAACAGAGACCTCTATCAATAGGGAGGTTGGTGAGACAGCAGCATAAATCAGTGAGTAATTCAGGGGCTGTTCCATAAATGGTGCTGGGACAACTGGGTAAAACACTGGGAGGAAAAGGTCTTATCCCTTTCTCCTGTGAGACACTGTTAAGTCAAATCTAGGTGGCATAAATATACAAATGAGATCAGCAAAACTTAAAAATTTTAGAAGAAAATATGGAAAAATATTATTATGACTTTAACATGGAGGAAGATTTCATAAGTAAGCCACACAAAGCATAAACCAAAGAAAAAGATACATCTGACAGACTCAAGAGGCAAATTTTTACATAACGAGACACATCGTAAAATAGAATTAGAAGAGGAGGCACTGACAGGAAATAGATATTTGCATCACATGTAGACAATAAATGATGAGTGAATGGACCTGAACCATGTCTGCACACCCTTCCTAATATTTGGTGAATTCCCTATGATGTGATTTACCATTCCCGCCAAGCAGAAACTAGCTAGGGCTTAGGCAGGGGGCTTAGGTATCAATGATCAGATGTAATGGGCCAGCCTTTGGCTAGAAAGCAAGACCCTGGCTTTAGGGGACAGCAGACAGTGTTTCCAGCCCTCAGTCTCGAGGCTCCTTGCTGGCACATTCAGTGTTGGGCCCAGCTGTGCAGCAGTGAGGCCTTTGCTGTGACAATCCTGCAGTGTGATCTGGACAAACCACAGGACCTCCCAGTCAACTCTCTGGTCCTTCCAGAGATTCCATTGCTTGCCCAACATCGTTTTAATAGATGCCATTTCTGCTTAAACTAGCTAGAGTGTGTTCTTCTGCTTGCAAATAAGAACAACGACTCATACAATTCATATCCAGAATACATAAACAGCACTTACAGAATCAATACAAGAATTTCAAAATGAACAGAAAATTCAGAGGAGAATGCCTGCGCAGAAGGGCTAATTAGTCTATGAAGATATGCTCAACAACTCTACTAATCAGGGAAATGCAAAGTAAACAGCCCAGTAATCCCTCACACTCACCATATAAGAGAACATTAAAAGTCTGTGAAGACCGACTGGAGGCAAGGATGTGGTCAAAGAGCGCCTATCACTATGGCTGATGAAATGGTAAACTGGTACAACCATGTGGGAGAGCACGCAGTATATCAAGCGGGAGCTGTGCCTGCCTATGATAGCCAAAATTGCCCTTGAAAATCCATAGGAAAACCCCATGCTGGGGGGAAGTTAGTCTCATTGAGGTTTAATTCATCTCACCTCCTGCCTTGGAACCATTTTTTTCCAGTTAAAAAGTCATATAAGGTATAAAAACCATTTTTTCCTGAGTTTGGGGGTGAAGTTATACCAAAAACATGTATCTCTAAGTGTTAGAACCATACTCAGGGAGGTGAGAAGTCTAGAAGCATGAGGAGCCTGTGCTTAAGGGATGCCGTTGCCTCCATGTCAATGCTGCTGTTGGATGTGAACTCAATGGGCCATCAGATAGAATCGTGTGCTTTTAAAAAATCATTGTTCATCTCTGCTTTATAGACCAAGCTAACGCAACTGAATTTGCAGAATTAATTGAGAATATGATGTGACTCAACCTCAAGTAAAATTGTTTCACTGTTATAGAACAAATCATAATTAACAAAAGCATTCTAGAAATCTGTGGCTTTACCAACGCAACGTCCTTCAAACATGCTCATATTATTTTCTTCATACTCATTCTTTTATTGTGAGCCAATTCACAAGACAGTAACATTTTTCTAAAATGTTACCACTATATTTTATTTCTATCCACGGCTGCACCTGTACCTAAAAAATTCACAGTTTGTCCTAATTTTTCAGTGTATGTGCCGGCCACACAATATATTCCAACATGTTAACCCCAGGGAACAGGCATTCTTAAGATCATGGTACATACGAGATGTCTATAGCCTTCTCTTTAGGTTTTTTATGCCAAATTGAAGGCAATCTTAACAAATTTTCATATGGCAAGAGCCTCAGATATATAGAAAATATTTTCAAATACAAAGGGGGGGAGAGAGAGAGAGAGAGAGAGAGAGACTTGACAATTTGGAATGATAAGATAAATAAAACAACATGGAATTTAAAAGAACTAAATATAAGGGACCTAAGATGAAAAATCAGCTACTCAGATTGAAAATGGGGAAGATAGGTATCTGAAGCATTTGAAAAATAATTCAAAATTTTAATAAGAAGGTCATTACGATAATGAGTTGCTTGGGACTTCATACTGACGAGTGAGAATTCCATGAATTTAAGCCCAGGGGAGTTGATTTTGTAAGGCATTAAAATTATGCAAACATACTTTAATGATATTGCTTACGAGAGGCAATCTTTAATATGTTTATAAGGAGTCATTACAATTCACTTGAACTGGGCCAGTCAAATCTCAATAAAAATGCCAAGTAAGTATCCAGGTGACATCAGATTTCTGTTTTGCTGAAAACTGCCTCTGACACAGTAGGCTTCCAACCTCTCCTCAGATGTGAGGGACAGAAACCTTATCTAAAACAAAGCAGGGAAGAGAAACAGAATTTAGTGTAGGAAATATGACAGGGTTGAATAGCTGGCCAGAGTTCTGGAAATGTGATTTGCCCAAGAATGATAAGAACAAAGACATGATTATAGCAAGTCCCTCAAAGACATCTTAGATGTGGCAAAGTCGGGGATTAAAATGAATGGATTTGTTTAGATGCATCCAGCGTAAGATAGGATGTCTTTCCACATTGATGGAACTGGAAGATGAAAAAGAAAATCACCCACCTGTTCTTGGATAGATGAGAGAATGAAATGATTAGAAGGCAACTAAGCCATTCTCAGGTAGTGTGTGCCCTGAAGAGATTTGACAGGGAGACAGCTGAAGTTAGAAGGCACCATGTGGGCCAATCCAAACCAGGAAGTCTCAAACTGATTAAAAGAACACCTTGTCTTAGGTTGTCTCCTAGAATTCATTTATATGTAGGCTGCTTTCTGTTCAGCCAATTTAAGAAATATATTATTTCCAACTGGGCAGGTAGGTCTCTTTTGGGGCATTTGTGTGGAAAAAATTTTTACGCTTCCTATTCCAAAATACACAAATGATCTTTCTTAGTGCTGAGGGCAGGTCGATGCAGGCAGAGTAAACGGAACTTGCCCCTGCCTTTCTGTCCTCTTCAGGCCCTCAACATATTGGATGTTGACCACTCACATTGGATAGGGCCATCTGCTTTACTCGGTCCACGGATTCAAATGCTAGTCTCTTCAAGAACCCCCACACAGACATACCCAGAGATAATGTTTAATGACTTATCTGGGCATCTCTTGGCCCAGCCAAGTTGACAAAAAAAATTAACCATTACAGCTGTTCTCCCACGTGTTTCCCAGGCATTTTTCCTCATAATACCCAACCAGCCTCCCCCACCACTATATATATACACACACATACCCAACCAGCCTCCCCACCACTATATATATACACACACATACCCAACCAGCCTCCCCACCACTATATATACACACACACATACCCAACCAGCCTCCCCCACCACTATATATATACACACACATACCCAACCAGCCTCCCCCACCACTATATATATACACACACATACCCAACCAGCCTCCCCCACCACTATATATATACACACACATACCCAACCAGCCTCCCCCACCACTATATATATACACACACATACCCAACCAGCCTCCCCCACCACTATATATATACACACACATACCCAACCAGCCTCCCCCACCACTATATATATACACACACATACCCAACCAGCCTCCCCCACCACTATATATATACACACACATACCCAACCAGCCTCCCCCACCACTATATATATACACACATACCCAACCAGCCTCCCCCACCACTATATATATATATATATATATATATATATATATATATATATATATATTTAGTGAGGACGGGAGAGGGAGAGAAACATCAATGTGAGAGCTCATCTGCCCTGACTGGGACGATGCCCAAACAACTGAGCCACATTGGCCAGTGCTCCCCAATCTTTGATATATATAGACCATGCTATTACTTGCCTTAGTGATATTTTCCTAGCCAACTATTTTATTCATCTATCCAAATCCTATTTACTCTTTAAGAAACAACCTCTATTCCAATTCTTCTATGAAGCATTCTCGGTCTCTTCCAGGCCTTGCCAATAACCGATTCCCTGTGCTCAGTTTAGCGCTTCACTCTTTTCCCTTGTTTCATGTTAGATTTTTCTCCTTCATGTGTCTATACAGCACTTAATCAAGGACTCAATTTTTGTGTGTGTGTGTGTGTGTGTGATTGTAGAATTCAACTCTACGTGCTTGTTTGTGTGTCTATGTGACTCATCTCGAATCTCATACAGCACGTGTGACACTGATAGGCATATAGTGAATTCTAAACAAAATAAAAATCTTTCCAGACTCATAAAATTGCAATGAGAAGACACCAAAAAGAGCTGTTTATTTCTGTAGCATATCTCTCCATGGACATTTTCTTGAATTCTTCCAGGTTGTCATTTTCATGGAATATTGTTAATAGCATATAATTTTTTTACAGGATTCCTAAAAAGCTTTAATATAGTGTACTTACTCTTATCATACACCTATATTAAGAAATTAATTAATCCCCAAATATTATCTAACACATTTATTCGATATTAAGTGAATGGGCTATATACAGACACCAGCAATTTCTGGGCAACTTTCGCCTCCAAAATCAATTCATCTTACCTTCTTGCAGAATTTGGAGTTTGCACAGAATTTAAAGTTTTCCTGAAGATTTAGATCTCTCCTGAACTTATTCAGCTGTTCTCTTGGGTATTTGTGCTTTGGCCAAGTTCAGGTATGAGCTTTCACCATATGATGACTCGTGCTATTATTTCAGGATGCTTCCATGTTTTTTTCTTCAACTTGCAGCTTCCTATCAATGAATTCTAGATTGCCCAGCAGGAGTGGCAAGGATCAAATCCACTTTGCAGGTGGCTTCCATATTCCTTCCTTTCTTTAAATCCTTTTTGTCGGTGGAAAGTTACTTTCTACGCCCATATGTTTTACCAAGAGGTACTCTGGCCCTTGGTTCCCTCATCCCCTTGTGGGTACGTTTCTAGAAAAAGCCCTGTAACTCTCATTTCCCTCTCAAACAAATATCTGACTATGAAGACTTAAACTGTCTATGCCTAGAGGTACACTCACCTAAAATTAGTTGAATTGCAAGAAAGTGATTCAGGATGTTTACAAGCGCCCCCTTTCGGTGCTATTTTAGTCTGTTTCACCTCTGTTAAACCACTAGAGCCGCTGGCTTCCCTAACATCTGCATTGTCCGGCATATTTTTTAAGCAGCCTGACAATGATGGGAAGACATCTCAGACAGCCCCTCTCCTATAAGAATCTTGCCATTTGTGAGTGATAAACTGGGAGAAAAACTTGAGGAAAATCCCGTTTTTAGGATCTGATTTGATTATCCCCAGCTGTTCGAGGAGGCAGGAAACTCAGGATCTAATCCCAGTGCTGCCCTGATTCCCAGTGTGGCCGTGGGCAAGCCAGTGAATCTCTCTACGCTGCAGGTTCCTCATTTGTAAATCCCTAGAGTCGGGCCAGATGATTTCTGGGGCCCACTTGCAATCTTCTCTGCTGTAAGTTTTTTCATCATTGATATTCATTGTGATTTGCGAAGAGATGAGGATTTCGAGCAAAGCGTTTGATTTAAAGCCTGTGCTCAGAAGTGCTGTGTATCGGGTACAGTGAATACTAATGGGGGGATTTAGATGTTTTCCAGGATGAGCTTCAGTGACTTCCAGAATCTTCTCCAGAGCTCCAGATCCAACAATATTCTCTCCCAGATCCAAGGTTCATTTTTCAGAGTGAAGATGAATAACAACAGGAGCCAAAAAACCTTATTTATTTATTTATTTATTTATTTATTTATTTATTTATTTATTTATTTATTTATTTATTCAGAAACGGAGAACATGATATAGAGTAGCCTGGCCAATATGAATCACATGTTCATCGGTTCACCCTGCCTGGAAAGGGAACAGTTAGCTTGCCACTTGTTTTTTTTTCCAATCTCTAAAATAAAAAAAGATAGCAACAACTGAATACTGAATAGGATGTAGGCAAACCCATCTCTGGCCCAGAGAAAGCCCAGCTTGAGCCCTATTCTCACGAATCTTGACTTCTAGCCCTTACCAAGTTATCTATTTGTAAAGCAATGACTCTGGAGTTCTAGTGAGCATCAAAATCACCTGGAGAATTTGTGAAAACATGAATACCTGGCCCCAAATCCAGGCATTCTGATTCAATGGGCCATGGGTGGGGTCTAAACATTTGCATTTCCAACCAGTGCTCAGGGGCTGTCCCAGCCTTTTTGATGAGCCCACTCTGAGTCGGACTGTTCTCAAGTAGTACTGCATTACACACAGATGATGTTAAGTAAATGTTGACAAAATAAATAGGATATGCAGTACACAAATGAATATTTTCTGTG
The DNA here is from genome assembly GCF_963259705.1 of Myotis daubentonii. Taxonomy (NCBI): domain Eukaryota; kingdom Metazoa; phylum Chordata; class Mammalia; order Chiroptera; family Vespertilionidae; genus Myotis; species Myotis daubentonii. The sequence goes on from NC_081855.1 coordinate 29,330,899, forward strand.
ATTAATGATTCATCTTTTACTCTGGTTCTCAAGTTCCTAGTTCCTAACATAATTAGTTAGTGTACAAATAATAACACCCAGCTCTTGTGGTTTCTATGAGGATTAAATAAGATGATATATATGTAAGCACTTTCTAAAACGAGGTCTTATTCAGATGTGAGACGTGTTAGTGATTATAGTACTAATGGCACTAGAACTCACTGAAATTTGATAGAACCGTAAGTTGAGCTTTTGAACAGGGAGGTGAGTCCTAAATCTTATACAAGGGCTTATTAAGCTTCTGTAGGCTACACTGGAAACCTAACTCCCATATACAGTAGGGCACCATGTTCACAATTGTTTCTACATCTGGGAAAATGCATCCCAAATTCCCAAGTTAATTTTTAGAACACACCTATTTATGAATTGGAAAGACATAGCAATAAAAATGCAGGTTGTATAGGCTCCTCCCCGATAGAGAATTTACACATAAGGGAGAAGACAAGGCTAGAATAAACACTTTGGTACCAGGTGACAGTCAGAAACATTATGAGCTCATGTTTACAGACAGATAACTATAGATAGATATGTATAGATACATGGATGTGTGTGTGTGTGTGTGTGTGTGTGTGTGTGTGTTCTGTCTGCAGAAGGCACCTAGAAGCAATGATACCCTAGAAACAAGCACTCCTAGCATCTGAATCTTGGTTCCTAAACACTGTTCTCCAAGCAAAGAAGTCAAAGGGCTTTAAAGAAATGACTGAGACTGGTGCTGTGGTGCGAAAGATACAGGATGACCCTGGAGTCTTACAGTGCCAGAATGTAGAAAGTGCTAAAAAATGATATAGACTCTGTAGGCATTGAGTAATAACCCAAAGAATAGCATAAGCCAAACTGAATATACCTTTTAAAAATTAAAAAGAACAGCCCTACTCATTAATATCCTAAGGACCTCTCCAAGCTCTGGGTGTAAAGCACCTTTTCACATTATGTGAAGCATAAAGGATTTGAAGTCAGAAACCATTTCAAATTCGGTTCTGATGCTTATTGTGTGTCTTGCTGAGTTGTGTCACCCACGCCTTGATGTTCCAGTTTGCTAGATTCCTTTTCAGCGTTGTTGGGAGCACCACATGAGATAGTGCATGCAAAAGCACTGTGGAGCTATAAAGTGATATGAAAATATTAGTTATTATCTATTAGCTTTATTATCCTGCTGCAGTGATTTTTTTTTTTTCAAAGCATGGTCTGGAACCCCTAGGGATTCTTAAAACTCTTTTTGTGTTGGTCTTTGAAGCCAAGTTATTTTCATCATAATTGTAAGATGTGAGTTGCTTTTTTCACTCTCATTCTCTCATGAACATAGGGTAAAGTTTCCCAGAGGTTGCATACCATGGGATGGCATCACCATTTTAGTGAGATGTGCATTGTTTTTCTTGTGTTTTAACAACATCTCAGTTTAAATTTGTAATATCATATCAATTGACATAACCCATAGAAACCAGAGAGCTCAATGTTTTTGAAATATTTTTAAAAGGTAAAGGGTTTTGAGACTATGAGTTTGAGAACCACTATTTCATTTCATTATCATTATATATTCCAAAATGATAATTAAAGCAGAATTTTAAAAAAGATTTTTTCACAATCTAGAATGTTAAAACGGGAGCTTCATGGGTGATATGTGAATAGAAGTCAAAACAGCAAGCATTGCCCTGGCTGGTTTGGCTCAGTGGATAGAGCATCGGCCTGTGGACCAGAGGGTCCTGAGTTCAAATCTGGTCAAGAGCACATACTTCCCTTGCAGGTTCCTCCATGGCACGGGCCCTGGTAGAGGCATGTGCAGGAGGCAATCAATCCATGAGCTTCTTTCACATCGGAATTTTTCTCTGTCTTTCCATCTCTCTCCCACTCTCTCTAAAAATAAATGGAAAAATATCCTCGGGTGAGGATTAAAACACACACACACACACACCAAAAACAGCAAGCATCTTGTTTGTCTTTTAAAGGATTTTTTTTAAACAGGAAAAGAAAGGAAGAAATAATAAAGGTACTTAGTGTTTTTCAAGGCAGGTATATAGTACTCTTATATTGTTTATTATATTATTCTTCCTTTCATGGCCAGCTCAAGTGAGCCACACTTTGGTAGTTTGTCTGCTTTCCATATTTAAACTCATATTGTACTGAAGCTTCAATGCTCTGTGTCTGTTATTTCTCAAGAACTTGACAATGACCAGAGGGTTTTCAGTACAGGCAAAATCTGATGCATATTTCACATGCACTGTCTTGTGTTGGAAGAAAGAAGTTAATTATCCTTTGATGGCCAACTGACTGCATGCATATGAGGATGCTTTCCTCCTTTTCACATATTGTCTACACTTAATTATTCTCCTTATACCCCCAACGGGTTTTGCTTTCTGAGGTTAGATGATAATTCCATGCTCTCCACTCTTCTTTTGACTTAAATATTTCATTGCTCTCTTGTAATCAGTTGTGTCCAGGTTCCTAAACTCAATGACAATTTTATATCTTCAAACATTCAACTATTCTGTAAGTCTAGCTACTCACAAATTGCAACCCTTTAAAAATTTTCAAATTGCCAAAGAGAAGGGTGACATTCAGGGTTTCAGAGACTTTAATTTTCATAAATACCTGTTTTGTAAATTTGGACAAGTATGATGATATTTAACAAAGGCCAAGATGTCAGTTTTTATAGAAAGCACATTTTTATGGCCTTTCATTCTAGATTAAATCATTACTAGTGATATGCTCTATGTTTTAATGAACAAAAATAGGTTCCAATATATATACTAGTAGGTAAGTGTGGACATAATCACACACAGGATAATGGGCAATGTCAAGATCTTATTGAAGGAATTTCAGTTTCCCTTCTTTTCACATTGATCATCTGCCTGAATAACATAATTAAGGAGCACAGTGCCAAGGAGAAAACCAAGGACCTCTATGGGATCCCTGATCCTGAAAAATGCAACTCATTGATTTACAGATTGCTGTTGACAATTCAAAAACAAATGCTTTAATAAAGCAAGTTGTTTTTGAATGTTAACATAATAACTCTGATAGGAAGCTCTTTATAATCAGAGGGTAATCATTATTAATTCCTTTGACATTCAGTGCAGTGACATTAATTATAACAAACTCAGCAAACGTCGAATGTAGTCTAGAGCTTTTTGGCAAATGTGTTCCAACTTGGAAATCATTGTTGTACAGTCAGTGGGGCTACTTAATCCAACTTTGAGCATTTTCTTAATCAACTTTTTCTTACTTTTCTGGATATACATTTTTAATCCTGTTTTGGAAATATTTGATAATTATTGCCTATTTCTTTCTCTTGGATTTCGTGACTTTGAAATTGTTTGATCTAATAAAAACAGTTTCTACTTTCCATATTTAGATTTTTTCCTCCCCAGATATTTTCTTTTGAGTTATGTACATTCTCATTATTTTCCTGGTCCATAAAAACTTTAAAAATTTTTACCCATTTATTATATTCTGCAAACTGGGAAATAACTATGCAAATCATTTCTTCCCTTCTGAAATCTAGTTATAGTAGAAAACAAAGTCACGGAAATCTAAATACTCCAAATAAATGCTACTTTATGTTGTCCCTGGAATATTGGTTTTGTTACATCATCATGCTTTTATTGTTATTTTTCTCTAGTTTTTGTTGGTAATGTCTTACTTTAGGGACATGGCTGTGGTTGAAGGTATGCAGGCTTTATTGTTTATTTATTGCATGATCCTGAGAAAAAGACAATATACACTATAATGGGAGAATAATTTTAAGCATGTTTTAAGGATTAGTTATAATGTAGCTCAGAGCAATGGTAGATGCTCACTCATTTCATGATGAGTCACCAGGGCTAACTTTTACTGATCACACATGTGTCAGGCCATGTGAAATTACATGTGTCATCTCTTCTAATCTTCAGAATAACCCAGGAAGGGGCTATTTAAAGATAAAGAAATTTAGACATATAGATCTTTAATATTTTGGTAGCTGTAAGTGAAGAAAGAATTAGTGGATTGGGGATTTGAACCCAGGACATCTGATTTTAGAGCCTGTCTTTACCCGGAGTTGTTTCTTCTATATTTTTGTTAGCCAGCTATTACTCTTATTATTAGATAAATTTATGCCACAGAACTTAGTTATTAGGCAACAAAATTCCTTTTGGGAATTTTGAAACAAGATAAAAGTATTGGTCTAAGAAAATTCCCCATCTGCAAGGTGTTTTGAGTAATTTTTGGCTAGGGGATCTTCTAGGTGCCATGTGTCAATAGTTTTTCTTTTTTTCCTTTCTCCTCTCTTCCTTTGCCTTCCCCTCCTTCTCTGCATTTTCTCTCTTTCTTTACACTCTCCCAGCCAGGCTTTGCCACTCAACACCTATGGGAACTTGAGCAAGAACCTTAACCTCTATGGGTGATAAGTGTTAGCACTTACTACTATAATGATAATAATTATTGAAGAATTTGTTCTCAGGAAAGATGGACTGTGAGGTTTCTCTGACTTTGGTTTAAATACTAAATTTCCACTGTTTGATGACACTTATAATTAAACAGGTAGTTTCAAGTGTTTTTTAAAACAAAGTTTTGCTTTTAGATGAGTGGTAGCATGTCATTTGTTTGTATTTACTTAGGATGGGACTGGCATTTATTGTCATGCCTTTAACGCTATCTTGTTCAATCATTTGCTGAATCACTACTTGTTATTAGGACTGATAAGGTTTCCCAAAATCCATGTCTAAAGGATATCAGGTATCTCACCTTTAAATAGAAATGCATGTACATACTTAGGTAAGTCTTTCTAGGTTTGGAAGGACACATGGGGCATTTTGTAAATCAAACTGACTTAGCCAGGCAGTTAGGACGCCATTCAACCCTGAATAAAGACTCAACAATTGATATTTAGTACATACTTTAAAATGAATGAAATATGACCATCTTTATCTCCAAATCTGTCCTTTGCCCTAAATGACTATACTAACAATTTTTATCCAGTGCTCTAAGTCCCTCATATGGGTGAGTCTAGCCATGATTTGACATCAGATTCACACTCAGAATGGCTATGAAACTTGTGATGTTCAAAGCATTATGTAAATACTGAATTCAATTAGCAAACCTGCAGATTCAAAGTTAGGCTGTGGCATTTATTTATGTATTTATTTAGTCACTCAGGGGAGAGAGTGAGTGTGTTTGTGAGAGAAACATGGATTTGTTGTGCACTTCTTCATGCATTAATTGGTTGATTCCTGTACGTGCCCTGAGGTGGGATAGAACCTGCAAGCTTGGCATATTGGGAGAACGATGCTCTAACCAACTGAGCTACCCAGCCACGGCGACAGAGGCCGTCTTTGAATCACAGGGCTGAATTCCTTGTGGTGTCCCCGGGTAGACAGAAGGGGTGTAGCAGATTAAGGGTTAAGCCTTGAAAGATTATACATATGAGGATGCCAACATGGATTTCTGTGATGGTAGGAAAAACGGAGAGGGGAGCGGCCAGGAAAATAGCAAACCCTTGTCTTATCTAACAGGATGCTGAGCCTTCTGTTCTATTTCCAACCTTCATTTCTTGCACAATCCTCAGTTCAGTCCCTGTCAGGCTTTCCTTGCATTTGGCTGAACCCAGATCTGCACATCAAAAGTTGATGAGGCCAGATGTTTAGTGGAAATTAGTTTGCTCATCACTCTGACTGTTTAACTCACAACGCCAGCAAACCCTGGCACACCCTGGCCACAGAGGTGATTTGGAACACGTTAAAGGAAAGCTAGCCTTGAGTGGGATCAGTTGTCATGGTGATATTGTGGGACGCTGAGATATCTACACTTGGACATACTATAGAAAAAATATATTCAAGGCTTAAGCAAACCTTTTCATTGTTTTGTGTTATTATTATTATTATTATCATCATCATCATCATCATCATCATCATCATTGTATTCAATAAAGTATAGAAAGAGAAACAGCACAGATTTGGGGGATTAAACATACTAGGACCTAAACCCAGCTCTACCATTGACTAATCCGTGATTCTGGGCATAGTTAACTCCCTGTGTTTCAACTTCCACATTTGTAGGAAGGAGATAATAATGGTAAATTAGGTTATATATTTTAATAAGACAAATGCATAAAAAGCACCCCATATGGTGCTAACAAAGAAATGACTCCCTGTCTTTGTCCCTATTAGATTTGAGATCATTAATAAAATGATCATTAGGCTCATCATCTACCTATGAAGTATGGAGGCTTGTGCTAAGGTATGGAGTTGTCCAAAGAGAGCTGTGTGCATGTATGTGTGTGTGGGCATATACATGTATATAGGCAAGGAGATGATATTTCCTTTGCTTTAAAACATATTTGAGCATATAATGCAGTGATTAGGTGGTTATCACAGTTTTAGTTATTTATTGTACATACATTTATTTATAACTTTCAAAATTTTTATGTTTATTATTGATCTTATAATAAGGAGAGCAGTGGTTTCCATTTTATAAAGAAGAAACAGAGAGTCTCAATGGTTTTTCCAAGTTTATCATTCAAGGAATTGATGGAGACAACTCACTCAGTCCATTTCTAACCCATGAGAATTGCTTCATACTGAGATGTGAGATGAAGCATTTTTGTTTCAAGTCAACCTAATTCAGGTCTCTCTCCTCCAAGGTTGTCTGGCAGGGCCCTGACAGCCGTTTTTCAAGGTTGTGTTCCTATCCTCCGATTAAACAACTCTTGGGAAAGGGATGGGGTCTTTACTGTGGTGTCACCACTGTCAGGCTCCCTCTCCAGGCCTGAATGACCTCCTTGAGGGTGGGAAGCTCTTCTGGAGCATAATCCCCTGCTTCATGGGTTCAACCATGGGAGCCCTTGTCTGATCTCTGGAGTTCGGGCCTTCACGGCACCCTCACCACTCCCTGGCATATCTACTACTGGGGAACAAACTATACCAGTGGTCGGCAAACTGCGGCCCCTTGAGTGTGGCTCTTCCACAAAATACCACGTGCGGGCGCACACGTACAGTGTGATTGAAACTTCGTGGCCACACTCAAAGGGCCAAAGAGCCGCATGTGGCTCGTGAGCCGCAGTTTGCCGGCCATGGAACTATACCAACACCTGGGTCTGCTGAGATATCTCACATGGCTGAATATGGACATTGGGCCTGGCCAGGGCTCTTCCTCTCCCCCTTCCTTTTCCCTTGTCATACCCCTGGGCTTTCTTTGGGGTTTTTCACAGCAAGAGAGCTTCTGTCTTCAACAGTGTTCCCAGGGACAGGAGCTACTAAGGCCTGGGCCCAAAACCTGGCACAGCCTCGCTTTTTGTTGGTGGCTAATGTCAATGCAGCCCCACACTCTTCCAAGACTCAAGAGAAGGGGACAGAGTCTACACTTCTAGCGGGGAGGCATGCCCCCAAATTTGAGACAGCCTTGTATTCACCACACCACACCACATTTCTGAGATCCTTGCACCTACAGGGAACTACATTCCACTTGACCCAGGTGTCCACTCACCCTGGAGGAGTTATCATTAAAACATGTTTATCCTTGAGATAAAATTCCCTCATTTCTAACCATAGGTCCTTTGTCTCCTGGCGAACGAGGTTGAATCGCTTATTGGGAAGGACCTGATAGTCACATAGCCGTGTCTCATTTCCTAAAACTGTAAAAATATCTTCCCAATTCCTGGGGTCGGGATTGGCAGAGGGAGATATTTTTATTGTGTTGTGGTAAGTCAATTTTCTTTAAGAAACTAAATGATTCTTCAAAGTTATGCACATATGGCTCATCCCAGCAAGCTCCAATCTGAGTTATTATGTCTTGCCAATTTTAGTTCTCATTAAATCTTCCTGATATAAACAAATAAATTTCATGGGTATTGATGGACTTAATGAATGAGAACATGAGTCAATGAGAGAATACACAGTATTGAAGGGATGCATATCTGTCATTCCCACCAAGGAGAGCCTTCATTAACAGCATCAGATACTAAGGCTACCTGTCTGTGTCAACATTCACACCTGTCCATAAGGGGCTTAGATTCTCATCCTTTCCTGATGTTGAAACAGAGTAATTCAGATTCAAGGTTCTCAGTCCATGGACTGCCAAGAAGTGGCAGCTGGCTTTGTTTACTCTCCTATGCTAAGACTTTCAACAGCTCACTGTGATAATGAAGTCATTGTTAATTCTTACGTGGGAGCCCCTCAGGCAAATCCCTTTAAAGCACTAATTTCCGAGATAACTCAAATCAGACATCAAATTGTACTTTTCATAAAAATTCAATGAAACATCAAGCCAAAGGCAGGACAGATGTTGCCCTGATGAGATGATCAGTGGATTGTTTTCTAAAAGTTCATTTATAGGTACATCATTCTGTGTGATATGCTTGTTAGGAATGTTCAGAATGTCTCGCTAATGAGCCATTTCAGTATTTTAAAGTCTGAAGTGGGACCCTGGCAGCTGCATTCTTAGCGAGCTCCTTAAGGGATTTTGGAATACACCAATGTTTGCGACTCTATTTGGTACACAGGTGCACACACATACATACAGGGTGTCCCCCAAAAATGTATGCACACATTTTGAAGTGTGCATAATTATAAAGGCAGTGTTTATTAAAATACATTTCATTTTCAAAATTGAGCTGTCAGCTGTTACAGTGTGTATGCAGTTTTTGGGGGACATCCTGTATTTGCACAAATAAATAGATACCCGTGCCTTTTCCAAAAGCATAGAAGTAAAGAAGCCAAAAAATGAGTGAGATAGGGAGAGATGAGAGAGGAGAGAGAGAGAGAGAGAGAGAGAGAGAGAGAGAGAGAGAGAGGGATGATAGCACAACTTGTAACTAATCTGGCTTTAATTTTATTTTATCTCCAGTTTATTCTCCATGATTCTAGGTTAGTTACTTTTCTAAACCACAAATCTAGTCATACCCTTTTGATTAAAAAAAAAACACACACAACAAAAATGTTGATTATTTCTCATTCCGTGTGGAACAGACTCTAAACTACTGATCATGACTTTTGAGCCCCTTCCCATGTTCTCAGACCTATTGTTTCCATTGTCTCCTCATATTGACTCTAGCCATACTTGGCTACTTACCATTTGCTCCACAAAGCTTCTATTTCTACATTTCTTGAAGCTTTCTTCTTGGAATGCTCTTCCTCCAATCTGGATGAGAGATAGTCATACTTTACTATGAAGCTAAATCTCAAATTATTGACCTTTCCCGACACTATCTGACAGTTGAAGAGATAAGATTAAGAATATCTATCTCACCATGAAAGTGATTTGGGAGAGAGGGGTTGATGCGAGTTTATCATTTTATGAGGTTACTAGAAGGCAACATTATTGAAAACTATATACCTATATGAGCCACAATGGGATTTTTTTTAACTACCAAATTTGTTAATGGTTAATATCTAAAATATGTGCAACATAGATATTTCCTTCCTACTTTATGATGAAGATGTTTAGGCCTCAGAGTGTATATTCAGATTTTGAACAGGTAATTTTTTTTTCCTGGAAAAAACATATAGTTCTACACCCTTGCAAACTACCTCCCATTATCAATGCTGACTGAATAAAAATCAGGACTTTCTACTTTCCTCCCAACATCTCATGATAAAAATTGTGAAGAATGCAAAAAAAGTTGAAAGAATTATATAGTGCACACCTATGTACCTACCCTCTGGATGCTGCCATTACTGTTTTGTTATATTTGTGTTATCACCTATCCACCCTTCTAGCTCTTCATCTGCCCATCCACTTATTTATTTGCCATGTTTCTCAATAAGCAAGTTGCAAACATCAGTGCACTTCTGATCCTTTCCCCTGTTAATGCAGAATGTTAAGACTTCCATGTGAAAGCTTAGCAGTTCAAGCTTATGCATTTCCCTTCAACCAATAACATAATATCTACACTATAATCTTAAACTGCATGTGGTCTAGTTCCTGTCAAAAGCATGATTAAACTGAGCAAGCTCGCCTATTTCTCTGGTTTCTCACAAAATTATCCTATCAGGTAACATTACCAGAAAGCAAAGAATTTTTTATAATGACAGCTTAGGTATTGCATAAATTCCACGAGAAAAGTGATTTGATAATATGTGAGGTCAATATAAAAATATGCTGGAGAGCCTATGTTTTTTCTGCTTTTGTAGAGTTATGATTAAAGACAATTTCCTTAATATGACTTATTATCCTTAACCTCGAAGTCAAGGGATACTGACTGGCTGAATTGAATAACTAACAAATGTTAAGAGACATGCTTCTTGAAGTTACAGTTACTCAGGGGAGGAATGAGAATAGTGACACAGGAATGGGGGAAGAGAGGTGAGGGTATGGTTTGTAAGTTGATAAATCTAATGTTAGAATGTGATTTAGCACTGTAAAATGAACAGCCAGAAGCACTAATCCTGGAAATAGTAAAATATAGGAATCTTTTGAGAAGTGGACTGGTCAGGAGAGGGCTGTGAAAGGAAGGTGGTGATTTTGATCATAAGACCTTCTGCAAGCATCACCAGCATCATCCAAATGTTTATTAGCATATATATATATATATATATATATATATATATATATATATACACACACACACACACACACACACTAGAGGCCTGATGCACGAAGACTTGTACAAGAATAGGCCTTCCTTCCCCTGGCTGCTGGCACCGCCTTCACTCCGGCCCGGAGCTGCCTTCGCATGCTGCGCAGAGGCCCAGCTTCTGCCATCTTTGTAATGTCAATTTGCATATTCCCTCCTTATTGGCTGTGGGCACTGCCATTTTGTCACAAAGTGATGGTCAATTTGCATATTCTGTCTTTATTATATAGGATATATATACATATATATGCATAAAAGCACATTATTACATGCCAAGAACTATTATAAACTCTTTATATTTATGTGTTTTAAAACTTTTTATTCAATTTTCTTTTAATCATTATAAAAGTCCTAGGACAGATATTATTGTTGTAATTTTGCAGATGTGGAAACTGAGTCTCAAAGCAAGACTTGAGGCTTTGATGTCAAGTCCACGTTCTTTACTGTTGCATCTTCGATAACCTTTGTCAAAGAAGAAAATACCCAGGAGATACGTTATTTCCAGCCATGAGTGGCAGAAAAACTCTTTTTAAAAAATCTTTTTTAAAAAATATATTTTATTGATTTTTTACAGAGAGGAAGGGAGAGGGATAGAGAGTTAGAAACATCGATGAGAGAGAAACATCCATCAGCTGCCTCCTGCACACCTCCTCCTGGGGATGTGCCCGCAACCCAGGTACATGCCCTTGACTGGAATCAAACCTGGGCCCTTTTAGTCCGCAGGCCGACGCTCTATCCACTGAGCCAAACCGGTTACAGCTAAAAAAACCTTGTAAGCTTACTTTTATCAGGTAATAAAACTCTGGTAAGTGCTGCAGAAAGCCCCCTCCCTGCTTGGTTTTGGAAGCACAGACATCAATGTACTGCTTAAACATTACAGTGATCCCACTCCTGTTTTGGCTTCCCATCTTGCTTTTATTTTTAGCCTCTGTGTGTGTAGGTAGTCAAAATAGCCAAAGTAAATAAACACGTAAACAGACAAATGCAACAACAATACATGATGCCGTGTCTCACTTGTGTGCTTCTACCCTGATGATTTTACTTAACATTCTACACCTTTCCTCGTTCCTGGCACTGTTGTGACTTCTGTGATAACGCTCCCTGAGGATTCAACATAACCGTCATGCCATCCCCCAATCAAAATTCATGTGGCATTGAAAATGCAACATGAAAATCTTTACTCAGGTTACACAAAGAAATGGATACACCACTTGCTTTTCACTAATGAGAGGTTTTCAAAACTGGTAGATTCTGGGCAGAAAACCTGATGTTATCAAGTCAGTTTTTATGCCTGCAAAAGTATAGAGAGAAGATCACAGGACTTACATTTTCTCTGTGGGTTAATGCTTCCTAGTATAGAAGTACCCACATCATATCCTGACCCCATCATTTTTGAGCGTTCATCCTTGAATGAATTTAGTCGTCAACCTTCTGATGGACTGCTGCTGGGCCTCCCAGGGGTTATCAGGAAGTGAATCTGCTCACAGAGCACTGGACCTCTGGGCAAAGCTCTCCAGGAAGAGCACCTGGATTCTCCAGACTGAGACCCACACAGACCTAAGATGACCTAACTTTTCATTTCTAGTGTCAAGCAACTCTCATCTCAAAAGGGAGCAATGTGTTAAAATAAGCTTTAAAAATCTTCTTAGGGGGTATATCCTGCCTTATGTTTAGTTCCTCTCCTTCCCTCTCAGGGATGATGGATATGTCAGTCTCTGGAACCAAGGTGAGCTAAGAAAGTGCTTGTATTCAAGCTAAAAAAGGGATACTGCCAAAGAACATCACAGAGTTGCTGCCTGAATCTATCTCAAAACAATCAAAGGAGAAGTTCCCTGTTGTTGCCACAGTACCAGCTCCCTGTGGAATTGAAATGTAAGATGTGAGCAACTATGCCTGATTTCACGGGGTGTTTGTGCCTTACCGAGGAATACCATGCTGCTGTTCCCAGCATAATAAAAGGACAGGATCTTAGAACTGAAAATGTAGAAACAAACAAACTAAAAAAGAGTTTGAGATGATGTTATTAAAGCCATCAATTGATGAATGAATGGGATTGTGTTAAAATAGAGAAGAGAGAAGATCAAAGAATTGATTTGGTTACTGTGTAGAGAAGATACGGGGAGGGGCAGGAATTGGAGCAGAGCCCTCACTGAGATAAGGGGTGGGGACGTATGTCCTGAGGGTCTTAGAAGGCCCAGGAAATCATGTGGTCTGGTCCTGCCAAGGCATTAGGGGTGAGTAATGAAATGTTTGGCCAAGTACAGCAGGGTCATTTTTAAGCTGATAATTTTATATGACCTGCGAATGATGTTACAAAATATCCAAATGGCCCTTGGCAGGAAAAAGGTTCCCCTCCCCTGGTTATTGCCATGGTTATTAGATGGTTATTGCCACAGATCATGTGTCTGGTGGGAGTGGGGTAGATTCTGGTGGAGGAGGTGGAAATGGAGAAAAGTATGTATTTGGGGCACACATTGTAGACATGGAAAACAGGAAGATGTACTGATGGATTACATAGGTGACGGAATCACAGGTTGAAAAAGGTAGGAATTGAGATGACTTCTAGGCATTTGGCTTGAGCAACTAGATGGACAGTGGTGTCATTCATTGAGATGGAAGACTTTGGATGGAAACAAGTTTGGGCATCCAAATAGGGACTTGCATTTTGGGTACAAGGAATACACGATTGATTCCCAAGTGACATTTGAAAAAGAACTCAGGCTATTTTAATATGAGGTAATGCATTCTATGATCACACATATGTACAAATATCCATAAGATATATCCAGAAAATGCACAAATTAGATTTCCACTTAAACACTATGGATAGCTCTTATGTTTCAAGTTAAACCCAAGGCCCTAATTAAGTTTGTAAACATCATAAAATGGTCACTTCTTGGAAAACTTCATGCTTTAACTTATTATCCATAGTTTAAAAAATAGTGCATTTTATTGAAATGAAATCTAAAAAATAAATAATATTATTTATTCATTAAAGAACAAAAGAAATGAATTTGCTGAGTTTGATGCAAGGGGTATAAACTGCAATTACTAGTGACTTGTATTTTCCTCCAACTTTAGAAAACATAAAGGCTTAAAAATGTGTGTTCAATGAATGACCATTTGTATATCTTGTCTCTTCAATTAGGCTGTAAGCTTTTGACATTAGGAACAGGCAATATTTTATGCTTCTTGGAATTTACCGAGTAAACTAGGAACATGGCACAATGAAAAGAATTGAGATTGTGAATTACAGTGTTACAGCTTATCCCTCTTTTGACTTTGAGAAAGTTACCTGCCTTGAGACATTTATACTTCCTCATCTGAAAACTGTAATAATAATATCTATTCTCACGTAGTTGCCTTGAAGATGAAATAAGGAAAGTTTAGCAAAGCCTAACACAGTTCTTGGCATACATTGAAGTACTCACTAAATGTTAGTTTCTCTTCCCTAAGCATGATTCTGTGGATAGAGTCAGTAAATATTTGTCAAATAAACGAGTGACATTAACTTTAGAATATTATTACCATTAATTCCTAATGGGTCTTACATTTTGGGTCAAAAGGACACTCTTTCAGCCCTTTTCTATTCGGTCTTAATAGCTGTATAGTGTCACAGATCACAAAACCATACTTAATGTTTGTTGCTATTATCAATCAGCTGAATACAGCCCACAGAATATAATTGAGTCAGATTAATGTAATAACTGAAAATGAACATTAGCATTCGTGGGAATGGGAATAAAATTGTCCCCATCACAAGTTAAATTACTGCTGCTCTTCATAAATTTTAAAACAGCTGACTCTGAATTTCCACCTGCATTTTTTAAAATGATCTTTCTATCTGCCTATTATTTTTTTAATAGACACTTAGGCAGAATTTCATCTCAGTTGTACGTAGAGTAAAGCTAGAAAGTGGCTGGGAGGGGGGAAAACCTCTGTTTCTAATTGAACAATTTATACCAATATTACTTAAATCTTAAGTGAGAAATTAGAGGAGTGAGAAATCATTTTTCTCAAATACTATTTTGACATTGTATTGTGTATGGTTACTCTCCCCTTGAAATACTAATTTATAGGAACCCTTACTCCTAAATACTACGTCATAATGCATGTGCACCATGAAACTCTAGGTCCTGGGCAGAAATTTAGGAACTACTTATTGATAAACAAATGAATAGCTTTTCTAAGGTGTTTCTAGTGTCCATAGTTACTTCTGCTTTACCTTCTAATAAGCCAAAGGCATTGAACTCTTCTAAAAACATTCATATCTACAGAGACAGTAGACTCTTCTTTACCACTGAGTTAAGGAAACAGAACATGCTTGAGTCACATACACTAGGGGCAGCGGGGAATGCTACTTGTTGTACTAGAAACCAGGTTTTTGGTGCACAATAGATCCTGATCGTTCAAAAAGCACTTCAGCCTTTCTCGCTAGGTTGGTATGTCAGGAAGTATGTAGCTACCATGTCAAGTAGCTGGCTGCATTGGAGAACGTACCTATTTCAAGGATGCATTCTGAGAAACAAATGAAAGGAAAACATCTTAAAAATGCAGACGAAATTAAAAAGAAACAAAGCACAGGAAAACATCCTTCCTGAGAGGGAAGCAGGGTTTTCATGCACAAAGGACTTTTGCATGGTGACGTTGAGCTAAAGAAAGTAAAACAGCGGCAGATGCTAGAGGCCATGCACACCTATAGACGGACTAAAGCCCTGGGGGACTTACCTGCTTCTAGGAGGCAATAATAAGGAAAGTGTTGTTGAGACCACCTGGATGGTATATGTGACTGAACCCAGTGAAAGCCTCTATGAACCTTTAAGATTCTGGAGAGGAGGTGTAGAGATCTATTCATCTTGTGGCACCCAAGACAGCCTCCTAAGTTCTCTTGTTTATTAAACATGCCACTTACCCATCTAGAGTAGTGTTCCTCTCCTTCATCTCTCTTTGCCCTCCACTGATGGGAGACACAGTCCAGTTCCACCCCAGAGACTTCCGGAAGGAGGAAGGGTGACAAATTTGCTCTCTGCTTGAGCTGGGACATCCATCCTCTGTCCTTGGACTTTGATGCTCCTGGCTTTGGGCCTTTGGACTTGGACTGGGAACTACAGCCGCTTTCCTGGGCCTCCAGCTTGCAGACCTGAATCAGGGCACTCCTCGGCCTCCAAAACCCTGCGAGCCAACCCCTCATTGTAAATGTCTTTACATATACAGTCGTCCCTTGAACAATTCGGGTGTTAGGGGCACCGCCACCCCATGCAGTCCAAGATTCACATATAATATGACTCCTCCCAGAATGTTCACTATAGTCAGCCTTTGCACCTTAAATCTGTGAATTTAACCACAGATTCAAATGGTACAATAAACCCTCAATTTTTCAGACTGACCACAATTTAACAGACTTCTGATTCAATGGACAACACTTCTGATCCCTATGTCACATGTAAAAATGAACACCCTTTTCATTTTAAAATGATTTTAACCAAGATTTGCTTATAGTTAAATCAACAGGTTATTTTTTTTGCTATTAATTGACTATTATTTTTAACAAATTTTAGCAAAAGGCCACATATTGGAAAAAACACTGTAGTAAACCACTGTAGTCAACCATCATAAGTAAATATTACATACCTCCAACTGTTAGTCTACATATTTAGGTGCAAGAATCACCGCTCCTAAACAAATTTCAGGGAATGATTAGCACCTGATCACACCACATGGCGCCCGGTATTGGTTCTGTTGCCTCGTGGCATGACTTTCTGCAGCAGTTTTAACATGAGCGGCCAATGTCCGCATGTTTGCTAAGCCACGCCCCAGCCACGCCCCAGTAAAAACAGGTAAACAAACTAATTTGTCAACTTTTTAATATATGCATTCAGAAAACCTACTTTATTATATATAATAAACTTTCAGTTTTAATGGACACCGCCTCGCCCGAATTAGTCCATTATAAGACAGTCCTCGGGTTACGTTGGACTTGACGTTCGTTCGTTTCGTGGTTACGTCGCCATCTCCCATTTATTTATTAAAAAAAAAGTTCCACCATTTCGACGTATGTACATATGTGCTTTAGGTTTTTTATTATTTATTTACCACAAGTAAAGGTGGTTTGGGAATCTGTGGTTTGGGAATCTGAAGTTAGGAATCTGCGGTTGGGAATATGAAAATACTGTGTTGCTTCCGGTTGATTGAATTGCAGATGCAAACTCCTAGGATACCGCAGGGCGACTGGATTTACTGAAGAAGAAAAAAATCCAGGTTTAAGTGCACCCATACAGTTCAAACCCCATGTTGTTCAAAGGTAAGCGCTTTCTATGTGTTTATATCCTATTAGTTCGTTCCTCTGGAGAACCCTGACGAGTACAGTTTCTGTTTATTAAATTGGCTAAGATCAAGACAATTGATAAAATTCATTATCGGTGTGATAGTAAATTGCTACTCTCATGCATTTCTAATGGGCGTGCATATTGCTACCTTTGAGGAAACAGCTCTAAAATTACTTACCTTTAGTCCCAAAATTCCTCTTCTGGAACTGTTTCTTAATTAAGGAAGTGCAATGCATAACATTCTAGGTGCAAAAATATCTAGCATTGCTTATAATAGCATAATAGTAATGATATTTGAAATAAATATTTTAAAAATATTCTGATTTATTTATCAAAATGATACTATAAAAATATTGCAATTTAAATAACTAATAAGAATAGCTAACATTATTATAGCGTTTACTAAGGGCAAGGCACTGTGGCCACTGAAATGATTATGTAGTTCTGTACTTACCAGTATTGACAAAGAAGTAACTATATCTATTTTATATTAAAGAGAAAATAAAAGCCTACAAAATTATGCATAATGTAATCTAATTTTTCTAAATAGATAGGCACTCTATAGTTAGCATATTTATAGAATAAGTTTTGGAATAAATATCTGTCTAGATCACTCACCTCTTCCTTTCTCCTCACCCTTTATTCTCTGCCCCACTCCCCCGTTTTGTTTTCTCAGACATGGAAACAGATATTTTCTGTGTTCTTATACAGAGCAAATTAGTTCTTTTTAGTACACAGTCTTAGATTCGGGCTTCTTTTGTGAATATAGGCATTAAAATTACTCTGCTCTAATTAAATTCTTAGACATTGCTTCTATTTTCCACTACCCATCTGTGTGATATGGAGATCTATTTTACAGTTTTGATTGTATTTCTCAATCTTACTACCAATACACAGAAGTTTTATGTTTCTTAGGGTGGACTGCTAAATAATTCATGCTCTATTTTAGTAAATAACATATTACAATAAAGAGTCCTTGAAAAGAGAAGCATATTTTCATCTTATCTCTAACAATTAATTCATGTTTGGAGTAAATCTAAGGACTTTATTACATTTACAAACTCAAAGCAGTATTGTTTATCTGGTGCTATTGAGCCAAGTTTTAGACATTGGAGAAAGTTTGGGTAACATCTGCTGGATTTTTTTTTTAAAAATGGCTGTTTTGTACACTATTATGCTTGTATTTTTATTTACTAGTACACATTATTTAGATTTATGAAAAGTGGAAAGAAGTTAAGAAAACATTCAAATCAAAATATACATTCTCATGAGAAAAAATATTAAGTAGAATCAGTGTTACCGCAGGTTGAAAAAAATGCTATGTTGGAGTGGTTTTGTGTCTTGCTTTTGCCATATTTATTTATTGGGGTAAAAAATACACCGGATTTCGGGGAAATAAAAGGTAGTAAGTCTGTATTCTCAAAACAAACAATCCAGCAAAAGTTAGGGACAGCAATCAGTTGAGCTACAGAATAAAACTATTAGCTCTTTTATTCTCCATCTTCTCTGTCATAGAAATCCTGGCATTACAAGTCGTTTCCATAGCCAGTCATTCCAGACTCGGCACGCCCTTTAATCTTGGCTGTGCTGTCAGGTATCTCTGGGGCTGGCCTTTTTCCTGTGTTGACAGTGATTCTTTCCCCTTGTCCAGTGGTTCTTCACATGAAGGCTTCCTTGTGACATTAACTGACGTTTCTTTAGACAGGAATTTATTTGAGGGTAAAACAGCAGCCACAACCATAAATCTCCAGGAACACGAGCATTCAGAGAGTGCACAGCCTCAGATGTTACAAAAACAGAGCTGGAAGGGCATGCTTCCCACCTCTGCCCTCACGTTCTTACTCCTGATGGCACTCATTGGGCCCCCTTCGCCACAGTGGACCCTTGCCACCAGTATGTTGACCTCCAAAACTTTGCTATGCATTTGTTCAGATATTAATATGCAGACATTTTCATTGATTTATTTCCTTCTCATTGTACTCTCAAAATAGTGCATCTGGTTAGGTAAAAGCATAAGGTCTAGCCCATGCTGCACATGTGTATCCATCCCAACATCATGCCAACACACCTTTCATGCTTCTTACTGTGTTAACTCACTTATAACTTCCTGACCGTTCGTTTTTATCTGTTGTGAACGAAGCACAGTGTGACTACTGCATGTGGCACATTTCCCCCCCCCCTTCCTGTCAGTTAGTCGGTTCACTTGGGCAATGATAGAGCATCATCCACCACATTATCATAGGATCTAGCTTCACTTGGTGTTGCAGGTTGGCTTTCTCCGAAGCTGACTCTGAGGTTCAGATTCATGAATAGAATGTTTCTGAGGGAGTGTTATGAGGGTGTGGCAGTGGGGAGGGGAAGGGAGCAGGATTGGGCAGAAGAAACTGTGATGCTGTCCTATGAAAGAGCTCAACTGAGGACACATTTATAATTCCTTAACTAATAAAGAATTTAAAGATAAAAAAAAAAGAAACAGCTCAACTGACTCCATGAGGGAGGTGGGGTAGTTGTTCAAAGTTGTCTTTGTTTGAGGCAAGAGGAGTAGGCCTTTTTACACTTATCTAGATCAGTACTTGGATACGGGCTTTCCCTGGAAGGAGGCTCACTAAACCAGGCAGTTTTCTTTACCTGAGGCACCTCTCAAGGATGACGGGCAACTGAAGGTCATCCTCTGGCAGCCCTCACGACAGCAGGGAGAAAAATGCCCTCTTTCCTGTGGATCTAGGTCAGTGATGGCGAACCTATGACATGCGTATCAGAGGTGACACACGAACTCATTTTTTTGGTTGATTTTTCTTTGTTAAATGGCATTTAAATATATAAAATAAATATCAAAAATATAAGTCTTTGTTTTACTATGGTTGCAAATATCAAAAAATTTCTATATGTGACACGGCACCAGAGGTAAGTTAGGGTTTTTCAGAATGCTGTCACGCCGAGCTCAAAAGGTTCGCCATCACTGATCTAGATGGTCTATCACATTATGGACCACACACTTCAATAGTTACTCAATTTACAAGGTTTACAGTAGATCAATGGATTACAAACATTTTTTTTTAAAGAAACAGTACTTTTTGTTCCAAACAATAGCTTACACAACATCTTTTTATATAAAAGGGCCAAAAGCAGCTGCTTTCCCAGAATGTCCAAGAAATGACTCCCGAGACAACCCCACAGCTATTTAGATACCCAGTGTTTCTTGGAACACATTTGAAAACCTCTAACTGCAAAGCTTGTCTGATCATCAGAATTATCTGAAATTTTTGTTTAAAGCAAAACCAAACAGATTCTTGGGCTTTGTACTTAGACATGCTTGTGGTCTAATTAGGATATCAATATATAAAGATACACATACACCTGTAAGTATTTATTTACTACTTGGTGTGTGGAAAACACCACTCTAGGTGTTTGGGATAGATCGGTGAACAAAACAAGACATCCTAGCAAACTGACAATAAACAATACACATGACAATAAGTCATTTTTAGTGAATGTTGGAAGATCATAAGTGCATGGAATAAAGAAAAAGAAGAGCAGAGTAGGTGGGATCTGGAGTGTCACGGGAGAAGGAATGGAGGTGGTAATTTTAAATAGAGGGGTTCAGATTAATGTTTTGAGAAGGTGACATTTGATAAAGGAACTAACCATGCGGTTACCTGGTTATCTGTTCCAGTTAACAGATAATTGGGTTCCTCAGTTATGGCACCACTGACGTTTGGGGCTGGATGATTCCTTGTAGGGGCTGCCCTATGCTTTGTAGGATATTCAGCAACATCCCTGACCTCCACCTACCAGATGCCAATAGTATCCTCTACTCCAGCTGTTGTAACAAAAAATGATCCCTACTTTGCCAAAGTTATCATGGGGGCCAAAATCACCCTGGTTGAGAACCACTGTAATAAACTACATAAATCATGTTGTCTTTTTCTTTATGGATGTTATCTCAGCACTGACTATTATGGGATCCATCTTCCTGTTGAATCGTAAAATGTTATTTTTGTCAAACAGTAAGTCCTCATATTTTTGAGGGTCAGAGTCCTACTTTATTATGTTTCAAAAGTGTACTAGTATCTATCACTGAATAAATATTCCTTTAATTACTATAACTTTACAAGTCTTGCTGTCTCTTAGGGCAACTTCTTCATCCTTATTCTTCTTTTAAATTAACTTAACTGTTCTTGGCTATATGCCCTCTCCCATATGCATTTTCAGCCCAGCTTGTCACAGTCTATAAAAAACTGTGATGGGATTATGAGAGGAATTCATTAAATTTATAGATTAATTTAGAGGGAATTGACACCTTTATGAAATTGATTCTTCCCATCCATGACCAAAAGTATCTCTCCCCATTTATTTAGGACTGTTTTATGTCCTTCAGTAAAGATATTATTCATTTTCTTCATATAGGTCTTGGACCTTTTTGATAGATTTATGTCCAGCTGGGTGATAGGTTCGGTTGCTAATGTGAACAGTGTCTTTAAAAACAATTAGTACATTTTCTTAATTGCTGTTTCTAGTGAATAGGATTGCAATTAATTTTTGTAGTTTCAGTAGGCCAATCTTGCTTATTCTTTCTAGAAATTTCCTTTAGATTCTATTTAGTAGTCCAGGAGAACAACCATATAATTGGTGGATTATGAAAAAAAAATGCTTCCCAATTCTTTTACTTCTTAGTGATTTTTGTTGTCTTTTTGCTTGGGTTTCATTCTGTTTCTGATCTTAAAGTGATTGATTCTAATGTTTTATCTTAAGTGCAGTCATTGAAATACCTTTTTTGTTAGGTAACCTTTATTAAGTTAATGATAATTCCTTCCATATTCATTTTGCTATGAGTTTTCTCTCGCATGTCATTATGTATTATCCAATATTTTTTTTTACCTATTGAGATGATCAAGTGATTTTTCTCCTTTAATCAATGAATGGAATAATTACATTAACAGATTTTTCTAAATTTAACTATTCTTACATTCCTGGAACAAACCCTACTGCATACTCTCTAGAAAAGAGAGCAACTCCACTCTACAAATAAGAAAGCATCTGTAATGTTTCTAGAGCGCTCATCCCTAGAGGAAGTACCCTGTGGAGGCTGACACAGGCTTACAGGACCCTGAAGCATATTCCATTTGAGGCCTGTCTATAATAATAAACATGTAGATCTTTGAATAAAAATCAGCTATAACATGAATATTTATTTAAAATGGAAAAGAAACCACAAAAATTACAAGTTTAAAAAGCTGATGCATATCACAAAATCTAGAAAAGTGACTTAACAGTTTTATTCTTCAACTGCTTGATGTTACAACACTGTAACACTTTTTTGGATATTTTTTGGCACATAATCGTAAAACCAATTTTTAAGGGACAATGATTTTAAAATATTTTCTATGTAGATTCTGGAAAAAGAATTCAGTCTTTCCTTTAGCATGAACAATCAAAATTAGTTTTTTAAAATTATTGATAGTGAGTATTCATAAAATGTGCAGTCTCCATGCACACACCCTCATTGTTGTGAATTTCTGCTTCATGCCTGTCCTCTATGAACTCCACCAGAGTTCTAATCAGTTCTATTTGGCATGATTTCCATAAAGGTTATGGGTGCATTTATAAGTACAAGCTGCATTATTGGAATATTTATAACAGAAGAACACTTTTGTTTTTGAATAAATCCTCTCGTGATATTTGGGAGAAATTTCCAGAGACTAGCTTCTGGCTCCACAAAATTCAAACTTGTATCTCTCCCATGGCTCTCACACTACCATTACTGAGATCTGATACCTTGAGATTGTGATAACACTTCTGATGAGGTACTTTGATATTGTGTCATGGTGAATTGTCACAGTGGGCAGGAGGAGTACTAGTATTTCTGGAAACCATTCCTACACTGGGAATGACAGTAACTTAACTATCCCCAGAAGTGACTTTAATCAACTTACCTATATGTCACTAAATGAAAAATAAATGTATCCCCCAAAATACTCATGACCATATTACTATCAGTGGGAAAAAGGGGAAGTAGTGGAGGTGGAGAGAAACAGTGGTCTTAATGATCATATCAAACAAATTTTACAAAAAAACATGTGACCGTATGCCATTGCAAAGGCCTGTTCCAGGGCCTTGGGGAGAACCTGTGCAATTTCAGAACCTTGAAACTTGAAAAATATTAGCTTCATGATTAATCTGCCATGGTAGGGGCCACACATTGAGCATTTAAATAAATAAAAACAATTGAAAATGTAATGTGTGGCATTAGTAAGCTTCTATGGCCTATTTCACAATGTATTGCCTTTGCAGCCTTGTGAAGTGGGGACAGAAGCTCAACTTTTCACAGAACATTTACCTCTATTCTGCTAATTAAAATAAGATGCCCATAAATCCTCTCTCTGATACAGAGCTCGCTCACTGAGACAAAGGCAAGGAAAATTAACTTTAAGAAAATGTCTGATAATTAAGTTTTATTTTCCCTTCCCATCCTGAAAATTTGCTTTCTTTTCCTACAGATAGAAATGAGTTAACCTTTTTCCAGACTCACATAGCTCCCACTAATACTTGATAATAATGAAATAAGCCCTACTAGGTCTTGCATATGACGATTCTTCATTTACTCAGTGACCAAGGATAAATAATAATTTCTAAGCGTTTTAATCCCAAAGCATTCATTTTCATTTGTTTTAATAGGGAGGTCTTTGGAAATAGTGAATAGATGTTCTTGAACTTGCCCTTTGTTGGAAAACAGCTCCACAAAAAGTCAACACATCTGCTCCACCATCTTCTCCCCAGAACCCATTCGTATTTCTGAGAATTACTGGGGAACTCAAATGGGAGGACCATTCTGAGGAATTCTGCAACAGATAATGCTTTCTTCTCTTCCTCAAATTTTCCCTTTCTGTGTATTTTTCTCCTTCCCGTCTAGGCTGGCCCCATATGGGTACCCACACATTCACATCATCACTGCCCTTCTCAGTATGATATTAGGGAAGGTTCTGAGTAGCCTCCTGTCCATCGAGATGTCAATTTCAGATAGATTTATTCCAGGTGGTTTGATTTTCACTGTATTTTCTGCCAGAATTCATGAAGCATCAAGCACACACACACAAGGGCACAAAGAATGATTTTCTTTGGAAATGCTCAGAACAGGGAAATAAATGTTGCTTCCAAATGTAACTGTGAAGGATTTAAAATGAAATAGTTCTGATTTATTAAAGGAATGGTTAATAAGGAGTGGGTATCTTTAAAAAGAGGATATGGGAAAAATAAAAACTTGAGAGAGATACTGAGGAAATTACTTCTTAACGTCAAATTCTCAATGCAAAGCTGCAGCAACGAATCAGCTCCAATTCTAACACATCCAGGGATGTCTAAGATAAAGAAACCTTCACAAAGAAACCTCGGGATTAGGATATTAAAGCAAATATCCGATGAAGAGAATTAGCTGTGCTTATGTTGACCCTAGAGACCATGTACTTTAGTGAACTCGAGGGGTGCTACCCTTTGCCCTAAGCCTAAGGTTGGAAAAAATACCTGGTATTTTTACTAAGCCCTTTGCTCCTGGCATAAAACTCAATGCAACTAATGGGATAAAAACACATCGGGATTGGAAGATGGTTGATACAGGCATCCTTGGTGATATTGTGAGTCCGATTCCAGACCTCTGCAATAAAGAGAGTATCACAATGCAGCAAAGGACACGGCAGCCTGAAATGGCTGGTTCTCTTTCCCGTCATTCAGAGATCTCCCTGATGATGAAGGCTCTGTGGACGGGGAGTGTAGACAAAGAGGCAGAAGCCGTGATGGAGTGCAAGTCCTGATTTCAGTCCCTCCTAAAGTGAATAGTGAATGTTGGCTACCTCTGTGAGTATTCTAGTTTTATAAGCTAATAAGCTTTTTTATTTTTTTAAAGCTAGTTTGTATGGGTATCTATCCTACTTTCAACCAGAAGAGTTCTGACTAGTAAACATATGATGTCTTCTTTTGCCTGGCATACCCATACCTTTTTACACCTATGAAATCCCAGGTTGTTTGTAAATTCCTCTGTAAAGCCTTTCTGAACCATTTCCTCCTTTCCATCCTGGTTGAATTAATGGTTCCACCTTCTGTGCACTCCTCCAAGGTCAGTTATGTTAGCTGTTTTTTTTTCTGGGCGTCTTCCTCATAGACTATGAACCCTCCTAGGGTTTGGACTAACTCCCATTCAACTTTATAAGTTTAGCTTCTCACGGGGTACCTCATACCTAGGAGCTTAATGGTGTCTGTTGTACAATCTAATGACTCAATGACTACAATATATCATGTGCGATGGCCAAACGCAGAGGCAACATTTTGTTTCGTCCTTCCCACACTCTCCTATCACTAGACTCAAGAACTATTTGAGCACAGCATTCGCTCAATTGGAATGTGGGAATCTGAGGGGAAACAGAGCACATCTTCCATGATGGGAGTTGTGAAGCTAATATAGCTCACACTCTTAACTCATTGATGATTTAATGACTTAGAAAATCTAGAATAGATTGTGTACATAGTCCATTCGATTCTCTTTCTCTAATATCATCTGTCTTAAATAATCCTTTAGCAGATGCTGGCTTGCAATCAACTTATGATTAGATTCTCTAGCAAATGCCTGTGGTGCAGATGGTCTCTCAAGCAGGGCTCCCCCCCCCCCCCCCAGGCAGGGGCTGCCCTGATTGGCTGCTGTGGAGAGTAGAATCACAACAGTCAGGATTTCTCCTTATAATTTATTAAAGTGACTTTCTCATACCAACCAATCCCTTGTGTGTTTGATTGTGTGAGTCAGGTTTCCTGGAGCTAGATTACAAGTAAGGCATTCGGGTTACACACCTGGGAGATGAGTGTGTTGAACCCAGGCCTACAGGGGGCCTGCCCAGTGGCAGCTGTCAGTCTCCTATTGCACTCCTCTCTCCTTTAAATCCTGTCTTGTCCTAATGGAGGTATTCACTGAGCATATCAATATTTCATCAGGACATGCATGCCATTTTCCTTTAAATGGGGCATTTGCTGAACCTTCACATACAGTTTTGATTATGTCTTGGGGCCACTTTTGCCTTGGACTCTCATCTCTGAAATTCAAATACAAGGCAATGGAGAAATATAATTTAACTTTTTAAAAAAAAAAATCTTTTATTTTTAGATTTGTTGTTGTTTTTACAGATTTTAAGAACAAATATATTATTGAAGTCTGGAGAAACTCTAGACCAGCGGTTCTCAACCTGTGGGTCACGACCCCTTTGGAGGTCGAACGACCCTTTCACAGGGGTCGCCTAAATACATCTTGCATATCAGATATTTACATTACGATTCATAACAGTAGCAACATTACAGTTATGAAGTAGCAACGGAAATAATTTTATGGTTGGGGGTCACCACAATATGAGGAACTGTATTAAAGGGCCACGGCATTAGGAAGGTTGGGAACCACTGCTCTAGACCATATAGTTCCCAGTGGTCATGAACTTCTGCCAAAATCAGAGACTTCACCCCACCTTCTTCTAGCTTTTGATTCTAGGGCTCAGATATATGTCGCTAACAAAGGCATTTCTCTGGGAAATGGTCCCAACATCCTACTTAAATTAACACTGTGTGGTTGAAAGAGGGAGGGTGTCATTCTTAGGTCTGAAAATTTCTTTAAGATAAAACAGTGCTAATCCTTTAGCATAATTAGTAAACAATGGCTCCCAATGCATGTGAATCATGGTTTGTTTTGCAAACATTGGTGTGTGTTCCTTCAGAAGGATCTTCAGAGCAATATGAACTCTAGTAGGGATTCAGGTGAGAAGGGGAAGATTTGGTTCATCAAACAGGCGAAAAGGAAAACGTAAACATATATTGAACACCTACTATGCAGTCAGGGGATCAAATGCGCTTTGTCAGCAAAACTCACTTAAACCTATGGGATGCCAGTAAACACAGCAACTATGGATCCAAAACTCTTGGCATCAAATTACAGTTCTGTCCTTTACTAAATGAAAAACAGGCCAGTTACTTGGTCATTCAGAAGCTCCATTTCCTCGTTTGTAAAATAATATTAATAATAATAATACTCCAAAACCACAGGGTTAAGAAATGAGAATTAAATAAAATAACGCCAGCAACTGTCACATTAAAATCCTGTTAGTGTATAATGGTTATTATTATTATTATACATTCATCATTATTTATTATTTGATTAGAAGCTGAGTTTCAAATAAGATGCTCAAAGCCATGTGTGAATGTAGGCTGACCTCCCTTGCAAGCCTATTTTGTGCTTTTGGAGGTAGAAGTGATGGGAAGCAGGGAGAGGGTGTGCCTTTCATGGGCAGAGAGGTAGGGTTCGGGTTTTTGTGGAGCCTTGCAAAGCTGGGTGATGACAGCAGGGCTCACGGTTCGGTGCTAAGTATTACATTATGATTGCAGCTGCTCAGCCTCCCATTATTTTTTAGGGTCTGTTTTAGAGCCGTTGCCATTTTTAGTCTTGCTTACCACATGTCTCAATTTTTCTGATGTCAGAAATGGCTGGGAAGGGTTATACACCACTGCGGCAACCTTGGTCATTCATCAGCTCTCAAGCATCCAAAGTGCTGACGCTATTGTTCAGCAACATTGAAGGAAGGGAATTCGTCCCTCGGGACTCGCTTTTGATCGCTATTAGATTTTTAGTCATAGCTATTGCCCTCCGAAGAAAAATCCGCTCCACCTGGGCTACCCTGAAGTTTTCCATTATAGTGCCCAAGCCGTTCATTGAGATCCAGTGAGGGTCTAAGGAAAGCCATCTATCCCAGTCTTGTTTGATTTCAGAGTAAAGCCTGCTGTCTGAAATCCCTGTCTCTTGCCGTCCTAAAACCGAATGCATCCATCTTTCTTCTAGTAAACATGACAGAGACAGACAGTTTCCTCCTCCCTTTTCGGTTCAGGCTACGGAACATACTTCGAGACATGTTGCCTGTATCACATGACACAGCTAGAACAGAGACTTAGCTGGTTCCCCAATGAATGCTGGCGCTGCCTATGACCTTATCTTGGAAGGACCGTTTCCTATGTTAACACAGCTCCTTAGATAATAGATACAGGGAAGCATAGACCATTCAAACATTGTCTCCTAAAGTCCTCTTTACTCATTTGCCACTGGAGAACCTCAGTATTCCTTAAAACAGGTACAGATGTCTGATGTTTTGGCTTCAGATCCAAACTGAAGTGGCATCAAGAGTAGGAAAGAGCCAATATCCAGTTCCTCAACTTTTGATACATATTATCTTACAAACCAACGTATTCTCTTACAACCCACAGTCATTTGTTAGCTTATTTAGGCTTCACAAACATTTAGGATAAATATTACTGGTGGAATTACTACTGAGTGTTCGTCTCTATTGTATTTTTTTCGCCATGGCCAGACAATTTCAGAGTCACCGGCCAAGTAGTCAATATTGTTAAGGAACTACAGTGAGAAGAACAAGGGTGAATATTCTGCCTCAAGGAAACTGGGGTCTTGCTCTGAGACAAAAGCTTATAAAGCATAATGAGAGGCTTGTCTTACCAGTAAATATGCAAGTCAGGTCTTTATCAGAATATGCTAGCATCAGGCCACAGACAGAACTAAATCCTTAGCCATCTTAATGCTATAGGACAGCAATTTCAACTGGTGTGCCACAAGAATTTTTAAAACATGCAATACCTGACTATTTAGTCAGGGGCACTGACCTCTTTTCCCTTAGATTGTAAAACACAGCTAACATAATAATAGCTGTCAGGTTTGAATGCCATGTCTTGAACCATAAATATATAGGTCATACTAGTATAATAGAGTTGCATCTTATTGGTCATGTCACATAAAAAAGGTTGCATCTGATTGGTTAATTCTTGGTACCAGAAATCCTTAAATACAAGCATAGGCACCTGATTTTTAAAAAAGTCACTTTGGGGTAAAAATAGTTGGTTATTATTATTATTTTAAATAAATCAAAATCATACCTATTTTTTGCCAGATTGGCAAAAAAAAGATAATATATTTTTTTGGCGTGCTGCAGAATTTTAGTAATTAGTTTATGTGTGCAATGAGATGAAAAGGGTTGAAAATTGCTGCTATAAGAGCTTCCAGGGATGGTGTAAAGGATCAGTGATGCCAGGCTTTAGGAGTATTTGGAGGAATAGAATATAAAGAGGAATAGGAAAGATTGTGGTATATGTTAGAAAGTGTGGGAGCTCCTAAATTGACGGGGTGGGTGTTTCTATAAATTATGCCATCTTGTTCAGATGGGGGGCTGCTTGGATGAACAGGGTAGAGCCCAGAAACTCTACATCAGAGATCTCAAATACTCATGTGTTAGTGTAGGCCTGGGGGTGATGCTCAGAAGATGATCAAGAAGCCACTAGATCAAGGACACATGGAATGCCAGGTCTAGAAACTGTGCTAGGTTTTTTTCAAAGTTGAACCTCACAGGGCCTGGAACAGTATTTGGCCATATAAAACGAGGAAAGTACTGATTCATGCTACAACAGGTATGAACCTCAGCAACATTATGCTAAGTGAAAGAAGCCACACAAAAAAGACCACACCCTGTATGATCGATTGCATTTACATAAAATGTCTAGAATAGGTAAAACTATAGAGACAGAGATTAGAGGTTGCTTATGGCTGGGGATGGGAATGGGGAGGAGCTGCAAATGAGCACAAGGTTTCTTTTGGGGTGAGGATTGAATTGTACTAAAATTAGCGGTAATTATGGAAAATTCTGTAAGTATACTGAATAACTGACTAGTTCACCTGAAATGGGTGAATTGTTATGGTATGTAAATTTTATCTTAGTAAACATTTAAATTTAAAAAAAAAAAAAGATCAGGAAGGGGTCTTTGCAAGGGAAGAGCAGATCTAATGAACTCTGGCAGATGTCAACAATCATTTCTTGAAGAGAGCACACATCCTTGACCTGGTCCATGGGTTCAGGCATAAGATCATTTACACCATCTCATTTTCAGTGGAGGAAAAGAGAGTCTAGGCTCCCCAGACTCCAGTTCACATTCCGGCCTCTGGGACAGTTAGTTCAGTTGACACTAGAGGGCGCGAGTATGCCATTACTATCGTGGGCAATACTGGGCTGTCTTTGATCCATTCTCTGCTGCTGTGTGCAGAGACACCATGGACCCAGGGCTCCAGGGGACACTTACCATGGCCTTCCCTGTAGATGACCAGCACCGTTGGCCTGGCTGTTGGTCTTTTAGATTGTGCAGGAAGGTGGGAGAGGCTCTGAAAGTCTTAGACATTTACCTCCTATTCACATGAGTAAGGAGATTCCAGTCAACAAACGCAGCATATTCACCCACTGCTGCCTCGTTACTGTGAGCTCTGGGATAAAAAATGGGGCCCTAGAAAATGCCAGGCCTTAGGAGATAACTTGTGAACAGTTACTGATGACTCAGACTGGGTCTGCCTGGGTCTCAAGGGTGGTCCACAGTCAGCGGACACAGGGCGCAGTTGACTCTCACCTCCTTTTCTGAGTGGAATTTCAGGTTCTGTACTTATAGGACCTAGGGCAAAGGAGAACTTGTGTCAATGACATGGGTGAAGGGAGATGGGAAAGGCATGACATAATGATGGCAGATGGGTAGAGTTAAACTCATTGTCTAACATTTGGTTGACACAATTAATGTGCTAGGAAAACAAACAAACAAAAAGCTAAATTTAAAGTCAAGGATGTTGGTGATATACTTTCAGAAAGACCAGAGCCTTGTTTTGGGAAGCAGCACTAGAAATTACCCTGGTTCAGTTAGAATTATGGGAGGTTTGCCAAAGTTCTGAGGTAAAGCAAAAAGCTTGGGAGATCTTCAATCTTGGAGTCTGTATAGGTTACCACCTAAGCTTTAAACCAGTGGTTCTCAACCTTCCTCATGCCGTGGCCCTTTAATACAGTTCCTCATGTTGTGGTGACCCCCAATTTCATTGTTACAAATTGAACATAATTAAAGCATAGTGATTAATCACAAAAACAATATGTAATTATATCTGTGTTTCCGGATGGTCTTAGGCAACCCCTGTGAAAGGGTCTTTGGACCCGCAAAGGGGTCGCGGCCCACAGGTTGAGAACCGCTGCTTTAAACCAAGTTAAAACTTAACAGTGGCATTCTCTTGGAATGAAGTAGAGTGGAAAGCAATTGCTGACTATTCATAATTTCCTTCGGCTAAACCTTTGACATTTTTTAAAAAAGGAATAGTTGCCATTAACTTCCATTTAATTTCTTAGAAACGATTGGAATTAGAATAAAATTCCCAGGAAGGATGCCACCAACTGCAAGAATAACCCTGAGTTGGAGTGATTGGTTGGGTTCACTGAGCTAAAGCACAGCTGTGACTTTCCTTTTCCACCAACACAAAGTCATCCCCTGGAGAGAGTGTCGCAGGAGCGTCCTTTATGACCTGCTAGCAGGGAGCTCCATGTTTTAGAGACGTGGGTCTCTGGTCTGGGGTACGAGAGGTCTCTGTTATTCACATCTTCTATCGTTCCCATAAATTAAGGACTAGCGGCTTTTATCCATGCTGTCATGGTTGCTGTCTCTCCTGGCTTCTTTGTTGGTAATCGAATTTATTTTGTGAGAAATTCACACAGGAGTTAAAATCAGAGAGTCTTTCTGAGCTGTGGCTGAGCATTTGTAGGGAAAAATAGGGAAGGTCATGTTCTCTTAATTACAAGACTTCTCTTTTGGAGAAATATGTCTTGTAATGTCTTTGGTTTTGGAATCAGAGTAAGGCTGTCCTCCTAAAATGTGTTAGAAAGTGCTCCCTCTTCTATTTTCTAGAAGGGCTCCTGTGCATTGGTTTCTCTTTGGGGTTTATTCCATGGGTGTTCAATCACTGTTTACATCACTGTTGCTTTAAAAGGAATTTGTTTTCTAGGAGGCAGAAAACCCTAAGACTGAGATAGAACCACTCACCATTTCCCATCTGGGGGAAGCTTATCTTCATCTCCCTAAACCTCCAACTGCCCTTTTGGCATTTTCCTGGAGCAGTTTTTTCAGATTAGACAGACCTAGGCTTACTTCTGATTTTTTTTTTCATAGACTTACTTTTTAAGAGTATTTTTAGGTTTACAGAAAGATTGGGTGGAAGCACAGAGAGTTTCCATATACTCCTTTGCTGCTCCCTCCAGTTTCTTTTATTAACATCTTGTATTAATGTGATCTATTTGTTAGAATTGATAAACCAATCTTGATACCTAATTGTTAACTAGATTTCCATAGTTTAGATTAGAGTTTATGCTATGTGTTGTATAGTTCTTTGGGTTTGGACAAATGAATAATGTCATGTCTTAGCTATGTAAGAACACCCTAGTATTGTCACCTCCATACACTCACAAGGAAAATAGCCATGGAGGGTAGATAACGCCAGTAAGTTCCATTTACCTTGGTTGCTCAAGCAGTAGATGTGTCTTCAATAGCCCTGTAAGTCAGCAAAGATAGGGCCTATCTAAAGAGGTTCATCAAGCTCGCAGGCCCTTAGAAAACCTCCACGTGATTACCATGAGGCAACCACATGACCTTAACATGACACCCATGTGACCACAGTGTAACTCACCCTGAACTCAGTGTAAATCCCACATGAATGCCATATGATTCTAGTATGACCACCCCCACGTGACCCATGTAACTCTGATGTAAGAATCACAGGATTCCTACATGCTCCCCATGTGATTCCCACATGACCACCTCATGACAGCCACCTGCATACACACAGGAAACTCAGACTAACTATGTCAGTCAGCATCATCTCCACCCCTTTCTAAATTCTTCCCTGTATCACTTCCCAGTAGGGTTTGCATTAGAGTTAGCCAATAAGAGGCACCCAAGCAAGCTTTGAAGAGCAAAGGAGAAGCCCTTATCCTCCTCCAGCTGCAGTGGCCCCACAGGTGGGGGGAGGGGGGAGCAGAGGTGAGGTCTGCACCATATCCCGGGCATTCTCCTGTAGCTCATCTGCCTTAGAGCCTAGGTGGCAGCCTCTTTACCTCCTGAAAGCCAGCGGTATATGGGAAAGCCATGAAATTAGGTTCATGAAGATGTCAGAGTCCTAAAAAAAAATCTGGACCTCTGTGTGAAACACTGAAATCAAATAGTTGGTTGGGCTGGCCACAGGGTCAAAGGTTCACCAAGAGGAGTAAGTGCCAAAGATCCCAAGAAGAAAAACAGCTCCTGGAGCCCCCCTAAGCCAGCAGTGCTTTGTTCCCTACAACTCCATTTGAGCTGGACGGCGTGTTTTTATGATGTTTGGGGACTATTTTATTAAGCCCATGGATCCCTCCGACAGGTATATAGCAACCGGGCGAAATAAAAAGAGAAAAAAATGTTTGCTACACAATGGGGAGAATAATGAAAAAGAAGACCTTTTGAGGGGAGGCTCTGGAAGCCGCAGGTCGCTATATATCTGTGGCTGCTCCTTAATTTTCTTCTCAGTTCTCTGAAGTTAAAACTATGGGTAAGTAGAAGCTCGAGGGGAAACTCTGAAGAGGGGGGGTGACCCTTCTTGGTGTGTTGGAAATCCCTAGACTGGTGGGTCAGGAAGAAGGCTGAGGGGTCGATTGGCTATGGAAATGTAAGATTTACATTCCTGGGCCCTCAAATCAAACAGATGAGGATTGGATCTTGGCTCCATGGTCTTGGGCAAGTTCTTAACCTACTCATTCAGTTTTCAGATAACGGTCACCTATTTTATCTATTATTTTACAGGTTATGTGGGGTAATTTATGTAGAATATTGAGCACAGGCTGATGCACAAGGGGAAGATAGTAAATGGTGAAAATTATCATTATCACTAGGGATTATTGTTGTTACTAGGAAGCTTCTTGGAGCAGCTGTGGAGGTGGTAACCATGACAATGTGTCTAAGCAGGTGTAGGTGGAAGAGGAGAGTACACCAAGAGTTTGACCTCCAGAGCTTTGGGTTTGTAGATAAGCTCTAACACTTTCTGGTTGCATTTAACTTGAAAAAGTTCCCAACCCTCTCCAGGTCTTGGTTTTTTCATCACTGATGTGGGGAGAAATTATAATTAAACACCCGAAAGATAATGGGCTGGTTAGAAGTCTATACACTGAACTATTACATTTTATAAGTGAACAATTTCTTATCTGTAGCAAATCTGGTCCAACCCTTCCCTTGCACCTCCAACCCCCTTCCTTTTTAACCTCCGAAACCAGTCTCAGTCATAAAGGTGAAACGGGACTCTACCTTCCTGCTTACTTGCTATGGCAATCTGCTCCGAGATTGTGTCCAAGTTTATTGTCACATTCTCCCAGAAATGATGCTGCTCACTCACTGTCGTACTTCCTCACTTTTCTAATTCTTTCCACCTGCAGCATCCAAATTGCACAGGACACTACCTTGCTGCCTATGAACCAATCTTGTGTCACACGGGAGGGGCCTCAGTCACTCAGAAAACCAGGAACAAGGGAGGCCTTTTTGAGAATGCCACTCAATACAGTATTGGTAGCTGTAGACACTATGCTATATGGTAGATCTCCAGAGCTTATCGTGCAAGAGGGAAGAGCTTATGTTAAGTGTTTTTACCAAATACTAATAATGATAATAATAATGATAATAATAATGGGGCAGAAGAAACATTGGGAGGTGAAGAATATGTCTATGGCTTTGATGGTAGTGATGGTTTCATGGGTGTATATGTGGCCCAAAACTCACCAAGTTGCATACATTAAATATTTCCAGCTTTTTAGATGGCAATCATACTTCCATAAGGTGGAGGAGAGAGAGAGAGAAGAGAGAGAGAGAGAGAGAGAGAGAGAGAGAGAGAGAGAGAGAGAGAGAGAGAGAGAATACGCATTCTGCACTGTGATTGCAGTGATATGACCTCACTTTTCCTAGGCTGGTTTATGCAGTCTCCTTAAACAGTTAACTTTACCCAAGGGGACAAGCAGTATATGTTAGAAATTAGCTATCCTTGTGATCAGAGCAACATTGCCAGTAATCAGGTCATTTTTAACTCTCCAGTATAGATCCTAGTATTGTGCCTTAGAAACATATAATAGGTACTTAAGACATATTTATTGTAATGAACTTGTAAAGTATTCACCTCTTCCTTGGGGTTATTTGACCCTTAAGGGGAAAAACTATGACCTGTTTTATCTTCACCCTCTACACAATGCTTTGCTCATAGCAGGAGCTTAGTACACATTTAACTTTAATTCAATAAGTAAATCTGACAATGATCAAATTGGGGAGGGGTTGTACTTGGGCCATGAGGTATGACTAGTGAGTCTCCATCTCATTTTGACTCTGATGAATTACTGTCAATGAAATATTCAGCAACAACATCTCAGCAAGTCATTTATTTATTGTATTTTCAATATTTAGTCATAATGGACAAGGAGAACAACAAACAAATATTTAAGGCCTCTGATTTCAGTATGGCTTGCTTCTGGTAATTAACACTATGGTTTTTAAATGCCAGTGACATCAATATATCACCTCACTATCCTTCATAAGATGAATTTAACTATTGAATATATATTAATTTCTTTTGAAGAAATGGATACATATATAAATACATATATTTATCCAAGAGTTAAATATACATATACATTTCTTCAAAAAAAATTAATGCTGTTTAATATTCACCTTTGTTATATAAAATGCTTCACAATGAAAATGTTATAATTTTCTGGGGTGGGGGAGATCATAGCACTTGGTATTTGAAATGTTTTGAAAATTATTGTGATTAATTGCTGGTGCAACTGGATTTTCTGTGGTCATATTTTTCACATGTAATTGAAGGATGCATTTTTCCATTCATTTATCTGCTGAATGGCAATTGCTCTGTTTTCATTAACATCATTATTAGTAATTCAATATGTCTCCTTTATCTAGAATCAATCAGTTATATTATTTGGTGATGTGTTTTACTCCAGTCTGAGACATTCTTCCTGCTTGATGCAAAATGGTTTTAAAAAAACATAAAACAACTTGTAGGTCTTTCTATACTTTCTACTTACATAGGGCCTTGTAAACAATATAATATTTTAATATGAATATTATAAGTCTGGATATAGATTATTATTTTTAAAAATGAAACTTAAAACATATTTCTAGTAGAGTTGCTAATATTTTCAGAGCTTACACATCATATTGTTGCCTATTTAGATTAATTGCATTTATTAAATTCTTACTGGGTACCTAGCAGTGTGCTAGGCTTTGGAAATGCAGAAAAGGATTATACAGAAATTCCTACTCGAAAGGAACACATGATTTAGCAGTAAGATGTGCAAAAACACAAAGGTCAAATCATGGTAAATACTCTCATAGAGTTACTGAGGAGAAGAGAGGATAATTTGGACCTAACACCACTTACAGGCAAATCGAGGCAGAAGAGAGTGAACAAGGATGAAATGAAGTCAGAAAAACCTGAAAAAATGAGTTGTTTGTTAAAGAATGAAAAAATATATTACCACATAGAGAAAGTAAGGGCTCAAGTAGCATCCCAGGCCTAGGGAACAGTATATGTAAAAGCATGTACATACATATGAGGTACATACAACACATGTTTCTTGAAAATCATTCAGATTGCTGAGACCGTGTTTCAGGGTATATAAGAGAAAGAAGAAAGTGATTAAGCTGGACAGAGATGCAGGGGTCAGACCGCAAGGCTATCACGCTAAACCAGAGGTAAGCTTTGCCTTACAGGAAACAAGCAGTTAGTGAGGTGTTTTTAACCAGATGATGCCTTATCAGTTAGGATATCTTAGGGAGAGTTATATTTTATGTGATATTCTCTCCCCACGGGGCATGGACATTGAGGATGGTAGGGCTGGTCAGAGAGTAAGCATTAGCTCATGGAATAACATAGGTCAGGGAAGCAATCTGCCCTATCCCGATAGCCTCCTTAGTTTACAGTGGCGTGTGCATGTGTGCGTGCATGCGTGTTTTCTGAGTCATCTACTTCTCCAGTTGTGGAGGGAAAATAGAACACAGTTTATTAGAAATAATGATAATTCCAGATGTTTCATCTTTTCCATCTGGCTCCTGGGCTCCAGTCAAAGCAATGAATGTTTCACTATTTTCATAACATCTTAAAAATTAGAGTATTCTACGATGTCATAGGGGGAAGTGTTACCTTAGTCTACATAATGGCCAACTTCGTTGTGGTCAGCTAACAAAGCCCACTAATATAACACATCTGTAGGCCGAATGTGACTGTTGGTCGTGGTATTTGACAAAATATTTGTGAAGCTTCCACAGTATTGAATAGCGCTCCTGTTGCATAAGGTGAGTGTTACAGATCTTCACTTTTTCCAGAAATCACTTCTGGGGGAGAGAGCACCAAAGGAGAGAAGAATACATTTTGTTCTTTTTTTCTCTCCTTCCCCTGTTTTCCGACAGTAACTATTGACAGGTTCCCCCGATGTGTGCATTTGAAATGACATAGAAACGATATTTTCACTTGTCAAAATGGGCAGGGTTTACCATTAGTGACTGAAAACAAAAGCAGAGTTTTAAGGGTGACAGATGCCTGCTCCCTTCTTGGTCTGTGCCATCATTTTTGCCTTCCTTTTTGGAACTTTTCCACTCCGGTGGTGATCCTGGTGGAGAGGTCAGTCACGATGTAACCTGTTATTTCCTAAAATAGAAACAAGCATTTGACACACCCGGGGAATGGTAGGCTGACAATCTGCTTTTCCAAACTTTCAGAAGTCCTGATTTGTTGTGTTTGTATTTATAGCATCTCACACCCTCCCACCATGGCTGACTTCCAGTTACCAGTATGACATCACCAGCATGTGGCTTTGGGGAGGGAAGCATGGAATTGGCTTTGTGGAGTTGACACAAGCCCATTGCATCAAGTCATTGCCAATAGGCCCATCCTGATCTGTTATATCCCTCTGGACACAGAGATTGGTCCAGGATCAAGTACATGAAGCCAAACAATGGAGAGACGCCATTGTGGAGAGCTGTGGGGAGAGGGCCATCTGCTTTCCCTTGGGATTCAGGCTGTGAGGAGTATGTAAGCCTAGGGCTGTGCATCACCACCGTTGCTACCTTCTGAAGAGAATGTTTGTGAAAAGAAGGCAGAGTGAAGAGGTGACTACAGAGAGTCCTAAGGACAATGTGAAAGCCTGGTTCCCCTTTAACTTGGCCAGAGTCAGCTCTCAGGGAGTTCTGATTACATGAGCAGGTGACTTCAGTTTTTTTACATAAACTCAACTTTCTGTCACTTGCGAGCAAAAATACTCCTCACCCTAGTGGATAAAGAATGTCTTAGAATAGGGGATTTATATTTTTGTATTCCGAGTGTGGAAAGCTTAGAAATCTTTGGGGACCCAGATAAGGATGATTAGGCTTTCTTTAAATAGAGAGGATGCAGAAGGACACCTGAAACTTCCCTCGGGAGCAAAACAAGTGAGGAAACCACAAAAGCAAAAAGGAAAGCAGCCTGGAACAAGATTTCGGGAGCAGCATCAGCCAGCGGGACTGGACTAGGGACTTTGTGCTTCTCCACACAAGAGGCCTCTCCATCAACTGACTATGCATAGAGGGGAGGGGTAATGACATGTACTAGATGCTCAATCTGTTCCCAGCATTCTATCTCTGTACCATGAGCAAAATGATCTTTAGGTGTGGACACCTGATTACTTCATCTTAAATGTGGCATGCTTTCATAGTTCCCCTCTGGTGATACTATGATTTATAATAAGTGAGGTCTATTTAATCTTTCCTGTTCTGAGACAGAGCTCCTAAAACAGTTGAAATTTCCTACTTCCCATAAGGGCGCCTATTGTTATGTAAATGATCCAAGGTTGGGGGATAGTTGCTGGGAGAACCCAACCACTTAATTTAGAGGGTTGGAACATCCAGCCCTATCCCCAGGACTTCTGGGAACAGGAGAGGGACTGGAGGTTGAATCATTTCCAATGTCCAATGACTTAATTATGCCTGTGGAATGGAACCTTTATAAAATCCCTCCAGAGGACAAGGTTCGGGGAGCCTCTGGGTTGGTGAACTCATGGAGCAGCTGGGAGAGAGGTGCACATGGAGAGGGCATGGAAGCCCTGTCCCCATACCTTGCCCTATATGCATTTCTTCCATCTGGCTGTTTCTGAGTTTTATCATTTTATAATAAACTTGTGATCTAGTAAGCAAAATGTTTCTCTGAATTCTGTGAGCTGCTCTAACAGGTCAATTCAACCTGAGAAGGGGGCCGTGGGAACCCCTGAACTGTTGTCTGTAGGTCAGAAGCACGGTTGACTGACTACCTGGGCTTGCAGCTGGCATTTGAAGTGTGTGTGTTGGGGAGAAGTCTTGTAGGACAGAGCTCTTTACCTCTGGAATCTGATACTACTTCCCTGTAGTTGGTGTCAGAATTGAATTGAACTGGGACACCAGCTGGTGTCAAAGCATTGCTTGTTGGCATGAGGAACTGCCACATCCCCAAACACACACATACACACACACACACATGCACACACGCATGCACACACTGATAAAGGGTGATCAAACCTTTTACTTTCCTACCTTTACTTTTGTAGGAGAAAAATAAAAACTCCTTTTCATGGTATGTTGGTCCCTTTGTAATTTAGCTTTTTTTATAGCATTTTTGCCCCTTTTTCTTTCACTCTCTTTTAAACACCTCCACTCCCATAATTTTTAACTTCCTGGACCCCTAAATAGACCTTGCTCACATGGATATCTGGATATTTGTGTACCCAAAAGGTGCTCACCCTGCTGTTGACCTAGTTAAGACCTACTCACCATCTGCCTCAGCACAATCTTGGTTTCTATAAGAAGTATTTTCAGATTCCTCCAGGAGGCATTCGTGACTCCACCTCCGTTCTCCTTTATCACCATATCTATCTACTGTAGCAGTTATAAGTTTGTTTGCTTCTTTATTTACTTTTGTGAGACTGTATCTCACTAGATTGGCAAACTCTTGAGGATGGGGTTCCTGTTGACTAAGCCCGTGAAAAACATGGTCTAGAGTTTGGTTGTAAATACAAGCCTTCAGGTTGTCTCAGGCATTAGAGTAGCAGGCTGACTCTATTCTAGCACATTTGTTAAATCTCAGACATTCTGCAAGGAAGTAAATATATTATCAAGACCTGGCTTAAGTCCTTTACATTCTCGAGCAGAAGACAGGTAGAAAAATGGATAGGTAGATAGATGATAGATAGATAGGTAGATAGATAGATAGATAGATAGATAGATAGATAGATAGATAAAGACAGTCACTTAAGGTGTAAAAACTTCAATAATAGCCTGAGGCATTGTGCCTAGATCAACTGCAGAAGGTTTCATAAAGAAAATGGCATTTAAATGGGGTCTTGAAGGGTATAGAGAAACTCTTTCAGAAGGAGGGGAAAAGGAGTGGGCAAGCTCATTATAGACCAAAGAGACTGCACATGTCCAGTCACAGACATGTGCATGTGTAGTTCATACTGTATAACCAGATTGGTGTGGCTGCTGTGTGATAGTTCATACTGTAGTTCAGACATGTGTAGTTCATACTGTATAACCAGATTGGTGTGGCTGCTGTGTGATAGTTCATACTGTAGTTCAGACATGTGTAGTTCATACTGTATAACCAGATTGGTGTGGCTGCTCAGTTTCTGGCATATGGTAGGTGCTCAGGAAACTTTTGGTGACTGAATGAATGTAGACCCCATGAGTAAGAGTGATAGGGAAGTATGTGGAAGGTAATTTGGTACCACACTTGGAAGGGGCTTAGTATTTCAAGCTCAGGAATTGGTACTTCAATCAGACTTAAATAAGTCAGTGTTTCTTAGTGGTTAAACTCCATCACTAGTCAGACTACTGGGTTTGAAAGCTGGCTCCATCCATGTACCAGTTTTGTTGCTGTAGGAAAGCCTAAATCTTGTGTTGTTTTTTCACCTATAAAGTGGAGTTAATAATTATACTTACTTTGTAGAGTTGCTGTGAGGGTTAGAATTGAAGCCTTTGGTACAGAGATTCATAAAATGTGAGTCTCAAAAAAACCCAAAAAACAAAAATAAAAACAAAAAACCCCACACCAAAACCAACCAACCAAAAAAACAAAACAAAAACAAAAAAACAAAAACCAAAAACAGGTTAACTAGTTAACTAGCTCTTTATGCCCTCAAGAGCTTTGAAGAATTTTAAGGGAGAGAGTGATGAGAGCAGGTTTTGTTTCTTTAAGATGCTACAGGGCTGTTGGCCTACCACGGTCCACAGAAAGTCATCATTCTTGAATTTTTGGTGCCTCTTTTGATTAGGGGGGAAAAAACACCCTCACAGCTCCATGAAAAACATTGATGATTTCAGAGAGAGAGGCCAGAGGCATGGAAAAGTATCAGTTAAGGCCTAGGACTAGATAATGATATATGTCTTTGCTTGCAGAGACTATGTTAGCCCTGGAGGAGGAAAGCAGTAGCTTGGTAATAGGACTGAAGTAGGACCCTTAGGAATGAGAGTTGGAAAGGCTAGTAGCATTAAATATCAAGTTTAACTGGGTATGGGAGAACAGGCAAGGGGAACTAGAGAAAATGGAAAAATGACTAAATGGCCAATAGTAGTTACCAGAGAAGGAAAATGCATTGCAATGTATAACCATCTCACTGTTTCTGTCTACCTCTAACCTTTTTAAAAAAATACCCAAGTATATGTTCCTACTGAC
Organism: Myotis daubentonii; assembly: GCF_963259705.1. Classification (NCBI taxonomy): domain Eukaryota; kingdom Metazoa; phylum Chordata; class Mammalia; order Chiroptera; family Vespertilionidae; genus Myotis; species Myotis daubentonii. The sequence continues at coordinate 29,372,429 of NC_081855.1, forward strand.
TTTTAGAGAGAGAGGATGTGAGAGAGAGAGGAAGAGAAAGAGATAGAGAGAAACATTTATTGGTTGCCTTCCATACTTTTGACCTAGATATGTGCCCTGAACAGGAATTGAAGCTGCAACCTTTTGGTGTATGGGACGACATTCCAATCAACTGAGCCACCCATCCAGGGCCTCCCTCTGATCCTTAAGGAAAGCTCCAATCTCTTGTATATTCTAATCTATAATAATAAAAGGGTAATATGCAAATCATCCAAACAGCCAAACAGCAAAACGATCATCGTCCTGACAACCATGCTATGACACACACTGGCACTAAGTCAGCCAAAGTGGGTGTGATGCGATTGGTCCGGGAGGCCCACCATCGCTCCACAATCTCCAATGCAGAGGGAGGCCCAGGCCACCAGCTGGCAGGGTGATCAATTGAGGGTGAAGCGAGGGTGGTGGTGGCAGACATGGGCAGTGCCAGGCCAAGGCGGGTGTGGGCGGGGGATGGGGCTGGCTGTCGGTAGCTTGGAGAAGCCCGGGTGCCAGCAGCTGAGGGAAGGAAGGCCTACCCTTGCACGAATTTTGTGCATCAGGCCTCTAGTTTAGGATAAATGCAGCCCTGGGTGAGTGGCTTTGGCTGAAGCCTGATTCAGAATGGGAAGAACAGGCATGGAGGTGTCTAGCTACGTTTTGCAACTTTGACTTGAGTCCTTTGACTGTGGCTGGAGTTCTAACAGTCAGTTGGTATTTTAGTACATGGGATAAACCAGGGGTCCTCAAACTTTTTAAACAGGGGGCCAGTTCACTGTCCCTCAGACCGTTGGAGGGCTGGACTATAGTTTAAAAAACAACTATGAACAAATTCCTATGCACACTGCAGGTATCTTATTTTGAAGTAAAAAAACAGAACGGGAACAAATACAATATTTGTATTTGCATGTGGCCTGCGGGCCGTCGTTTGAGGACCCCTGGGATAAACAAAAGCCATTATTCCTAGCAGTGGTATTTCTCCACCTATGAATTCCACTGCACATCAGTGAGACCTCGTTGTAGGAATTGACAGCTCAGACAGCAAAGAGGAGACAAGCACTTGAACTAGGGCTGTCCCAGCTATCTCTTGGAGGACTTGTAAGTTAGTAATACATGTTCTGTGAAAAGTGATTCTGTGGTCATAGTTATTTAGAGATAGTGACTTAGGCAGGATGAGATCAGTTGATTCAATATACGACTGACTTCTCAGATGCTTACTATGCCATGTTTATTGTTAATTTCCTAGAGGGAAAGATGACGGGGCATGGAATACAAAGTTCTTCTCTCAATGTGGCCAATCTAGTGAGACAGACAGAGGAGTAATTCAACTGGAGTAATAGTTTGTGAATATTCTATGAATTCCACTTTACTTTCTCAGTGCCAAAACCACATCACTGATCTTATTTTACTGCCATTTACCTCTTGTCTGGCTTGTGATATCAGGAATTTACTAAATACTTAATTAGACTCCTAGGTATGCAAAAGGGAAGCTCAGTCTTACATCTGACCCTGCATTTCATGATCAAGTCCATTCAGTGCTCCTGGTCTCAGTCCTTCCTCCGGGATTCAATGCTATTCCCAAGACAAAGTCATGAGCTGCTTCTTTCAAGTGTGTAGAATTCCTAGAGTCAGATGTTAGAACAGAAGGAATCTCAACTCTCATCATACTCAGTCTCTTCATTAGATGTTATTATGTGCAATCCTTTAATTTTATAGCAGACTTTTACTAAAATAAATAGGCTTAGACATAGCTGCCAATGTGTGCATTGCACAAGCAAGGTGCCTTCCACTAGACTATAATATGATCAGCACCCCATGATGTAATCTATGCAACCACAGAGAGTAGCCCTGGCTTAGATATAATCGTGTTTAATTTATTTTCCCCCAGGAGAGGTAGCTGTGTGTTTTAAGAGAGCTGAGAATAGTGATTACAGTGTCATAATCAAAAGTATATCTATATATCTCTATCTATCTATCTATCTATCTATCTATCTATCTATCTATCTATCTATCTATCTATCTTGAAGCCTGGAAGGTATATTTGTGTTTCTAAAACACAATGCTCCACTATGAAATAAATTGCTAGGATGAACATGTTACATTTATCTAGTTTAAACTTGTATTATATCTGTAATTTCAAAACCTCATCTTCTCTATTTAGGAAATAATTAAAAATGAATAGAAAAAGAGGGTAGGAATAGAGAAGCAACTCTGAGTGACACTGAGGTGTTTAGAAAGGGGCTAGAGGTGACTGAAGAAATAGTCAGAGGCACATCTAATAGTCATCAGATGCCAGAATACCAATCTACTAATAATAAAAGCGTAATATGCAAATCTACCAAACGACTATCCAGACATCCTTCCGGATGGCCTTCCGGACGAAGCTGGGGCTGCAGCCACAGGGATTCAGGCGGCTGCCATGGCTGCAAAAGCCTACTCTTGTATGAATTTTGTGCATCAGGCCTCTAGTGAAATGTATATAAATACAATCTGAGGTTTATATAACATTCCTTGGTGAGTCATCTCACATGGCTTGTTAAGTTGTAAAAAGAATATCCCCAGTATTTTAGTTTGTAGGTAAGAAACAGGAGGAAAAGGAAGTTTTTGTGTGCTTTCTGATACTCCTTGGGAGCTAATTTTCAGAACACCTAATGCAGGCAGCATCGCCATTACATCTCAGCCTCTTGCCTGTTCCAGCTTAATGATCTGTCTCCACTTGGCCTGTGGAGGTGCTCTAAACACATTTAAGTGGTCCCCAGGAATAGGGGCTCTGTTCTCTGCCTTACTGTGAGGTTTACCTTGTCAGGTAAGATTAGACTTACGTCACAGAGGAAACCTCACAGCATCACTCTGGCTGCCTTTCTTCCTTTGCTGGCTTTCCTTGGTTCTCTCACTAGGCTATTACTCCATGGGGCATGGGGACTTGATTCCCTTCTGAATATCCCTCATCTCTAACCCAGAGCAAGCTGCATGGAAGACACTCAATAAATCATCAGAGTTGGGCATGAGAGTTGTGGCTTTTCTTACCCATCCTTTGAGAATCTCAGCTCCAGTCCCTGTAAACTGGTTCCTCCTGCCTATGAAACCCCATGCTCATTAGTATGCTACAAGCTCCAACAGGCTATTTTAGCCAAGAGAGATGTTTGCACAGCTTCCACACTGCCCTGGCACGCATGGGGGTGGGGAACACTAATATCCATTCTGGATTAAGATCAGGAATTCCTCTTTGTTTAGGTTCCGTGGCAAATCTTCCTGTACATAGAAATGCGTCATGTTGATGTTCCCGACGGGCAGGCTGCCTGGAGCTTCATTGAGTTATCACTGTTTCTCCTTGATCTATTGACAATGGAGGATGGAAAGTAAACAGCTTTGCCAGCTCTAAATAGCTGGATGGAGGCCGGGCAAACAGGAAAGTTTCTCACAAAGGGAAGAGCTGGCACAGGGCTTGGAGTTCTCAGTGCGTTTCTGCCCTTGGCTTCAGGAGGGGAAATCGGAGTCTGGATGCTAAAACGAGGGTCGGAAATTAGACCTTGAACCCAACCTGTGTGAAGAGGGAGCATGGCCCTATGCACCGCACTGCGTAAGAATGAGAGGGAAGCGAGTTGGAAGTCTAGCTACCACTTAGTCATCTGACTTTTCTGATATCAGATTTCTGAGTCATTTCTGTATCTCAAATAAGGATGCAGTGACAGCAAAGATGACTCGATAGAAAGGAATGTGTGGAATATTGATTCAAGTGAGAAAAGCTGGATTGCATTCATGGGTCTGCAAAAACCTACCCGTGAAAACCAGCACACTGCTCAGCTTTGCTTTGGCTACTTCGGCTGTAAAGTCGTACTTTCAAGGGTCAGCCGGAAACAATGACCTTGATAGTCACATAGCAACATAGGCAGAGCTCAGACAATGAACACTAACTGAGGAAGCAAGAATCACACTACACACAAAGCAGTGTGTGTGTGTGTGTGTGTGTAAATGAATATCTATAGTAAAAATGGAGAGACACCTTTTAAATAGACTAGAGTTAGGGGCTAAGAAAGGAGGGAGAGAGTGATAAAAAGGTAATAAAAGGTAAATGTAAAACAAGAGAATTGTCTGGCATGGACCATAAGCAATTGTACCCCTGAACAGAGTGATTCACTTGAATCTGTAGTCCATGAAGTGGAAAAAAATAACCATGCAAATAAGTATGTAACTACAAATCATGATAACTGGTGTGAATGTAAAATACGCTATGATTAAGAATAAGGGATTAATAACATAGATGTTAAAGTGAGCCAGGGGAAGAGTGGAGGAAAGGACATTCCAGGAAGTGGAACAGCCTGCTCATAGTCGAGGGGCCTATGAATAGGTGAATGCATTCAAGCCACCGAGAGAGCCATGAGGCTGGTGGGTGAGGGACCATGTGGTGAGAAATGAGCCTGCAGTGGTAGACAGAGGCTAAGTTATGCAAGGCCCGTGGCCACATGAAAAGATTGCATTTTAACTTAAGTGCAATGAGAAGCCATTAATGGTTTTTAATGCAGAGGCAGGTGGAGAGCAATTGATGGATTCGGTGGGCAGAGAATGTATGTGGCATGTTCAGATTTTTGTTGAATAGTCTAACTGCTCTCAGGGAGCCAAAGTAAATGTACATAGATCTATTAAGAGCTTTCTTGCAGCAATCCAGATGGGCAATGAGTGTAGTTTGGACAACAGTGTGGACAATGGGAATGCAGAGAGTTGATTGATTGGAAAGATACTTGCAGATAGTATCAACAAGTCATATAAGACTAATATGCCTTTGGCATGGATTATCTATGTATTTAAATATTAATTGCCCCTTTCTGTTGTAGGAGTACATATCCCTTTCTGATTGACATCAGAAATAACCATGTTTCTTTGGTGTAGAATGTGAATTAAAGTAGTATGTGTCACTTCTAGGTAGAATTTTTAAGAGCCAGAGAAGGCTTTGCTACACTTTCTGTTTCCTGGGACATGAGATCAGCGATGCCACAGATGGTGGCTGCCTCACCAACCTGGGTCTCAGGATGTTAATGATGTATGACAGAGCCTTAACTGACCATTGATAACATGGGTTAGAAAAAAAAATTGGTGGTTTTTTTGTTTGTTTGTTTTTTGTTTATTTCAAAGAGGAAGGGAGAGGGAGATAGAAACATCAGTGATGAGGGAAAATTATTGATGGTCTGCCTCCAGACACACCCCGCAACCCTGGCATGTGCCCCTGACCGAGAATTGAGCCTTGACCTCCTGGTTCATAGGTCCACGCCCAACCACTAAGCCACTCCAGCTGGGCATGGGTAAGAAATTAGTCTTCTTGTTTAAGTGCACATCAAATGCTTGCTAATTTATATCATATGCTAGGCCATAAAACAATAGCTCACTATGTTTCAAAGAAATGAAATCATACTAAGAATGCTCTCTTACCATACTGATATTAAATTTGAAATCAATAATGAAAGATATTTGAAAAATCCCCAAATATTTGGAAATTAAACAATTCACTATAGAATAATCCATAGATCAAATAAGAAACAATTTTAAAATTTAAAAAATATTTTGAAGAAATGAAAATGAGAACATATACTATATTGAAATTTATGGGAAGAATCTCAGTGAAATGTAAATTTTAAATTACTATATTGGAATAAATAAAATATAAAATCCATGATCTATGATTTTACCTTTAGAAGCTAGAAAAAGAAGAGCTAATCAAATCTAAAGTGTAAAGGGGGTCTTTAATAAAATGTGTGAAAAATCAATAAAATAGATAATGAACAAGCGATTGAGAAAATTAAAAAAATTATACTTTGAAAAGTTTAGTAAAATTGATAAAATCTAACAAGATTGATTAAGTGAAAAAATGACAGAAAATACAAACTACCAATATCAGAACTAAAAGACATCATCACAGATCCTAGAAACACTAAGGGAAAGGGTTTTTATGAGGTAAACTTTATGCCAATAAATAAAGCAACTTAGATGGAATGAAAAAAAATGTTTCAAATGCACAACTTAGTCAAGCTTCTCTTAGAAGATGTTTTCTAAAAAGCTAAGTAGCTTCTATCTATTTAAGGAACTGAATTAAAACTTTAAAATCTTTCCACAAAGAAAATTTTAAAGATTTTTTTTTCTAAACTTCAGGTGGAAATGTAAAGGATTTTAGAATCCCACCAAATCTTGAAAATGAAGAAAAATTGGATTACTTTTTGCCATCTGATTTTAAGACTTACTACAGGGCAAATGTAATCAAGGAAACCTCATATTCTTGAAATGATTCACATGTAAAATCAATGGAATGGAATAAAAAAGGTCTAGAAATGAATATATATATATATATATATATATATATATATATATATATATATATACACACTGAGTGGCCAGATTATTATGACCACCTGATGTTTGTAGGTAAATTAGCTATAATTTCGCACTGAGTTGCTAGAGGGCCAGGCCATTATAAATAGGGAAGCAGGTTGTTTACCACGACAGTAGAAGTGATTTTTTAATGAAGATATGAGAAACAACGTGATTTAACAGCCTTTGAATGTGGGATATATATATATATATATATATATATATATATATATATATACACACACACACACACACACACACATATATGGTTCAGTATATATATGTATGCATATATACTGAGCCATATATATATATATATATATATATATATATATATATATATGTAGACACACACACCTACACACACATATGATTAAAATACAAAGGTGTCATGGCAATTCAATAGGTAATGGGAAGTGCTCTGGCAAATGGTACCAGAGCAACGGGCTATCTGCATGGGAAAAAAATGAAACTCAATACATAGTTCATACCACATAACACACGTTATTTGAGATAACATACATTATACAACTTTTCAAATAACATGTATTTTCACAACTTTGAAAAAGCCAAATATTTTTCCCCTTTGGAAATAATACAGGCAAGACAGGAACTAAAAGGAATACATTGATACATTGAACTTCATCATAACTAAAACCCTCTATCTATCTTGCAAACAAAGACAAGGCAAAAATTGGGTGAAAATATTCTCCCTGGATATATTTGACAAAGGACTTAAATCCAAAATACACACAAATGTTCTACAGCTTATTAGTAAGAAAAACAACCCAAATAAAAAACAGTCAATGATTGGAAGAGGCACTTCACAAAGGGCGATATTCCAGTGGCAATGAGCATGTGAAAAAGAGTTGAACACCATGAGTCATCAGGGAAATGTAAATTAAAAGAAATGAGATACCTCTGTACACCCACCAGCAAGATTAGAATGAAAACTTCGACATGCATACACCGCAACTGTAATTGTTAGCAGTATTGGTGGAAGTGTAGAATGGTACAACTGCTTCAGAAAAATACGAAACTGTTCAGCAGTCTTGTAGACATGTATTTATTCTGTGACTCAGCAATTTCCCTCCAAGGGAAATGAAATCACACACACCATAAAAATCTGTCCTTGAGTGTCCATAGCAGCTTCTTAAAAGTATTTTTATTGACTTCAGAGAGGAAGGGAGAGGGAGAGAGATAGAAACATCAATAATGAGAGAGAATCATTGTCAGCTGCCTCCTGCATGCCTCACCTTGGGGATCAAGCCCACAACCCTGACCAGGAATTGAAAAGATTAGAAGCAATCCAAATGTCCATCACTAGGAGACTGCATAAGCAAATTGGTATGGTTATGTAATTCAATACCACCCAGCAATAAAAGGGATGAACTGGTGATACATTGTGCCTTTCTGAGCCGACCCTACATTGTCAAAACTGTGCACCTCTAGTCAAGACCTTGTCATGACCATCTCTCCCTGTTAATCATGCTCCCAGCCACAATGTCCTTCTTTCAATTACTTGCAAAGCCTCATAAAACTTGCCAGATGAATGAGAATCCATTAGCATGGAACATGTCATTCCTGTGTCAAGAATGCCTTCCCTCAACCTCTGCCACCTCTAATCCTGCCCACTCTTTTCTTCAACATTTTATCATAAAAATTTTCAAATGTTGAAAAATTTCACGGTAAGCATCTGTACACAACCTAGGTTCTACCATCAACTACTTACTATGCTTGTTTTATCACATATCCATGTAGTATCCATCCTTCTATTCCTTGGGCCATTATTATGCCATCAATTCTTCAGGGAAGCTTTCTCTGATTACCAAAAGAGGTGAAGACCTTGCATCTATGCCGGTAGCCTCCCTTACAATTTCTCATTTGTCTTTTATGACACTTGATTTAATTACCATGCATAACTTGTCCAAGTTGAGCTTGCATCAGATCCTCCGGGAAGCTTGCTAAAACACAGGCTACGGGGCCCCTTCCCCCAAATTCCTGATACAGCAGGTCTCTCTGTTGCAGTTAAAATTTTGCTTTTCTCACAAGTCCCCGGGTGATGCCGACACTGCTGGTCCACAGAGACTTTGAGAACCACAGAGGCTGACTGTGAGCCCCATGCCTGCAGGGGTCAGGTCTGTTTTATTTATTGCTGATTCCCATAGGTTATCACAGGCCCAGAGTGGGTACTCAGGACATAGTATAGATTCGCCGAGGGAATGGAGATAGATATATGTGATACAATACATATCTACCAGTCTACACTTCCACAAAATCACCATAGGCACCATTCTCACCAGATATTGGATGCAGCTCTTCTCATTTGAAAGCTGTCATGAACCTATTTACAATGTTCTTTATTCCACACAGGATAAAATTGTTTTAGTAGAAGCACAATTTACTTGAAGATTATGTATAAAACTCACATATATGTATTTACTTACTGTATCACTTATAACCATAAGTGTCAAAGAATATCTCCATCAATCAGCACATCTTGTTTCCTTTTCTCTCATTATTAGATATTAACACTGTTTCTAATTATACCCTGTTATACTGATTATGATACTTTACTGAGATGGGTTTTGCTCTTCACAAGGATTCCTTAACCTCAGAAAAGCAATTGTAGCTAACAAAGCATGAGTACACTTTCTGATTTTATTTCTTTCCTTGTGTAAAATCAGCATGTTGTCTCCCACTTAAATAAGGTAGGAATTAGGACTTCAAAAGGCACTTTTCTCAAGGGAAGGAGCAAAAAAAAAAAAAACAAAAACAAAACCCCAAGCATGCTTTAACTAATTGCGAACAAGATAATGTTGTGTGAGGTTGGGTGCACAGGTGTGAAGGTGGAAGGTGAGGCCACAGTGTGGATTAGCCTAACTATGAAAACACCTGGCTCTCAATGAGTGGCGGGATCCATTGTGAGGAAAAGAATTTCCTGGCACTGACATTGAATTCTTCCGATAATGGGGGGAAAAGAATGTCCTTGAGTCGAGTCGAGTGTGGCTTTTTGAAAACGAAGTTTTATTTTTTAGAGCCATTTTCCATTCAGAGCAACACTGAGAAGGTACAGAAATTTCTCATTTATCCTCAGCCCTCACACAGGCAGAGCCTCCCTCCGCATCATCAACACCCCCTACCAGTGGTGCATTTGTTACAGTGAATAAACCTACATTGACATCACTAAGTCCATAGTTTACATTAGGGTTCTCTCTTGATGTTGTACGTTCTATGGGTTTGAACAAATGTATAATGACATGTAACCACCATCACAGTATCATGCAGACTATTTTCACTGCTCTGAAATCCTCTGGGCTCCATCATTCCTCTCTTCACTCCCTTCTCCCCTCCACCCCCCCAAAATCCCCCCCTCACCGGGCCCTTCTCAATCACCGATCTTTTTACTGTATTAATAGTTCCACCTTTTCCAGAATGTCATATAGTTGGAATCGTATCATATGTACCCTTTTCAGACTGGCTTCTTTCACTTACTAATACACATTTAAGTCCCCTCCATGTCTTTGCCTGGCTTGGTAACTCATTTCTTTTTAGCCCTGAATAATAACCCATTGTCTGCATGTGCCACACTTCATCCATTCACCTACTGAAGGACATTTTGCTTCCAATGTTTGGCAAGTTTGAACGAAGCAGCTCCAAAGCATTGAAGTACCGGTCTTTGTATAAACATAGGTATTCAACTTTGGGTAAATACCAAGGGATATAATGGCTGGGTTTAGTTTTGCAAGACACTGCCAAACTGTCTTCCAAAATCGCTGTACCACTTTGCATTCCCACCAGCAGTGAATGAGATTTCCTGTTGTTCTGTATCCTCGCCAGCAGTTAGTGTGGTGAATGTTCTGGATGTGGGCCATTCTGATTGGTGCCTGGTGGCTTCTCCTTGTTTTAATGTGCCATTCCCTGATGACATGTGTGGGGCATCTTTTTAGATGCCTATACTATTTGTGTATCATATTTGGTGAGGTGTCTGCCAAAGTCTTAGGCCGATTTTTTAATTGGATTGTTTGTCCTGAGTTTTAAGAGTTCTTTGTATATTTTGGATAAACCTTTTTCATCGGCTATGTTTTTTAAACAAATATTGTCTCCTAGTCTGTGGCTTATCTTCATTTTCTTGACGATATCTTTCTCAGCAGAAAATTTTAATGAAGTCTGGCCACCTTATCATTTTTGGTTGACAGCTGGACACATCGATGGATGGAGTGTAAGGAACTGCTGTCAATAGGCTTTTAGTCCTGTGGTGGTAAGGTTTCGGGGGAGGGGAGGCAGGCTCTAGTTCAGCGGTTCTCAACCTGTGGGTCGCGACCCCTTTGGTGGTCAAACTGTCCTTTCACAGGGGTCGCCTAAGACCATCCTGCATATCAGATATTTACATTATGATTCATAACAGTAGCAACATTACAGTTATGAGGTAGCAACAAAGATAATTTTATGGTTGGGTCACAACATGAGGAACTGTATTTAAAGGGCCAGAAGGTTGAGAACCACTGCTCTAGTTCCACCGTTAGGACTCAGTCTTTTTAGTGAACCTGTGCCTTTGGACTGAACTTCACAGATGTTTCTTCGTCTCCCCCTCTTTTTTGACACAACAGCGTGGCCAGAGTGGGGTGCAGGTGCATATTTTCTTTTCTCCCTGTGGTGGAAGGCTAGAGCCAGCTGGCGGGGGGTATTGCCCTGCTCTTGGGCTCTGATGGGACTCCAGCTGGTTCAGCTCTCATTAACTAGCTTCTCCAAAGGGCAGAGCTTGTTAGGAAGAACCCGGATGCTCAGGCAGCTTTAGAAGTGGTTCCCTTATCCTCCCCCTTCCCGAAGCAGGAGGGCATTCTTCCTCTGGGACGCGCTGTCAGAATCCAGTGGAGCTCCTGCAAGGAAAACTCACAGAAGTGAGGGGCCACCTCAGGACTGTATCTCCTTGGAGTTTTAAACTCACAGACGTATCCACGCTGAGCCTCCAACTGTTGATCCATCCCAGTTCAGGCTTTCCTGCCCCGGCATTGGTTCCTGCTCAGGTGGGTGTGATTCTCTGTACTCCCCTGTTTGTCTCTCCAGGTTTGTTTGTTTTTTTGGGGGAGGGGGTGTATCGGTTTGCTCATCTAACAGATCTAAGAATAGTTGATTTCCCAGTTTCTTTAGCTTTTTACCTGTTTGTGAGGGGAGGGGCAACTTCTAAGCAACTTACATCTTAACCTGGAAACTAGAAGCCTGAGTACAACTTGGAAAATCTGTGTATGTGTGGTTCCTTGGCTGCAATATAGGGTGGAGGGGAGGGGGCATTCATTGCATAATTTCATTGCTTTGGTAATCATTTCTGCCTCATTCAAGTGATGGAAAAATTTTCCAAGTAAGTTTTATTTCCTCTGTCTTAAGATGAGGGAACAAAATCACCATAGGCACCGTTCTCACCAGATATTGGACGCAGCTCTTCTCATTTGAATGTTGCCATGAACCTGTTTACAATGCTCTTTATTCGACACAGGATAAAGTTGTTCAAGTAGAAGGCACAACATTCATCCACCCATAAATTCGCCCCTTACTGAGCGCCTTCCTATTATTCCAGGTATCCTGGGAACACGAGCGACACAAAGCTTGTTTCCCTCTAGGAACTTAGAGTCTAGCAGGGAATAGAGTTAATAATCTCAGTGCAGTGTGATGTAATCTTCAAGTATGCGTGGGGCTTGTGGGGAAAGATTAGTATTTAAATGAGCTGGGGCGTCGGGGGAGGCGCAGAGCTGAGTGTTGAAGGCCAAGTAGTTTTAGTATAAGAAAGGCGGCCATTGCACACCTTAAACTTCAGGTGTCATACGTCAACAATATCTCAATCAATCAAACAGGGGTTGCCAAAGTCACTTTAAGTGGAAGATGGCATCTAGGAAGACAGGAGGTGTGAACAGAATGAAGCATTTCAAGGAACAAGTGTCTTTCTGTGTCGTTAGAGGTGGGATTGCCTGTATGAGACAATTCTCTTAGTTGATATTTATGAACACAATGACTCCACCGCTATTCTATAAGTTCTAGCAGGAAGATGTTCTGTCTGTTTTTCTCGATATTCTATCCCTGTTAGTAGCAGAAATTCTGTCATACAATGGATGAGTACAAAGCAAGTACTGAATAAAAGAAGACAAAAACTAGTATTTATTCAATGTCTATAACCCCTGCTCTCTGTGTGTATGTATGTGTGTATAGATATACAAACGTGTGTTTTTATTTTCTTTCCACTTAATCCTAACCCAAACTCTTCGAGGTTGGTGAAAATTATCCCTATTTTGCAATTAAAAATGCAGTGGGTTAATGGAAGTTAGTTTCCTTAAAGTGGCAGTATGCTCTCACATCATCATTCACTACATGTATTACCCTTTCTGTCAACCCATGGCCTCCAAGTTCTACCCAGAAGTCAGCTAGCAATCGTATCATCTGAGGTCTTAACCCTGCAGTGGGGCATCCTCTGATTCTCCCTGCCCCACAAGCAGGAGAGCCTAGGCCATTTAAAGAGGTAGATATGTCTAATTCCGCACTAATATTGTTTACTTATCTATCTCCCCATCTACACTGAAAACAGGGATTTTGTCCTGTTCACTGTATACTGCAGCCTCTGAAGTATCTGGTATACAACAGGCACTCAACATATACCCAGGGTGGCTTGTGTGAGGCAGTTGACAAATTATCAGAGACGTTCAATATCATATTACAAACTGCAGAGACATGAAGTCTGTCACCTGCCTACCTTTAAAATGAACTGAAAGCGCCTGCTTCCATCAACTCCACGCATGCGCACTGAGTACTTCCTATGTAGCAGGCGCTGAACTAGGACTGGGGACAGCAGTGAGTAATACCAGCCAAGTCCAAGTTTCTGTTTTCATGGAATTTGTACTCTAGTGGGAGTTCAATTAGCCTACCCGGCCCCCCCACCCCCAATCTCAGAGCTGGAAGGTGGCAGAGCCAGCCTTTGATTTAGGACTGCTTGTCTCTGAAGCCTTTTACAGGCTGCTGCTCCCCAAACCAGGCTTCAAAATAAGCATATTTTAAAAAATATATTTTTATTGATTTCAGAGAGGAAGGGAGAGGGAGAGAGAGATGGAAGCATCAATGAGGAGAGAGTATTATTGATTGGCTGCCTCCTGCCCGCCCGCCACCGGGGATTGAGCCTGCAACCCAGGCATGCGCCCTTGACCGGAATCAAACCTGGGACCCTTCAGTCCACAGGCTGATGCTCTATCCACTGAGCCAAACCAGCCAGGGCCAAAATAAGCATGTTTTATCTCATGGTCACATTCAGCCTGAGTGAAGCTTTGGGCATTGCCCCTTTCCGAAGGGCACTCTCATCAGTTAGTAAAGTGACCCGGACTTTCTTGCCCTCCTGAAGAGAAAACATTGCTTTCATTCTCACCCCTCCATCATTTCTTTGTTATTTTAGCATTTGTTCTTATTCCAAAACAGTGAACACATCCCAATTAGAGTACAGCAGAACATCCCAGCTTTAGAGGGATTACTGGGCTTTGTGTCACGAAGGGAAGCATCTTTGACTTTGCATTACAGCTGGCAGCCCAAATGCATACATGCAATCAATTTGTCTGGTGCAGTCCTTTGGTTATGAACCTAATTTCCAGGACATAGCCTCCAAAGTCCACATTTCCTTTCCCAGGCACTCAGTGAATAATCCCCTCCTCATAATGTCCTTCAAACCAAATTCAGAGAAAGTGCTTCCTCTTCAAATGCTCTTTTCCTTTTATATACATTTATAATTCTGACTAGAGGCCCGATGCACAAAATTTGTGCAAGGAGCTTGGCCCTCGCAACCCCGGCTTTGTCCAGAAGGTTGTTCGGCTGTCCGGTCTAATTAACATATTACGCTTTTATTATTATAGACTAGAGGCCTGGTGCGCAAAAATTTGTGAACTCGGGGGGGAAGGAGGGGTTCCTCAGCCCGGCCTGTTCCCTCGCACAGTCTGGAACCCCTCGGGAGATAACACCCTGCTGGCTTAGGCCTGCTCCCGGGTGGCAGAGGGCAGGCCCAATCCTTTGGTGCAGCCCCTGGTTGGGCTCAGAGCAGGGCCGATTGGGGAGTTGGGGCGCCGCCCCCTGTCATGCACAGAGCAGGGCGGATCTGGAGGTTGCGATGCCACCCTCAGTCACGCTCAGGGTAGGACCGATTGGGGGGTTGGGGCACCGGCCCCTGTCACGCACAGAGCAGGGCCCATCAGGGGTTTGGGGCGCTGCCCCCTGTCATGCACAGAGCAGGGCCCATCAGGGTGGTTGGGGCTCCTTACCCTGTCACGCACAGAGCAGGGTTGATCAGGGGGTTGGGGAGCTACCCCCTGTCACACACAGAGCAGGGTCGATCAGGGGGTTGGGGAGCTCCCCCCTTTCATGCACAGAGCAGGGCCCATCAGGGGGTTGAGGAGCTCCCCCCTGTCATTCACAGAGTAGGGCCGATAGGGGAGTTGGGGCACCGCCCCCTGTCACACACAGAGTAGGGCAGATCAGGGGGTTGGGGCACTGCCCTCTGTCACCCACACAGCAGGGCCGATCAGGGGGTTGGGGCGCCACACTCTCACACTCAGGGCAGGGCCGATGGGGAGGTTATGGTTCTACCCTGACTCACACAGAGCAGGGCCCCTGTGTGTGTGGGGGAGGGTTGGGGCGCCGCAACCTATCGCACACAGAGGAGCAGGGCCAATCAGGGGGTTGGGGCGCCACAGCCTGTCACACACAGAGCAGCAGGGCGATCAGGGGGTTTGGGCGCTGCCCCCTGTCACGCTGATCCCTGTGCTGGGAGGCATATTACCCTTTTATTATATAGGATAGAGGCCTGGTGCATGGGTGGGGCTGGCTGGTTTGCCCTGAAGGGTGTCCTGGATCAGGGTGGGGGTCCCCACTGGGGTGCCTGGCCAGCCTGGGTGAGGGGATGATGGCTGTTTGCAGCTGGTTACACACCCTTCAGGGTGGGGGTCCCCACTGGGGTGCCTGGCCAGTCTGGGTGAGGGGCTGAGGGCTGTTTTCAGGCTGGCGGATGACAGAAGCTCCCAACCGCTCCTTTTTTTCTTTTTTTTTTTTTTTTATTCTGGGCCAGCTTTAGCTCTGAAGCTCCAGCTCTTAGGCCTCCGCTGCTGAAAGCAGGTATCTGGTTTGTTTGCGTTCTATAATCGAAACAATGTATAACTCCAGCTCTGAGATCCCGGCTCCCTGAAAGCAGGTTTCAGGGGTTTTCTTTAGCTTCTATATTTGTTACAATGTTTCAAACTGCAGGCTCAGAGGCCGGCAAGGCAGGAGGGGAACGTTGGTTTCCTGTGTCACTGAAGCAAGCAAGCCTCATGTTAGTTTCAAGCTGCCTGGCTGCCGGCCGCCATCTTGGCTGGCAGTTAATTTGCATATCTCCCTGATTAGCCAATGGGAAGGGTAGCGGTCGTATGCTAATTACCATGTTTCTCTTTTATTAGATAGGATGTTTCTATTACCTAATTCACATTTTCCTACTCAGAACTCATGTCCTTTTTAAAAAAAATATCTTTATTGTTGAAAGTATTACAGAAGTCCCATCCCCCCACCCCCGCCCAGAGACCCTCCTCAAAACTGCCCCTACCCCCACCTCCCCAGGCCTTCTGCACACTATGGTCTGTGTCCATGGGTTATGCATATATGCACATAAATTCTGTTTTAAACAGTATACTTACTTGTACTGCTCTTTCTTCTCTCATTGACCATTGCAACTATCATCAAGTTAGTCCCATCGTGGAAAAAACAAACAACACTTAACAAAAACAATACTGATTTTTATATACCTCCTGTTTTTCTTTGGAGTTTAGTAGGTGACATCTCTAAACTTCTACAGTCCTCCCGTTGCCTGCCCTGGAGTTTGCTAGCGAAAGAGTCTTCACAAGCATTTCTGTGATTTTTAGTTCACCCAACTAGCTTCCTTAGTACCCTTTTTCTTTCCCTTTGATATTTTTTTCTCGCTCCTTTTCTATTTATCAGTTCCTGCTGGCCCCGTTAGCCTAAGACTCAAGTTCCTCAAGCATGGGCCTCCTCAGCAAATTAGCTTTGAACTTCCCCATTAGGTTCACTGCCCCACTTTTCTGTATTTTCCTTGTGAACTCCAGCCAAAGCTGAGTTTTATAAGGCAGCTGATCTCCCCTCATCTTCCTGCTTCAGAAGATGCCTGCCTTCTGCGATTTTCACATTGTGCTCTTTGCTCAAAACTAACCGTTATATTTCTCTCTCTTCACTGCCTCCTGAAATTTACCTTTCCTTTTCATTCATTTTTATCCCAAGGCCTGTCCATTCTCTTCTCCTTCAGGCCCAGGAATATTCCCTGTGTACTTCGGGGAAGACACCACGATGTTAATACTTACCTCATGAATCTTGGCCTCCCCCTGTTCCTTGCTCCTTTTTATAAATTTTTCTGAATCTTTAGGTATTTATCCCTGTTTTCTACAAGGGCTATATAGCTACCCCCCCCCTTTAAGGGCACAGCTGTGTCCTTTCTCACATCACCTTTTTGTTTTATGATTATGAGTGGAGTCACCTTATGTCTCATCCATAGTATGTGTTTTCTTAATTCCAGAAACAACTGTTGTCCTTTAGAAAACTTAAAAACAACATTTAACAATTATGTACATGTGCTAGCTGTATGGCATGTTAATGTGATGTCCATTTTACAGATTTAAAAAATAGAGCCTTTATTATTATTATGTTTTTACTATAAATATTACAAAGCCAATATAAACTATTTAACCCCAGGACTTTTCATTTTTTGTTTTTTAAAAAAATGTTACTTTGGTTATTCTTTCACTTATTTGAATACCTAAATATGTCAGATTGTGTGCCGTGTTCTGAAAAAACAGAAACAAATTCCCTGCTTTAAAGGAACTGATATGGTTTGAATGAAGTATAGATTTATTGAGGTGGGAAAATAGAGATTAAATGGGCAAAGTAAATCAGTAACTCATTGCATCTATCCAGAATTTGGTTCTAGTCAAAGGGGATTGCAGATAAACCCTGGAAACTTGCTAGGTTCATATGCAGGTGTCTGTTGGAATGGTTACATTCAAGTGACTTGTTTATCGGTGGATGATGATCTTTGGATCTACAATTTATCGGGCTCAGTCTGAAGCCGATTCTACACCTTCAGCTTCCTGGACAGCGACACCTACCCAGCAGAGGGAAAGGAAAAGACACAGTAGAGGACAGGACAAGAGGCTTTTAAAAGCCAGCACTGGACGCAGGGCACTTACTTCTCCCCATATTCCATGGCTAGAACTAAAGTACAAAGTGATACCTACCTGAAAGGGACACAGGCAGACACAGTGAGCCTGTGTTCAGGGTAAAGGTCTCTGCCCAGCAATGTAAACATTTTAAAGTGGTGGAGGTTTTCAGGTAGGGAAATGACACGTCCAGGTTCTGATTTGAATGAAGAATACCAAGAGAGCAAGTTTGGAGGAAATGTAGAGAGTTGAAGTTTGTATTCATTGAGTTTGTGATGGCTTTAGCTTAGAAATTTGAAAGGCTAGGTCTGGAGCTTGGAAGCACTTAAGGGTATTGTTGAATCTTTGAGAACTAGCCAAAGGAGGGCAATGTAGTGAAAATGACAAAACTTGATTATTTGACTAGGGATAGGATGCAGGGCAAGGAGATGAAAAAGGAGAAGGCATACCTTAAAAACTCTTATTTAAATAATTGAGCAAAGAAAAGCGAATCATAAAGGAGCAATACTTGTCAGAAAAGTAGGAAGGAAACTAGAATAGAGCAATGTCACCAAAGCCAAAGGAAGAGATGGTTTCACAGGAGGATTTACTCTTCAACAGCAAAAAATGCAATCCAATGCTATGTAAGAAAAGGATAAGCCAATGAGATTATTAACTAGGGCTTTTTAATAGCCTGTGAAAAAGCTGTTTCAGTTAAGTTGTTGGGGTAGAAGTTAGAATGTCATGATTTAAGGAAACAGTGGGAGAGAACAATATAGAAACAAAGTATTTATCTCTTCTAAGAAACCTGGAGAGGAAGGGGAAAAAAAGAGAGAGAGAGAGAGAGAGAGAGACAGTGACTTTAGGGAGAACTGGGTTGAAATAAGGTTTTCTTTTGAATTTTTAAAGGATAGCAGATATTGGAACGTGTCTGTAGGATCAAGGGAAGAAGCCAATGGCAGAAGGTTTGAAATATCCAACAGACAGAATAATTGATGGAGGAAAGCTTTAGAGGAGAAAAAGTTGCAAACACAGATAGGGGCATCAGCTTTAGGAAGAAAATATCGATATCTTCTTTGGAGAAGGCAAAAAGAAAAGTTTAAAGAATACATGCATTTTAGGCCAGAGGCAATATATGATTCAGAAACTCCAATTCTATAGTTATTTTTCCAAAGAAGTAGGAAAGAGTAGGTCTTTTGATGGGAGTGAGAGGAGAGTTGATGGCTAGAGGAAATGGAAAAGGTTTAGAAGATTCATGGTTAAGATTAGAAGGAGGCAACCACGGTCATGTGAAAGTTCCCAGACATCACAGAAGACCCAACCAGGATAGAAGTTATATAATGTCATATATCTTGAGAAAAGATCCTCTCTTTAAGGCTACACCCTTCAGCCTCTGCTCTCCCAGAGACTGTATAGGTTTTCGACAGTTTCCTTGTTTCCCCTATCCTTCATGGAATCCTTTTGACAAACAAATTTATTTTACCATAATCTGCCAACCAATCAAATTTGATATGCCCAGTAGGCAAAGGAACAGAACATTGGCTATTTCTCTGTTTTCTTTCTTCTTGAAAATGCTTATTTGCAGATAACTCTTACATCCTAAGTTGGAGGAGAACATTCAGATCTGTTTCTCCAATCCTGTAATTTAGCTTCTTATTCTGCGTATGCATTAATAAAGCATTAGTGATCCCATTCCTTGCATATTCACAACACTCCTTTAAGGTCTTGACTTGTTAGCTCATGCTTCAGAAAACAAAACAAAAACAACAACTCAGAAGCAATGCAGCTTATCACCTGAGCTGCTGGGATGAGGAAGGAAATTGACATGGGTAAAATTGGGACTAAGAGGTCTAATGTTGATTCACCCTTAGCTTGATCCTTAGAAGGGTGGGAATTCAGATTTACTATTTACTAACAGAACCAGGAGCTCAAATGTAGTTCAGATGATTACCAATACCAAGAGAGTCCAGCCAGCTGTGTCTGGTTTGGCTCAGTGGATAGAGTGTCGGCCTGCGGACTGAAAGGTCCCAGGTTCGATTCCGGTCAAGGGCATATACCTTGGTTGCAGGCACATCCCCAGTAGGAGGTGTGCAGGAGGCAGCTGATTGATGTTTCTCTCTCATCGATGTTTCTAACTCTATCCCTCTCTCTTCCTCTCTGTAAAAAATCAATAAAATATATTTAAAAAACCCCCAAAAATAGAGTCCAGCCATTTCTTAGTCAACTCGGGATGTCATAACAAAACACCATTTCATTTCTTTGTTTATACAGAAATGGGACAGTATTTATTTTTCCGCGGTGTTTTTCATTACCTAAAGTGTCTTGAGAAATCATCCCATGTAAATATATATAGACCTACCCTACTCTTTAATACTCATATATTATTTCATAGTATGAATGTACCTTAATTTATTTTACTACACCTCCCCTATTGTTTACACACTAGATTGTTTTCTGTTTTCACTATAAAATCAATGCTTCAATTACCATTATTGTGCATATATTTCCATGCACACCGATGTATTTCCTTAGGCTAGTTCCCAGGAGTTGGTTTTTGTGCACATAGTATCATATTGTGTATAAAGCATTTTAAAAACAGTCACTGTTTGTTAAATATATACTAGACACTAGACACAGGGCCAGGAGTTTCAGTGTCACTTAGCCTTTACTATGACTCCATTTGTGGATGAGGAAAAGGGCTCCTAGAGGCTAAGCCACTTTTTCTAGCCATACTGCTAGTACCTGGTATTAAATGTTAGGGTTTTCTTTGGTGCCCTTCGGGGCAATTTTTATGCTCAGAGGAGGGTATTCAGAGGTTTAAATTGGTTTTAGAAGTTAATGTTTAATTTATTAAAGCAAAAATCCACTACCCTTATTCTTATGCTTTTAAGTTTAGCTTATACACAGTATGGTTCTATTCATAAGTCTAGAGAATTTTAGCAATTGCATAGAAAGGATTTGCCTAATATTTGCTTCAATTTGAAATCATAGTTGATTAAACATCTTCAAACATTTAAAAATGTATAAAATTTGATGTGCAGGATTTTATCATTTAAGTACTCTACTTGTTGACTGACAAGCCTTATCAACCACTTACATAACTCATAGAGACTTAAAACATTAAACTTACAAAATATGCTGAATAAGAGTTACTTACTAGTATTGTACATAAATTGAGTATGATTTCAACTTAAAATACATATATAAGTCAGTCCATTACACATTTCAAATTAGAGTTTGAAAAGTGGAATCTCATTCTAATTAACTAAACTATGTAAAACACTAAGAATATAAAATATTCCAAAATGCACAGACTCTTTTTCAAATATTAATATTATGGGTTTTATTACCTAGGATTCATACTAAGTCTTTTCAGAATTTAAAGGTATGACACCACCCTCCTATATAGTAAAAGGCTAATATGCAAATTGCCCCCTCAGGAGTTTGAATGACCAGGAGTTTGCTCGTTATGACGTGCAGTGACCACCAGGGGGTGGTGCGGAATGAAAGAAGGCCCCAGCTGGCATCTGGCAGCCAGGGGAAGGGAGGCCCTGACTAGCCCTGATTGCTGGCCAGGCCTAGGGACCCTACCCATGCACACATTTTGTGCACTGGGCCTCTAGTACTATATAATAAAAGCCTAATATGCAAATTTCCCACTTGGGTGGTCGTTTGATTGGGAGTTTGACCACTCACTATGATGTGTGCTGACCACTAGGGAGACCAGTGGCGGCGGCTGGGGGGAGGGCCACTGCCCGGCTCCCAGGTGCTGAGGGAGCTGGGTGGGGTGCCCGGGCCCTGATCAATCGCCCCGCAGGCGGGATGGTGGAGCAGGTGAGGGGCTGGTGCCAGGCCAAGGTGGGGTGCCAGGCGGGGCTGCGGGGCTGTGAGGTTGGGGATGTGAGCTGGCGCCCAATCTCCACAGGCCACCCTGAGGGACCCCACCCATGCACGGATTCGTGCATTGGGTCTCTAGTTAAGAATAATGATTTATCTCACACAATTTTAGGGTTAATTTCTAA
Organism: Myotis daubentonii; assembly: GCF_963259705.1. Taxonomy (NCBI): domain Eukaryota; kingdom Metazoa; phylum Chordata; class Mammalia; order Chiroptera; family Vespertilionidae; genus Myotis; species Myotis daubentonii. Next base: position 29,394,018 of record NC_081855.1, read on the forward strand.
TGAAGATTTTTGGTGATTGAATTCTCAGACCAAAAATTTCTGTGGGGATACTGTCTAGAATTTTTTCAGCCATCCTGGTAAGATACATTGGACTCAGTTTAGTCACTTATTTGATTATCACACTGAGCTATATGTTCAGCACCATCAATCTGAACAAATATTTTTCAAGCAAAGAATGAGATAATAGTTTATTACTTATAATGCCATATTTAAAAACACATTGAAGTTAACGTAATTTCATTTCCCCAAGTTTTCCGAGAGTATTTAGTAAAACAGATGTCTGTAAAAAATGCACAGAAAAATAAACAGTTTTTAGTCTTTTGGATACACTACTCAGAAATTGAGGCAGTGGATTTCTTTAATAAGGCACATTAAAAGTTAAATTTTTTGTTAAATTCTTTGCCTTTTACAAAACTATCGTAGGACCAAAGGCCAGGACCAGGGTGAGGTAAGTGAGGCACCCAGGGAGCAAAATTTAAGAGAGCATCACCCTCAGGGTCATGCACCTGCCCATTATACTCTTGCATGACCTTGACAGGGAGGGCCTTCTTGCTTGTCTCACCCCAATTCTGGCCCTGATACTACCCAACTAAGATAGTTGATAGATCATTAAAGACAATTTTAAAAATTAAATTTATCGGGAAGTAACATTGGTTAATAACATTATATAAATATGAGGTGTACAATTTTAGAATACATCTTCTGTACATTGCATTGTGTGCTCATCACCCAAAGAATAGTCTTCTTATGTCACCATATATTTGATAACCTTTTGCCCTCTTCATCCTTCCCTCATTCCCCTACCCCTCTGGTAACCACTGTACTGTTAAAGACAATATTTGACATTAGATCGTAGTGTAATTTTTGTTGTAGAGCTTGGGAGGGGGTTCAAGAAAAGGACTATCATTGCTACAATGAAACTGTTATGTGTTAGGACAGACACCGTCATGCTTACACATATAAAATGAAAAATAGGTATAAAATTAACACTGAATGCTGTCTCATTCCAGCAATGAGTCAAAATCACTCAAGGATAAGTGGACGCATACCAGTATTTATACAAAACTCTGTATTAGTTTGCTATAGTCACAAACTTATTGGCTTAAAACAGCACAACTCCTCAACATCTTACCATTCTGGAAGTCAGAAGTCCAATGAGCCTTACAGTTGTTCTGAGGGCTGCATTCCTTCTGACGGCTGGGGGAGAATCTGTGTCCTTGCCTCTCCACCTCCTAGAGGTCACCTACATCCCTCAGCTCATGGCCTCTTCTTCCTCATCTTCTTTTCTGACCCTGATGCTTTTGCCTCTCATAGCAACCCTGGTGATTACAGCAGGTCCACCTAGACAATCCTGGACAATTTCCCCATGTCAAGAGCCTTAGTTAATCACATCTGAAAAATCCTTTGATTCTGTAAAGTAACATGTTCAAGAAGAGCTATTTCATGTAATATGTAAATGGATAAGGCACGTGTTAGATCTGAAATGGTACTTAGATTTATTTGAATTTTTGAAAATGTAAAACAATCATTAATGTTTAAAATATGTCAGAAATGGTAAGTTTTACAGTTATTTGATTTTTGGTGGCAACTTTTAGGTGAAAATATAAAGTTGTATGATAGGCTGCAGAATTTCAAAATATTTTATCAAATAAATGAGGAAATGTTTGCAGCCTGAAGTTGCAAGGTCTTATGTCATACTGAAATATTGTCCAGGTCAGGAGAAGACCATGAATCCCAGAGATGTTGCAAACAGAATGTGATGCATCATCAGTACTAAACCTCCTTTAATCTCAATCTCTCAGACTAAGAGTCCTTAACTATAGATGCTAGTAATAGCACTAGCTTTGGTCCCAGGGTTTTTGGCAATGCCAAGTGTGACACATTTGTCTACATCTTTTCATAAATTGTAAAGTGCAATACCAATTATGGTTATTGGCGTTGCTTCCTTTGATGAAAACACTAACCGGAAGCAGGGCTTTTCCTGTACTTTTTGTTTTGGAGACAAGTTTGCCATGAACGTGCTTAGGAGGAGATCAAGTAGGCAATCCTGACAGCTGATCCTCTTCTCACTCATTATATCCTCTCCCAGGGACAGCTTTCATGGGAGCCACTGTGACTTTACTGAGTTGTCAAAATTCAGGTCTTTGGAGATTTTCATTTTACACAAAGTCTTTCAAAGAGGGCTTTAAAAGTTTATATTAAAATATGCCATCCTTACCCCTTCATCTCCGTGCTTCTAACGTCAGAAGGACACTAATACTGTAATAGTTTTTTATTTCCCTTTATTGATTAAGGTATTACATATGCTAAGTGAAATAAGCCAGTCAGAGAAATATAAATATCACATGATCTCACTCATTTATGGAATATAATGAACAACATAAACTGATGAACAAAAAAAGATCCAGAGACAGAGAAGCATCGATCAGACCGTCAAACCTCAGAGGGAAGGTAGGGGAGGGTGGGGGTACGGGGGAGAGATCAACCAAAGGACTTGTACGCATGCATATAAGCCTAACCAATGTAATAGCTTTTTGAAGGGACATTTGCTGCTCACTAGAGGCATTGGCAGTGGTTCCTTAGTGGTTTATGCTAATTATGTGCTCACCTGTAGGAAGACTGGCATGCTCACAGGTTGGTATCCCTTTGGTAACCTGAGTGGCGTTTCTCATGGTAACATGGAGAATAAATGAACTGCCCATTGAGAGGCTGTCTGCACAGGGAAATGTATTGACATTTCAGCATTGTCTGAATGGTGTGTTAAGAGTGGCTTCGTCAAATTAAAATGAAATCAGTTGACTCTATGTCTAGTCCCATCCCACCACTCAAGATTTCCTCTATTTTCTGATTCATCATTCTCCTTTTCTCCACTAGCTTCTTCGAGTTAGCCTATAAGCACATTCAAGTTTTTATTCTCTTAAAATGGCGACAGCAACAAGGCCAAAGATGCAAAATGTATGATACTGGAATGTGCCTGAAGCTAACGTGGCCCCTGGGTGTGACAGTTCAGGGTTCAGGGCGACCTGGGCAGTCAATAGAATGAGGGAATGAGGCACAGGTATTCAGTAAAGTAAATGTGCTAATTAATGGCATGTGTTAGGATAGCCTGTGTGTACGGAGCCTGGTGCATACGCTCCAGCTTGCTTAGTGATTTTGATATCTAAAATATAGAATCAGGGTAGGGAACCAACTTCAGAGAGCCGGGTATGCCATTTATGGTGAGGCTCCCTTGTGTGGGGAATTGGCCAGGGAAGAAGCAAGTTATTATCAGTAGGGAGATGTTGAAGAGCTTATAACCTATAAAGTGATCTTTAAGCACCTGAGGTATTCTGCTAATACTACTTTTACACCCTTGTGTAGGAGAGGTAGGCCATAACGTAGAGGTCTTTAAAGTGGTTCATACAAAACTAGGACCCAGTTGGCAGCCTTGATGCAAGATTAAGTGTTCAAAGACTTCCTTCTGGAAAATGGCTGTGTGTCTCCTTCTGAGGGAGACATTCTGTTAGGGGACTGGATTAGCAACAAGTAACACAATTGTATTAATACAAATATTTGCCTCATAGAATTTAAAATCAATCATTGTGGGTGAGGTCTGAGTGTAACATAAGCTTTTTAAAATTAAATTGATTGGGGTAACATTGGTTAATAAAATTATACAGGTTTCAGGCCTACCGTTCTATAATACATCATTTATATTTTGCATTGTGTGTTCGCCACCCAAGTCAAGTCTCCTTCCATCACCATTTATCCCCCTTTCCCTTCTTTTACCTTCCCTCCCCCTCCCCGGCTTCCCTCTGGTAACACCATACTGTTGTCTGTGTCCATGAGTCTTCCCTCTTTTTCTTTTTCTTTTCTTTACTTCATCCCTTCACCCTTCTCAGTTTTGCATGTGACAGCTGGTCTATATGTTTGCTACCTCCAAGGCAGAGGGCCTTCTGGACCTTCTGTGATTGGTTGGTTGAGAATATAGTGCTTTGGGCAAAGGCAATTGTACACTGAAACGCGAACCCTGGAAAACACAGAGTTCATTACCTTTGGCATTGGGTTAACTTTTCCAGAGGATGCCCATCTCCCGTGCTTCTGTGGCTAGGGCATGGGCATGGAGGACCAGCAGAGAGAAATCATGCAGCCAGGCTGACTGGCGCTTCCACAGATGTGTGGATATGAAGCTCATTTTTTCCCCTGGGGCGACCTGGCAATTCATCCCTTGTCTCCTTTTCTGTTCCTCATAACACTGTGTCATAAGAATTCCCCCCTGCAACTCAATGTGCTTTGAAAACACCATTTTTATAAAGGGCTACTTTCTGTTCCATCATATGGTTATTTTATAATGTATTTAAACATTCTCTTATTGTTAAGCATGATGGTTGTTTCCAAGTTTTAGCTGTATGGATCATGTTGCCATGGATACCTTTGGAGTGAATCGTGAACAAATTGCTTAGCGTTGCTTTACAATATATTCCTACTTGTAGAATTACTAAGTGAAAGAGGAGAAAATTTAAATATGTGTTGTACATTTCTTTTATGAATTGATTTTCATGTTTTTATCTTTGTTCCCTTCTTCTTGTGGGGTATGTTTATTTTAAAATCTATAAAAATTCAAAGAAGAAAACGACAGTTATTCAACTATCCATCACACAGAATTAATCATTGTTTTTATTTTGGTACAGGTTCTCTCTTTTTATGTTTATAAGTTGTTTATGTTACACCAGTAGTGTATGATTACATTGATTAATTTTAAAAGCACATTTTATATCAAATTAGAGTCCCCCCTTGACTTGGACACCCTCAGTTTTTATTTTTCCCTATGTAAAAAACGAATATGCATTTGAGTCATCTTCTAAAAATCTGTCTGTCTGTCTATCTATCCATCGATCATCTCCCCCATGGAAAGTATATAATGTAGTCTTATATCTGCATTGGTCTTCAACCTTTTATTATACATATTTCTTAAGTATCCATGTTGATAATATTGAGCCAGTATATTCCTTTACACACCTGTATGTGCTATCTGGATTCACAGTGTATGTACATACAGATTTATCTTTCCTTTCTCTTGCTGGACATTTAGTTTGTACAATTACATAAAAAGAAGTCTCGGTTCTCTAAGGGTATATGAGAAAGTTTTATTTTTCTCAATAACTACAATAGCGGTGCTTTGTCAAACTCTCTCCCGCCCCCTCCTGCTGGGTAGTAGGGTCCCTTAATGACAGCTCATTTGAGTCAGTAAAGTTACTTTCTGTTATTAAACCAGTCCCACTTCAGTCCTTTAAGACTCAGTAATGTACATTTTATCACTGTAATCTCATATTCGATCCAAAGCAATATCTCCTTTCTCTTCACCCCTGCAGCCAGACCGGCATGTGGTTGGATCGGGGGCAGGGGTCACTGTTCCTGAATCCGCATCCCTCCCGTTGCTCTCCTTTCTCCTTTCTCTTCTCTCTCCTGGTGTTGGCCAAGATGAGAGGGAGAGATAAAACACATCATCTGTCTAAGAGCCCACCCTGGAGATCCCCTCTTGGGCTGGTTGTAAGCACTTTCCCAGCTTGCTCATTTCATTGTGGAAGAGTGGTAGCTGGCTTTCCACAGAACAGCTCACAGCAATGCTCTAAAACAGCAGCCTTTTGGCTTTACTTTGCAGCATCCCCAGCAAGAAAGAAGGGCCCAATCTCCCTGCCTCCTGCAGCCCCTGACTCTGGGTCTACCACGTAAAGGCAGGATCAACTTTGTAGACCTATGGCAGTGGTTCTCCACCTTCTGGCCCTTTAAATACAGTTCCTCATGTTGTGACCCAACCATAAAATTATTTTCGTTGCTACTTCATAACTGTAATGTTGCTACTGTTATGAATCGTAATGTAAATATCTGATATGCAGGATGGTCTTAGGCAACCCCTGTGAAAGGGTCGTTCGACCACCCAAGGGGTCGCGACCCACAGGTTGAAAACCGCTGACCTATGGGAATGGAAAATGTGAGTGGACTGTCAGTGTCCTCTCTTTATTCTTCATTTTTTCAACCCAAAGAGGTCAGAAAATGTAGTTAACAAAATATAGCGAAAGAATAAAACAATGGAGGGGAAGGGGACCGGCCAACCCAATAATATCTTCTTCCCGAAAAACCTTCATTTTAAGGATATTTGGAAATTGGAATATGTATAGAACTGGACATTACAATTCTTAAGCTGACACAATATTCTATAAGTTAAGAATTATCAAGAATGTCAGAGGCATGCCTGGATTTTCTATAGGGAAGGAGAAGACAATGCCTCACTAAATGACTGGGCAAACACAATGAAAGACAAGGTAAAATGACTATATAGTTCGTTCCATGAGTCATGCTTGTTCAACATGCTGATGACCTTTGACTTCTAGGCTGGTGAGCACCTGTGCAGTGGCAGCTGCTTAAAGACTCTATGCCAATGTAAACTGTTTTAATAATTTACATGTTAGATCAGTCCTATTATGTTTTATAGATATGCAGATGATTCCTCTTGCATTTCCCCTAGATGCCAATGCTTAGTTTATTTAATTTTGGTCTGTGTGTCCTGGACCTCTTTGGTCTAGTTTAATAAGTGAGAAGTTGTACATGGAAAGAGACTGACTCAGGTAAGCTGAAATAGATTTTGCTACTCTTCCATTCTGGCCTCCTGGATAGAATCAATACTATTGATCACAGTGGCTGAGTTGGCCAGACAGCCACTACCCCAAGAAAAGGATCTCGTCAGGCTGTTGGTGAAATATCACGGGCAGACACAGACGCATTTTGGGAGAATGATGTTTTCTGTGCAGGCCAGGTTAGCAAAATCACAGAAGAAAGGGAAGGGGAGTAGACACTTTAAGGTCCCTTCTATTTTCAGCATTGACACTGATATCAGGGATATTCTATATTCTATTTATTACACAATTATTGCTGACTTTCAAAAGAAATGAAGATTACTCTTTATTTTTAAGTTGGGTGTATCAGTGTGAATTCTATCTGAAGTAAAGACATTGTGAGTATTGTGGTGTAAGGAGCTTACTATAGGATTTAGACCTCATGTATCTGAAGGAGGAACTGGAGAATGAAAGGTCTGAAAAAGAGAGTTAAATGATCAGAGAGAGAGGTGGCTAACCAGAGTGGGCAGGTGAATGAGTTGGAGCTTAGAGGGAAATCTGGAGGTTAGGCGTGTCTGGGGTAGATGCCTGTGGAAGGTTGAGGGTCTTCATGGCCATCAGCTCTGGGAGTTTATAACAAAGCACCCTGTGGTGGCCTGGGGTTGGCAGGACCAGCATTTAGGAAGGAGAGCTAGCTGTGGAGTAGGAAAGAGCTTAGATCTACTGGAATCTTCTGGGTTCTCTGTAGTTCTCTCTCACCATTTCTGACCTCACAGAATGGTGCTTGTACTTCTGCCTCCCAAGTATCAAACAACTTAATTTTTGAGAAACTTTAACCCAGAATTATATCAAGAGGGAAATTCCAAAAAATACAGCTCTCAGTGTGACCAAGTTGACAGTAGAACAATCCAGCATGGTCTACCCCTATCAAATTGGCATTCATTAACACCTTTTTTCCCCCTAAAACTTATATTTAACTTCCAAATACAGACAATAGCAAAATGAGGCTTCTCTCTAACATGATATAACCATTCCTTTGTCAGGCTCAAAACACACTAACTTTCTTTTCAAAGGAGAATACACATATTTATTTCTCTTCTAGCTTAGTCACATTCCCCCTTGACATCCTATGGCTTAAATACGGAATTCAAAGGTTAACTTGAATGGGAAAAGAAGAGAGAAATGAGGAAAAACCAAAAATCATCAGTGAATACCCATATACATATATAATCACATCAAAATAAAGAGGAAGTACTGATAGGAACTACACTTGTTTTTCTGCAATCGTTTACATGATCATAGCTGGTACTTATGACTTTTTTTCCTTCCAATATTTGATATTTTTCTAACCCTCAGAATCAACTTTAGTTGGTCATGGTTCCTATCTACGAAAGTGACCAAAGCCTTCATTTCTATATGAGGTTGTTGTCGTTTTTCATTAACTTTGACTACAGGACATGGGATAAACTAGTGGGCACCCCTGGATTCCAGACATCCCTCCCTCCTCCCATCGTATAGAAGGAAAGTAATTTCCTCTTGTCAAGAAAAACTTAGTCAGGACCCATCTCTCAACAGTGCAGTAACCCTGTCTTTGCCCATTGTTTCACTGGCTCAAGTGAATAGAAGTGATCAGGTGGCAGTTTCAAGTTTTAGCTTAATGGAATAATTATTATGTCCCCTAATAGAAGCGTTTTTCTTTTGGGAACTATGACTCCAAAATAAGCAAAGCCCCAAATTAGGAGGTTAGGGAATATTTTTAAAATTAAAGTATACACATACAACATCATGGGAACTCAATGGGAAAAACTAAAACCATTTCGCCTAAGAACAGGAATGAGACAGGGATGCACACTTTCACCATTCCTGTTCAACATAGTACTGGAAGTGTTAGCCATAGCAATTAGACAAGAAGAAGAAATAAAAGGTATCCAAATTGGAAAAGGAGTTGTAAAACTGTCATTATTCGCAGATGACATGATACTGTACATAGAAAACCCTAAAAAGACTCCATCAAAAATTATTAAACTTAATAAATGAATTTGGCAATGTAGCAGGATACAAAATTAATTCCAAGAAATCTATGGCATTTTTATACACCAATAGTGAACTTACAGAAAGAGAGATTTTAAAAAGATCCCATTTATCATCGCACCAAAATAATTAAGATACTTGGGAATAAACTTAACTAAGGAGATAAAAGACCTATACATAGAAAAATACAGGACACTGAAAAAAGAGATAGAGGAAGATATAAACAGATGGAAGAACATACCATGTTCATGGACTGGTAGAATCAACATCATTAAAATGTCCATATTACCCAAAGCAATCTATAGATTCAATGCACTCCCCATTAAAATACCAATGGCATATTTCACAGACCTAGAACAAACTCTCCAAAAATTCATCTGGAATAAAAAAAGACCCCAAATAGCCACAGTAATCCTGAGAAAGAAGAACAAATAGGAGGGATCTCAATACCAGATATCAAACTGTATTACAAAGTCACTGTTCTCAAAACTGCCTGGTACTGGCACAAGAACAGACATATAGACTGATAGAATAGAATAGAAAACCCAGAAATTGACCCAAACTACTATGCTCAATTAATATTTGACAGAGGAGGCAAGAACATACAATGGAGTCAAGTCAGTCTCTTCAATTAATGGTGTTGGGAAAATTGGACAGATACATGCAAAAAACTGAAACTAGACCAGCAACTTACATCATACAGAAAAATAATCTCAAAATGGATAAAGGGCTTAAACATAAGATGGGAAACCATAAAAATATTAGAGGAATCCACAGGCAGCAAAATCTCAGACATATGCCCAAGCAATATCTTCACTGATACGGCTCCTAGGGCAATGGAAACTAAAGAGAAAATAAACAAATGGGACTACATCAAAATTAAAAGCTTCTGTACAGCAAAAGAAACTATCAAAACAACAAGAAAGCCCACTGCAGGGGAGAACATATTTGCCAATGTTATCACTGATAAGGGTTTAATCTCCAACATTTAAAGAGAACTCATACAGCGTAACAAAAGGAAGATAAACAACCCAATGAAAAAATGGACAATGGATCTATATAGGTACTTTTCAACAAAGGACATAAAGAAGACCAAGAGACATATGAAAACATGCTCAAAGTCACTAATCATCTAAGAGATGCAAAGCAAAACAACAATGAGGTACCATCTCACACCTGTCAGAATGGCTATCATCAACAAATCAACAAATGACAAGTGCTGGCGAGGATGTGGAGAAAAAGGAACCCTCATGTACTGCTGGTGGGAATGCAGACTGGTGCAGCCACTGTGGAGAACAGTATGGAATTTCCTTATAAAACTAAAAATGGAACTCCCATTTGACCCAGTTACCCCACTTCTAGGAATATATCCCAAGAAACTAGAAACACCAATCAGAAAGGATATATGCACCTCTATGTTCATAGCAGCACAATTCACCATAACTAAGATTTGGAAACAGCCTAAGTGCCCATCAGCAGATGAGTGGATTAGAAAACTGTGGTACATCTACACAATGGAATACTATGCTGTTGTACAAAAGAAGAAATTATTATCATTTGCAATGGCATGGATGGAACTGGAGAGCATTATGCTAAGCAAAATAAGCCAGTCAGAGAAAGATAAATATCACATGATCTCACTCATTTGGAGAATATAATGAACAATATAAAATGATGAATAAAAACAGAGCTAGAAACAGAGAAGCATCAATCAGACCATCAAACCTCAAAGAGAAGGTAGGGGAAGGTGGGGGTAAGCAGGAGAGATCAACCAAAGGACTTGTATGCGTGCATATAGGCCTAACCAATGGACACAGACACCAGGGAGGTGAAGGCATGAGTGTGTGTGGGGGGATTATTGGGGGGATAAGGACACATATGTAATACCTTAAGCAATAAAGAAAAAAAATATAGTTAACATACAATATTACATTAGTTTCAGGTGTCCAACATAGGGATTAGACATTTATATACCTTATGATGTGATCACCATTGTAAGTCTAGTAACCATCTCTCACCATACAAAGTTATTACATTATTGACTATACTAGAGGCCCGGGGCCTGAATTCATGCACAAGTGAGGTCGCTTGGGGTGGCCTGTGGGGATCAGGCTGAAACCCATAGTCCAATGCTGCCTGCTGCTCCTGTCTGCTGCTCCCGCTCATCTCAGCCCCGCTGCACCTGCCGTGGGCTCACGCCCAGTTAGTCCTGATCCAGAGAGGCTCACGCCTCTGTGCCTCTGCAGCGGTGCTCGCCAGCCATGAGCCCTACATCTGGCGCCTGTTCCAAGGGGGGGTGGGGGCGAGCTGGGATGCAATTGGCTCTCTGGGTGGGCGGTGGGTCGCCCTTGTGTGCCCGGGATCCAGATCTGTCCTGCTGACATTGGCACTGGTTATTGGGATCCACCTGGTGACCACTTTTATATTGTTTCTTCCTTGTGGAGCATCTAGGGAGGGGAAGCGGCCATGGTGCCCCAGGCTGACTTCTAGGAGGCTGGCAGTAGTGCTGTCAGGATTGTGCCAGTGGCGCCGGTCCATTGGTGCCTGGCCCGTTTTCCAGAGATTGGACCTGCAGGACTACTGAGGGAGTGAGTGTTTGCTGCCAGGCTAGTGGGCCGCCAGGAGGGGTCAGTCAGCTGAGCAGCACTCCTGATCTGGGAGAGCACTGACTACCAGGGGGCAGCTCCTTTGTTGAGTGTCTGCCCCCCCAGTGGTCAGTGGTGTCATAGTAACCATAGTGTGTGGCGTTTGGTCATTTGGTCGCTTAGGCTTTTATATATATAGATTCCCTGTGCTGTACATTGCATCACCATAGTTAATTTTATAATTGGAAATTTGTTCCTCTTATCCCCTTTACCTTTTTCACCCATCCCTTAACCCCAAACCCCCTCTGGCAACCAACAATTTGTTCTCTGTATCTATATGTCAGTTTTGTTTTGTTTATTTGTTTTGTATTTTTAGATTCCACATGTCAATGAAATTGTACATAGTTGTCTTTCTCTGACTTATTTCATTTAGCCTAATACCCTTTAATTCTGTCCATGTCGTTGCAGATGGCAAGACTTCATTCTTTTTTATTGCTGAGTAATATTCTAGCATGCATGTGTGTAATCTCACAGGGTGATCTGATTATAAGTTCCTAACTGAGCAGGTCATAGTGGGTAATTATGCTCCAGGCCTATAACTTCTTTAGTAAAAGGTTTCTCTTCATCTTAAATAAGTCTTGCCCATTATTTCTGTGCATCTAGGTTAACACACCTTTGAAATAAACCCTCACCATCCTCAAGAGAGCGCATAATCTTATTAATCTAATCCCTGCCTTGCTTTCTTCCACCTCCATGGAATTCTCCTTAGGGTCCCTCCTTAATTTCAAATGCATAGAAGAAACTTCAAACTGTTTTTCTCTGAAGCATTTATTCAGTCTGTTGAGGAGATCTTGCTTCCAGGTATATTCTTCTTTCAGCTCAAATAAATTTTTATTAAAATTCTCTTTAGGTTTGGATGTTCTTACATTGATATCACTAAAATTGGTTTCTTTTCGATTTTTCTTTTGCTCATCTCACCTTCTCAGCTTCAATATCAACATTGATGGAAATGATTCCCAAATCTGAGTCCTAGATGAAGACTTATTTCCTAATTTTGAATCCTACATTTCCAGATATTGACTAGATATTTTACCTAAAGTTTCTGTCCTGTCTTCAAAATCAACTGAAAATTAATATATATTTTAAACTGACATAATCAGTTTTTCTCTGGCTTTCTCCCACTTATGCAATGGAATTTTCCCCCCATCATTTAGGCTTGAAAACTTGGTGTCAATCTTGAGTCTCTTTTCCCTGTCCATTCATTTGAAAAGGTTGTCAAGTTCTGTTACTTCTGGTTCAACTCAAGCTGCTTCTGATACAAGGCATTCTGGGACCATTCTATTGTCAAATATGGAAAATGGAAGGAAGGTGGGGCTAAGTGGAGGCAGAGTTTGAGCATCTGGCCTAGCTCTAGTGAGCTGGCTTCATTAGAAGAGGTCATATAGACTTGATGGTTCCTATTAGGTGTTACTATAAGATGAGTCTTATGGACCCTATGTCCTATTCCATGTTACCATAGAATGTGATGAACAAAGGCTTATTGAGATCAACCTTGATATCACTAATGTCTAACTTAGAAGGCTGGATAATTCTAAGGGCACAAATGATACTTGAAATCAACCACAAATCAGTGAGAACACAATCATGGAACGCCATTGTCAGGGGACTGGCCTAGCTCCACAGGGCCCAGGGCTCTGTTGATGTACATTTATCATGTTAATTTTCCTAAAGTTCAGCTGCCATTATTTCAATCTCATGGTCAAAATTTTTCAGACACTTCACATTGCCAACTAATTGGAATTCTAATCTTTCTATCAAGCATTTAAAATTCTCAGTAGTACCAACATCCCTTTTCTTGCTAACTGTTCACACTCTGTAAACTGAACCTTGGGTCCCTTCCCAGCATCTCCTACAGACAATTAAAAAAAACCACAAATAATAAAGTAAGCCAAATGATGATTGGTGCTATGAGGAAGAATGAAGTTAGCGTAGGTGATGGAGAATGAAATGGGTTATTTAGATAGTGGTTAGGGAAAGCTACTATGATAAGGTAACATTTAGTAAGAGATGTGAAAGAAGCAAGGAGTAAGCCATAAAAATATCTAAGGGAAGAGTGGTTCAGGCAGAGGGAACAGCAGTTCAAATGCCCGGAGTTGGAAGCCTGCTTGGTGTGCTCCAGGGGCACTATGGAGGCACTAGACTGCAGTGAGCGAGGAAGAGGGGGACAAGGTCATGATGGTGACCCAAAGTCCTAGCTTTTTTTCAACACTCTTAATTCATGCTTATTTTCCCAGCACACCTATATATATAAAAGGCTAATATGCAAAGTGTCCCCTTAGCCGGGAGTTTGACCAGTAGAAACAGAGTTTGATCGCTTGCTATGATATGTGCTGACCACCAGGGGATGGTGTGGAATGAAGGAAGGCCCTGGCCGGCAGCCTGGGAAGGAAGGCCCCAGGGCCAGCAACTGGCAGCTCTAGAAGGGAGGCCCCGGGCAGCTGGAAGGCCCTGATCAACCCTGATCGCGGCCAGGCCTAGGGACCTTACCAGTGCATGAATTTCATGCACCAGGCCTCTAGTTTTTAAATAATTCCCCTTTAATGCTCTAACATGTTTTGGTTTGGAGAATACTTACATTTGTATAGTGTTCCTTGGGGAACATGGGGTGTGAAAGTTATAAGATTATGTGAGGTGATTCATTAATTGTTTCAACAAACTTTTATAAAGCATTTACTATGTTTTTATTATCTGTAGATAAAAATATGATTAAGAATTAGTTACAGTCCTCAAGGAATTTGTAGTATATAAGACAATCAAAGAAATTTAGTTCGATGTATTAAGGATATTATTGTATGTAAAAAGTACAGAAATATTCCAGAGTGGTTGACTCTTCTGGGGCCTTGGGAGTGTTCTAGTAAAATGCTTCACACAGGTGATTAGATGTCTATGGAATTTTACAGGATAAATGATGGGTTGACAAGCAGACGAAGAGAGGGAACAAGCACAGATTCCAATGGCAAGAAACAGTCTATTTTATTTAAGGGCCAGTGAGTGGGTAATATTTTGAGAACTTTACATGGTAGAATCAGGGTGGGGGGAGTTGACTGTGGGAAATGAAGCAGGAGAAAGAGGTAGGGGCCAGCACTTAAAGGTTTGTTTTTGTATCTCCGAGGAATTTTATTATCTAGTCAATAAAGACATGCAGAAGAGTGTCCTGGTCATTAGCAAAGTGATAGGATCAGTGTTATGTTTTCAACATTATTCTAGGACCAGTAGATTGCATGAGTGAAGTCAATAAAATAAGTTAGAGAGTCATTGTTATAATTCACACGAGAGATCTGTATGAAAGACATATCTGAGAGCGCAATGCCTAATAAATAGTAGATACCCAATGCAATGATTTCTTTTCTCTGCTGACAACTCTCTGGGTTAGTAATGGAAGATGTTATTATACCATTTTACAACTTGAAGAATTGAGTTGTTAGTTCAAGTGACTTTCCCTGGAGGGATTCAGATTGTAAATGACAGGGCCAGAGCTACTACTTTTGTTTCTGCTTTCAGATTCAGCACTATTTCAATGTCTAAGAGGTTTGAGGATACAAATGAGAGTAGCAAGTTTTTAAAGAATTAGAATATTATTTCCTGTACACGGCCTTCAAGGGTCCAAGAACAAGTCAGATCCATCCTTAATCAAGTGCCATCTCTATTGTTCATTTGTTCCATGAACTTTTGAAGAAGTTATTATAGTCAGGAATGGGGGACACAGTGAAAGAAGAGATAAAAAAAAAAAGCTTGCTCTTATTGAGCTTAAATTCCGGTGCATGAGTAAGTCAATCAACAAGCAAATGAATAAGTGGATTATGTAATTATAAGCAGTGATAAAGTTATACGGCAAGTTAATAGAAAGCTAAGGCACAGAAAATGATGGGAAGTCTAGATTAGATGAGGTGATCAGAAAGACCTATCTTGGAAAGTGATATATGAGTTGATACTTGAATGATGTGAAGGAACAAGACTTATGAAGATGTAGGAAAAGATCATTTCAAGGTGGCAGGGCCATCAAAGATAAAGGATCACCAAAGATGAAGGCCCTGAGACAAAATGTTGTATAGTTAAGGATCTAGTAAGATGGCCAATGGGGGCATTGAATAAGATGATACTTGAGACAGACAGGAGTCACAGAAAAAAAAAAAAAAACTTTACATTTTAGGTTAGTTTTTTTTTTCTTTTCTCCTGAGTGACTATGTACATAGGATACGGTTGAGATGTCTACTGAAAACCCAGGTAGAAATACTGAGCTAGTTGATATTAGTGGAGAACTCAGGGGAGAGGACAATTACAGAAATAAAAATGTAGCAGGCATCAGCCTACAAATGTTTGTAAAGCTTGGGAATCAGATAATATCACTAGGGAATGTGTGTATGTAGAGAAAAGAGGGGAAAAGACCAACTTTTGAAAAATGTACATGTGGGGAAGAAGAGGAGTTGATGGTCATGAAAACTGAGAAGCAGCTGGTGAGGAAGGAGAAACACCAGAAAAAAATGGTTCCCCCTATTGTTCACCGTAAGATGTAGATTCAGGTGAATCACATCTTGTTTAGATTATTTCTGTCCATTGGATTGAATGGGGTTCTTTTAGGTCCCCACCTCATTTGTTCCCCACACATCACTATGCCAAGGCCTTGCATTTGGGGAACAGGGAGAAGGGAGGCAGGCAACCAGAGACAGAAAGCTTTCTTTAAAGAAAAGGATGATTGAATAATCACTTAACTAATTATCTACCTCATTCCAAAAGAATTTGAGGAAGTTTCCAGAGATACAGAATATAAGTGAATATAATTAAGGACAGAAATGAGGGAAAAGGAAAATAAGTTCTGGTCAAGAATAGGACAGAATACCTCCCATAAGTTGTGAAGATTTGGCCCGAGTTAGGGGCAGAATTCACATGCAAATATAGAGCAGATGCAAATATAGAGCAGATTTCTAACTGGATAGAAATGGAATAATTATGTCAATCTGTCTCTTTTTATTAGAAAAAAAACTCAGAGAAGGCTTTATTTCATAGTAAGGATTCAAAATTAAAATATATCCACATGATTTGGCCCTTCGCCTCCATCTCTCTTTTCAGGACAAAACTATCCTCTAATGTCACCTTCATAAAGCATAGATTTCTCTCCTGGGGACCAGGCCAGCAGATATTCTAATGCCATTCACATGTGCCCACCTGGCTCTCGGACAGATGTTTTCCTGTAGGGTACAAAAATTGCCCAACATGATCTTTTAATTGCACTTCTATAATTGTTGTTTAAATGTTGGCATTCATTTTGTGAACTTATTTTGCTATGCTAATCAGTGCTCAATTCATTTCAGTGCAAACAATAACAACAACAAAAGACACAGAACTCCTATATTTATAGCTTGTGACTAAAATAGCACCACAAATCACAACTGTGACTAATTGTTTGCTGTCTTACATAGGACCAACACAGACTTCCTCTTCACTCGGCTTTCATCATGGTAAACAAATATCTTCTAGGATTTGTTTTAGAGTCAGTTTGATTTGAGAAGGCACTGGGGTTGTGCCAGTAAGCAATGAACAGAATACAGTTTCCTTTGAATAGAACTGGGATCATGCTTTGAAGAGATTGCTTTTCTGCTTCTGAAGGAAATTGGGAGAATGAATCTGGAAACTTTTTCCCCAGTTGCAAAAGGCAGAATCTAGTTGTTGAGAACATCACATGCTTTACTTCAAAGTCTTTGGGCAATACTTCTTCTTTTAAAGGGCCAAATTGTTGAGAATTAATTAATCAACACATAAGAGAGGTAGCTTAATGGAGTGAAATGGGGTTGGCTTTGGAGTCCAAGGGTTTTGCTTTGGTATGGATTTGGAAAGGATATGGGTATAACCAAAACTGTTTTGGGCAGAGTTGGGGCAGCCCCATGTCTCTTCTGCTTTTCAGATTCCTCTGCAGCCGAGTGTGATAATAAATAATTCATATACTATATGGCCATTGTAAGAATTCAATGAGAAATAGATGTATGAGTATTTTATAGATGATTGAGTTAGATAACAAGGAAATGTGTCTTAAAATAATGTCTCCATCCCTAACTGGTTTGGCTCAGTGGATAAAGCGTCAGCCTATGGACTGAAGGGTCCCAGGTTTGATTCCGGTCAAGGGCATGTACCTTCATTGCGGGCACATCCCCAGAAGGAGGTGTGCAGGAGGCAGCTGGTCAATGTTTCTCTCTCATCAATGTTTCTAACTCTCTATCCCTCTCCCTTCCTGTCTGTAAAAAATCAATAAAATATATTAAAAAAATAATGTCTCCATACATAGTTGACACATAACTCAGCATTAGCCTTTTATGAATTACTTTCTAGACTTTTCTGAACTCCCTATTTCAATTTTTGACATAGGAAGAAGTGGGCATTTGAATTCTATGGTTCAGAATGAATAGCAATTTCTGCTGCGATTCCAGATTTAATATTCAGCACGTTGTAGATTTGCTAAGTTTTTAAAGTTGGAGAAATTTGATCAGTGTTAAATGCCAATCCCAAAGACGGCTGCTTCCAAACCATTTTCTTGACGGTTGACAGGGACGCAGTTTTTCACGAGGGCTTTCCTTTCAGTTTCAGGTCTTCTAATAATTAAAGCTCTGTTCCTACAACAGACCTTCCTCTGCACTCAAGTATGTTAGCAGAATTGAGAACCAATCAGAGAATGGGTCAGAAAAATATCAGAAACTTCCCTGATTGCCCTACTGTGGGTTACCATTTGTCATCTTGATAGAAAGCCTAGGAGAAAAGGGCAGGTGATAGAACTTTACTTACAAATGTGCTTATTGCTAAGATGGGTGCTCTGATGTTAAAACTGATATAAATCCTGGTCTTAAGCTGCCAAAAAATGGCAGCTTTTTTTTTTTTTTTTTTTTTTTTTTTTTTTTTTTAGTAGGGTAGGCGGGCCAGAGTAGTTACTCTACCTTCTTCTCTGCTTTCTGAGGGTTTTTCAACAGTTTATGAACTCTGTCCTCATCACAATATGGTTTCATCCTTTTTACAGCTACAGTGATTCTAGCAAGTTCAGATCTGGTATATGCTTAGCCCAATACAATAAAATCTCAGCAGTATAAAGTCTGGGGGAGCAAGAGTAGACGCAAGGAGTCCCATTAGGAGGTGAATGCAATTATCCAAAAATCTATGGCACAGCTTCCAAATTTTACTGTGTGGAGGAATCATAAAGACACCAATTGGGGAAAAGTCCAAGATTCTGCATTTCTGTGGGCTCCCAGGTGATGCTGACCCTGGGTTCTCAGAACACACTTCAAACAGCAAGGTGTGTCTGTACCTTGTTTCTACCTTTGTGCTTCTCTCCTTCGACTTGACACATTAGTTTAGTGTTTCTCTACTTGGGCTTTATATTAATTCCAACTTCAGTGTTAAAAAATACTGATGTCTGACTTCAGATCTCAGAAATTCTGATTGAATTATTCTGGAAGAAGGCCCAGATACTGATAACCATATTTTAAAAAAAGCTCTCCAGGCAAGCATTATCCTAAGTGAAATAAGCCAGTTAGACAAAGATAAGTATCACATGATCTCACTCAAATGTGGAATCTAATGAACAACATAAACTGATGAACAAAAATAGATCCAAAGACACAGAAGCCTGGAACAGACTGTCAAACCTCAGAGGGAAGGCAGGGAAGGGTGGGCGGATGGCAAGAGATCAACCAATGAACTTGTTTACATATATGCATAACCCGGGAACACAGACAATAGGGTGTTGAAGGCCTGGGGTGGGGTGTGTAGGCAGGCTGGGAGAGGTCAATGGGGGTAAAAAAGGACATATGTAATACTTTCAACAATAAAAATTACAAATAATAATAAAAATAAATAAAAATAAATTTAAAAAGCTCTCCAGGTAATTCTAGTGTGCAGGCAAGATTGAGACATCTGGCATTGGTTTATTTGGCTGGCTCCCAGCTTTACCTTTTGTTGCTACTTTCAGGTCTTTGTTGGCACACGGAATGGTTACCCCGTTCAATGGCCCCTGAGTACTGGCCAATGGCCCTGACTTGTCCAGCAGAGAAACAACGAGTCATCACCCTCTCTTCATTTGGTGTCCTCAGCTCTTGGTGGTCCTAGATTATATTTATTATTTTATTTTCTCACCATTTGCTTATATGTTCACATCTCCCCCATTCACTACACAAGGATAAAGACTGATGTGGCTCAGTGATTGAATATAGACATATGAACCAGGAGGTCATGGTTCCATTCCTGATCAGGGCATATGCCCTGGTTTTGGGCTCAATCCCCAGTGTGGGGCATGTAGGAGGTAGCTAACCATTGATTCTCTTTCATCATTGATGTTTGTATATCGCTCTCCCTCTCCCTTCCTCTCTGCAATAATATATATATCCTATATAATAAAAGGCTAATATGCAAATCGACTGAACGGTGGAATGACCAGTTGCTATGACGTGCACTGACCACTGGGGAGGCAGATGCTCAACACAGGAGCTGCCCCCTGGTGGTCAGTGTGCTTTCACAGAGGGAGTGCCAATCAGCCAGAAGCCCGGCTCAAGGCTGGCAAGCACATGTGCGGTGGCGGGAGCCTTTCCTGTCTCCATGGCAGTCGGACATTCCCCAAGGGCTCCTAGACTGCGAGAGGGCACAAGCCGGGCTGAGGGACCCCCCGAGTGCACAAATTTTGTGCACTGGGCCTCTAGTATATATATTTAACAAAATAAAGGATAAGGACTATGTTATAATCATGTTTATTTTACCAGGCCCTGGGATAGTGCCTGGCATAGACTGCACTCTCTGTAGAGATGTAGAGAATAAATAAAACTAATTGATGCAGTGTGCTTGTGGTCTCCCAGAAGATCCCCTTAAAATTCTTTAATGAGGCATTCATGTGTGGAATGCCGGTGGTACACAGACCTGCTTCCATTTCCCACATGTGGGCAAGAAAAGCCAGATTGAGGAAAACATCGACTAAAGTAAACATCTCATAACAATCTGGCTTCCTGTATATTTGCATAGAATTGTCCTACCGAAAATTCCAGGATAACATTATTCATATCATAATGTGTAGTACTTAGTTATACAATGTATTATTATATTATTGGGTACTTTTTTGTTTTTATTTATTTTTTAAATTTTATTGGGGTGACATTGGTCAACATGAACATACAGATTTCATGTGTGCATTTCTAAGTTACAAAATCTGTATATAGCACCATGTGTCCACCACCCAAAGTCAAGTCTTCTCCTGTCACCTCATATTAATACCCCCCTCCCCCTCACCCCCCGGCAACTGCCACACTGCTGTTTGTGTTCATAAGTTTCAGTTTTATATCCCACATCTGAGTAAAATCATTGGTTCTTAGCTTTTCTCTGTCTAATTTCACTTCGCATAATGTTCTCAAAGTCCATCCATATTGTTGTAAATGACGCTATTTCATCTTTTCTTATGGCTGAGTACTATCCCATTGTGTACATGTAGCACATCTGTATCCAGTCCTCTATCACAGAACACTTCACTGTTTCCATGTCTTGGCCACGATGAAAATAATGCTGCAGTGAACATAGGGGTGCATATATCTTTGGGTATAAATGATGTCCAGTTACATACCCAGAAGAGGAATTGTTGGGTTGTATGGTAGCTCTATTCTTAATTTTTTAAGGCATCACCAGACGGCTTTCCATAGTGGTTGTGCCAGTCTACATTTCCACCAGCAGTGAATGACGGTTCCCTTTTTCCCACAACTTTTCCAACATTTGTTTTTGCTTGTCTTGTTGATAATAGCCACTCTAACAGGTACAAGGTGGTATCTCACTGTAGTTTTAATATGCATTTCTCTAATTGCCAGTGAGATTGCACATCTTTTCATGTTTCTGTTGGCTGTTTGTATGTCTTCTTGGGAGAGGTGTAGTTTCAGGTCCTCTGCCCACTTTTTGATTGGATGGTTTATTTGTTTAAATGTTAAGTTTTACGAATTCGTTATATATTTTGGAAACCTTCGTTGGAGCTACTATTTGTAAATATCATCTCCCATCTGGTTGGCTGCCTGTTTGTTTTTTTGCCCATTTCTTTTGCTGTACAGAAGCTCTTCAGTTTGATATAGTTCCATTCATTTATTTTTGCCTTTACCTCCCTTGCCTTTTGGGTCAAGATCATAAAATGTTCTCTACCACTCAGGACCATAAGTTTGGTACCTAAAGTTTCTTCTTTGTAACTTATAGTTCAGAGTCTTATGTTTAGGTTTTGATCCATTTTGAATGAAATTTTGTGTGTGGGAACAAACTGTAATCCAAAATCATTCCTTTGCATGTGGTTTTCCAGTTTTCCCAGCACCATTTATTGAAGAGACTATCTTTACTCCAATGTGCATTTCTGGCTCCTTTGTTGAAAATTATCTGTCCATGTACGTGTGAATTTATAGTTGGGCTCTCAATTCTGTTCCATTGATCTGTGTGTCTGTTTTGATTATCGTAGCTCTGTAGTATAATTTGAAGTTAGCATGATACCTCCAGTTTCCTTCTTTTGTTTCAGGATTGCTTTGGCTATTCTGGGTCTTTTGTGGTTCCATACAAATCTGATGACTTCTCATTCTATTTCTTTAAAAAAATGACAGTAGGATTTTGGTGGGGATTGCATTAAATATGTAGATTGCTTTGGGTAACATGGCCATTTTAACTATGTTGATTCTTCTAATCCATGAACACGGAATGTTTTTCCATTTCATTGTGTCTTTTTCAATCTCTTTTAATAACGCTTTGTAATTTTCAGTACATAGGTCTTTCACATGCTTTGTTAAGTTTATTTCTAGGTATTTTATTCTTTTGGTTGCTATTTCAAAAGGAATTGTTTTTTTTTCCATTTCTTTTCTTTTTTTCCCCAGTTCTTGTTGGCATTTATTTGAGTGTAAAACTTAGTGGCTATTTGTAGGTATTGGTAATTTTTTTTTCCATTTCTTTTTCTGAAGTTATGTTGTTGGTATACAGGAAGGCAATGGATTTTTGCACATTGATTTTGTATCCTGCAACTTGGCTATATTTGTTTATTGTTTTCTAGTAGTTTTTTGGTAGAGGCTTTAGGTTTTTCCATATATAGCATCATGTACTCCCCAATTTACTGATGAGGTAACCCTTGCTTGGAGAGTTTTTAGAGTTTGGCTTGAATCACATAGCTAGTCAGTGGCAGAGCTGGGATTTTAATCAAGCATTTTGGGTCCAGAGATCATGCTCATAAATACTACCCTACAGTTCCCTGCCTGCTACAGGTGGCAGGACTAGTTGTGAAGCAAGTGGGGCTATCACACTTATTTTAACCACTTCTCCTTTTTTGCTGTTTTTTTTTTTATTGGTCATAAATCATGTTATGCTCAAAACCAGCTTACATTTTAATTTTAAATGCTAATAAATCCCTTAAATTATCCTCTTTTGTATATTTTGTTCCTCCCTACAATCTGGATCTTCCCTATCAACTTCTAAATACCCCCCAATGATGCCAGCCGCTAACATGAAAGGATCACTATGTAATGTCATAGAGGTGTTAATTATCACTGTAATGGCAATCACAGGACAACACACCAGTGATTCAACATGTTGCACACCATACATTTATACGATGTCATATCTCAAAATACATTTCAATAAAAATATGAATTAAAAAAACACCCTTTGAAGCCCCACAATTAAAATAATACTAATAATACTAAAATAAGCCCTCTCCCAAATTTATATTCCTCTTCATTTGCCACCCTCTCTCTCCCCTTCTCTTTATTATAGTATTATATTTTATAATACCCTTTTTTCAACCCTGATTTAATCCTCAGCCCAGTGTAGCTTGACGCATATCCTTGTCATTCCATCAGACAGTTCTTACTCTGCCACTCATGACCTCCACACCATGAAACTCCTTTAACCTATTAATTTCCAGGCCACACATACTTGATATTTCAGTAGCTTCTGAGTGTTGGACGTTCTCCGAAAACACTCTTTTCCTTGACTTCCATGATGCTACACTGTTTTTGTTTTTAAGATTTTTAAAATTGATTTTTAGAGAGAA
This sequence comes from Myotis daubentonii, assembly GCF_963259705.1. Taxonomy (NCBI): domain Eukaryota; kingdom Metazoa; phylum Chordata; class Mammalia; order Chiroptera; family Vespertilionidae; genus Myotis; species Myotis daubentonii. Next base: position 29,417,306 of record NC_081855.1, read on the forward strand.
GAAGGGAGAGGGAGAGAAACATCCATGTGAGAGTATGTGAGAGGCTGCCTCCTGCATGCTCTCTCATGGGAATTGAGCCCACAATGTGGGCATGTGTCCCGATCAGGAATTTAACCAGCAATCTTTCGATGCACAGGACAATGCCCAACCCAATGGGCAACACCAGCCAGGACTACCCTGCTCCATTTTGATTTTGCATCTCTGGCTGCTTATCAGTCTCCTTTTCAGGTTCATCTCATCTGCACAGCAATCATATGACAGGGTTCCTCAAACTTCTCTCCCTGGCCCTCTTCCCACCCAGTGCTGTCTTAGATAATACTCTACACCTTAACATTTTCTTTGCCACTGTATGCAAGTTACCCATCCCCTGTGAGCTCTCAATAGTCTACTTGGCTGATACTTTTGGATATTTTGGGACTCCAAAATTAACAGAACCAATTATTTTCCCCACCTGCCCTCAGAGTCCCGTAACTAATCATCTTCCTGGATTTTCTATCTCAGTGAATGGTACCTTCTTCCATCTAGTTATGCCTCCTACACATTCACATGTCATCTTTGACATCCTTCTGAATTTCATTCCCTTTTTCCAACCATTGATAATGTCTCTTGAGTACACTGACTAATGTTAAGACCATTTTAACGCCTTCTATACATATGACAATTTGGGGGCATTTGATTTTTTTTCTCTCCCCATATTCTGAGTGTCAAATGATTACTCAAGCCTGGGTAGTTCTTCTGAGGCCCTAAACAATGTGTACTTGAAACTTTAACTCTTGAGTACTTTTCAAATTCTAAGTTCACAAAGCCATGTCAGTCATCTACATGCGGACTCTGATCTTCACAGTCACTATTTTCCTCGCTACAGAATTCAATTTTCTCTCTAACACGCAACCCAAACTCTGTGCACACCATTCTCTCCTCCAGTTGATGAGCTGGTTCAGGGGGAGAGAGAGAATACAGAGACCAGAGCTTTCCCCTTCGTTTCAGGAGTCTCATTAGGCCTACATTTGACTCTATTGGTAAGTGCTCTAGTCTGCCTTCTCCTTTTCTATTTCTGGAGGTTTCTGAGGGTATGTAATGATTTGTCAAGCATTTCAGTCTTTCCAGTTGATGCTCCCCTTCTCTCCCCTGCTTGGCACACACAGTATGCAGACTCACACATCTCTGAGAGCAGGTTCCTCGCCGCCTCTTACCTGAGTGGGAACAGATGCTCACTGCCGAAATCAGCTTCAGATGGATGCACAGGGAATAATCATCCTTCTGAAGATGGGCTCCCCGTGGTAAGCGAGCAGAACACATTCAGATTAGAGCTGAATAAATGAAAATGAGGAGTGCCGCGAGAGGGGGCCGCGCATTGAAAGGATGAACACCCACTGAATGTAGGAGAACCAATGCTGCAAGTCACTTCGGTGATGTAGCTCAGCCTTTTTGTTTTTCAGATGAGAAAACAGAGGCCTAGACCAGAGAGTAGAGATCATCTGCTTCTGTAGCAAAAGTAGCTCTTGCAGGGGCAAGAATCATCTGCTTTCCAGACCTACTTGGAGACCAGCTGATAAGCTCCTCTGACATTGCCTACTTCGCTGGCTGAATACTGCCTATCCTATTGATAATCAATCTCTCTCCTTTCCTCTCCCTCCCCCTCAGAGTCCACCTCTGCTGCCATCTTGGACCCACCCCCAAGAGTGTATCAATTTAAAAGACATTTTTGGGGGGGATGGTAGAACAAAATATAAAGGGACAAATAGGTGTCAAAGACTGCTAATAAGCTGCTACCAACTTTTTGCCGTATTCAAAGACAGTGGAGAAGTTTTTGGCTGAGCCACTGTCTGCGTAGGTGGAGGAAGGAGTGGTTAGTTTTGAGCCATCCTTGTTCTAAGCTATCTGTACATAGATCCTTCTTTTCAGTGACTGAATTCACTTATGTTCTGTAGGTGCCCCCTAGAACCTAATGCTTCCTTTCCTTAAATATATTTTTATTGCTTTGCAAGAGGAAGGGAGTGGGAGAGAGATGGAAACATCAATGATAAAGAGAGAATCATTGATTGGCTGCCTCCTCCATGACCCACACTGGGGATTGATTCCCACAACCTGGGCATGTGCCCTGACCAAGAATCGAACTGTGACCTCCCGGTTCATGGGTCAATGCTCAACCAACCACACTGGCCAGGCCTCGCTGTCATCTTGACTTTGGACCTCTGGCCGCCACAACTGTGAGAGAATAAATTTGTGTTAAGTCACCTAATTTTGTGATAATTTGTACAGCAGCCCCAGGTAACTAATGCGATGTCTAAGTGAAAATCTCTCTCTCCAATGTTTTTATCCCTGGCTCCTGCCAAAGGGGTGCTGACCCTTGACTCTTCTCCCAAACTGCATGCAGGGCCATTATGCAGGAACTGAAATGAATTCATACTTTTACCATTTCTCCTGGAATTTTTCAAACCCTACAGTCAATTTGACCAATGAGGATTTGAGCACATGGTTGGGAAGAACAAGGCAGTCCCAGGGTGCACCCTTTCAGCCTAACTTCTGATTTATCAGTCAGTCAAAGTGCCCTGCAGGATGCTGTGCCTACAAGGCTGCTGCCAGTATTTGCGGGGATGACAGCAGCGAGAGCAGAGTGGGCCTCTGGTTTGGATTTCACAGTCGGGTGCATCTTTAATCACCTGGGAGTGACAACACTGTCAATATGTGCTCCTCTTTCTTTGACAACAGCTTTATTCCTCTTAATAGAGTCAGAGTTGTGAGTTCACCAGATATGATGGGACTGTACATCGTGGCATGAAACAGAAACAACATCTATTGCAGTAGCCCACCTTGTTTCTTAATAGGAATGGCAATTACCCAGACAGAGTGTTTTCATGCTGAGAAAATGCAGGCGTGGAACCATAAAATGCTGTCTGTTCTGTCTCGCCCACACGCCTTCTTCAATCATGGCCCTAAACAAACCACCCCCCAAATAGCATGTTTGCATAAGTGCCCGCAACTCTTCATGATGATGAGTGACTTTTATAGTGGAGGCTGTGAATGAGGGGGCTTTGGCAGAGGACTAGCAAAGGCTTGGTTTAACCCAAGCCTGAGAAAAAGGTAGGCCCTGGAATGCATGCAACTATGCAGAAGCTTAAGCGTTTAAATGCGTAACATCAGGGAAACGTTCTCACTTTCAGCTTGACAATTTCTTACATAATAGTGTACCGCTCAGCTTTCCCATTGGCGTATTTTCATGCTGCCACTCTCAGTTCAGGTGCTACTAATATTTATTAAATGTCTATAACCTCCCAGACAATGTTAAGTGAATTATGTACTTTATTTTATTAAATCCTAAAATAACAATGGAAGGGCAGGAATTATCCCAGTGGAGCAGAAACTAAGCAACGAAGGCTTAGAAAAATTGCTTGGCCCAAATTACAGCCTGAATAAATCTCAGAGCTAGGAATTTCAGCTCTGGTCTTTAGGCCCCAATTTATTTGTTTCTCCATTCTGTTGTTTAATACATTGAATTGGTCAGGTATTTCTTAATATGACTTAAAGACCATTGTGTATAAGTGCAGGTGTTCTTGATGGGCATAATTTCACAGCCTTTCCCAAGGCAGTAACTGTAGAGAATGAGGACTTCAGAGGAAGTTGGAGTAGGTCATTATGTATAGGGAGATTTAATTTTATTTAAAAAATGCCTTTCAAACTGCAAGCATTTGATTTTTAATGTGCTAATTTTAATTTAAGTTTAATTAATGCTGCTGAGCTTGGTAAACTTAAAGAACTTCAAATGACACCCCGGAAGCCCTGAGATATCCTTTTTACTTGTTGAACCTGCCTTTTGGGTGAATCTCAGCTCATGCCTAAACAGAAATTGCTTACTCTTTGCTCTTTCCGAATCCATGCTATCATTTAGCCGTTTGTTATATGAAATCCAATTTTTAATTGAATCTTTGTCCAATACTTTATCAGAGAGAGAGATGAGCTCTGTGATCATTCATTATCTTAAATAGTGCGGCTGAGTGCCTCGGAGTCCTGCCTCCCCTAGTTAATCGCCAGGCTGTGCCGCTTTGAAGGTTAGCTCTGATTCATTGCTCATCTTGCTGCTGGTATCACCATTGGTGTGTGAGGGATGAAGGAATTTTGCTATAGTAGCCTGGACAGACTTAGGCAGGAAGACAGAGGTCGTGCAACCACTGGAGACAAGATGAGATGAGGATTCTCTCCCCACTCCTACCTGTGCAAATTAGTGTTGAGGAAAAAGTCCTGGAAGCTTGGTGTCTGTAGGAAACCTAATCAGAGTACGCCGGATATTCAAGGCCAATTTGCCATACGCATGTGTAAAGGCAATAACACAGCAGTTTTACCGTATACAATGCGCAGGCGTGCCTTTCTATAACCCAAAGATTGATATCACTATTTGGCAAGAAGTCTCTTTTGTCTAAGTTGGTATAAATATGTGAGACTGACCAGGCAGTGCATAGCTGCTTTGAAGGGCTACTTTGAAGAACTGGTTTGTTTGTTTAATAGCGCCTTGTTAACAATGGCTGCTTAGTCTACTGTAAAGTCTCTCCCATATGTCTACGACTACTCATCTTTTCTCCCAAACCCAAGTGTCCATGCAGGTACAGTTCCTGGAAGGGGAACTGTAGACCCAACAGTGTCTAATCCTCCAAAGGATTTAACATGTCAAAGCTGAACTCCAGGAAATCTCCCTTAGACGCAAAGTTGCTCCACCTACATTTCCCCCCATCTCTGTTAACTGCAAGTCCATCTTTTAATTGTCCAGTGTGAAAATGTCTACGTGGACTCCTCTCTTTATTACATATGACATGTCCACTCCACCAGATAATACTACTGCTTCTACCTTGAGAATTTATTCAAAATCCAAGCATTTCTTACATCCTCCACTATAATGCCCAGGTCCAAGTCACTATCATCTTAAGTATGAATTATTTTAATAGCTTCCTAACTGGCCACCTCACTTTAACCCTTGCTCCCCCACAGTCTGTTCTCAACAGAACAGCCTGAGTGATCCCTTTAAAACACAAATCAGATAATGTCCTCCTTCTATCTCAAAGCCTACAATGGCGTCCCCATTTCATTCATAGGGAAAACGAAGGTCTTGGTATCTTATAGTAGAAGTAATGGCTATGTCACTGTAACTGTTATTTCTGACACAAATTCATCATTTACTTATTATACAAAATAAAACAATAGGTATTCTTTAAGAAACCCTTTACATTTTATGGTGAAAAACAAGGATAGGTAGAATGGTACATAAAGGGTGAAAAAAAATTATTGTCAACTCAACAAGCAAGTATTGAGCAGTTGTCATAAATAAAACAGCATGTTAGATAAGCTGGGGATTAAAAGGCATGGTCCAATCCTCTAGGGGCTCATACAGGTACATATTCATTCAGATGCACGACAGAAGCGCTCATAAAAGTCAGACTGTGATATATGCTTTGGTAGAGGTCCAAGTATAGAGTAGGAATATGAGAATGAGTTCTGATTTAAATAGAGTTATGAAATTTGGGTAAGTTTTAGAGTTGTGGTAGAGTGTGGGAGTTGTTGCTGAAGAAAAACATAGCATAGGACGATGAATATAGTATTGAGTAGGTTGTGTGTAGGGCACAGGTAGAGACAGATGACACAGGACTTAAAAAGGCTGAGGACTATTGACACAGGATCTTGAATGTCAAGCCAAGAACTTTAAATGCTTTCCTTTATTCCAAGGGGAATTATTCAAAGTGTTAAGGGAATGCCTTAATGACTTTACAGCTTTAGCTTAATTAATCCAATTATAATTTTTGAATAGCTAATCTGTTCTAGATATTTTGATATATATAAAAAGCACGTAGGCCATTTGACAAAATACAAATTCCAGGGTCTATGTTGGATATGAGCTGGTAGATATGGCATTGATTCCAGATATTCACACTTAACACAAGCCCATCAGTGAATCTGTGGGAAGTTAGTGTATACAAAGCTGTTGAAGAATTCTCCACTAGCGCATGTATGTTAACATTTCAGTTTAGTTTAGTTTCTACTCCTAGTCTGCAAAGCTATCTATCTATCTATCTATCTATCTATCTATCTATCTATCTATCTATCTATCTACCTACCTATCTATCTATCATCTATCTACCTAACTATCTATAAAATATAGACACAAACACTTACCTTTGGCCAGATCATCCAGAAGTGTGACAGATATCTTGAAATTTCACTTCTTATATGCAGATCCCAAGAACAAGTTCATTCTTGTAAACATATTAAGAAACAACAACATTTATTTAGTACTATCATTTAAGGGGTAACTCATTATCAAATTCTTCCAATGAGCCTACCCAGTGTATCTCTGGTTGACCTATGAAACAAGAGGTCATGGTTAGATTCTGGTCAGGACACATGCCTGGGTTGCAGGCTCAATCCCCAGTAGGGGGTACGCAAAAGGCAGCCGATCAATGATTCTCTCTCATCATTGATGTTTCTGTCTCTCTCTCCCTCTCCCTTCTTTCTGAAATCAATAAAAAATGTATTTAAAAAATTCTTCCAATTATTCCCAAATATATTTTATAACATATTTTAAAACCCAAGGCCCAATCAAGCTTTATTTATTACACTCTCCATCCCAGAGCCTCTCCTCTGCTCCCCTCTGTTTATCATAAAATGGAATAATTTGAGGAGTCCATAGGAACATTTTTATATTCTGGATTTTTTATTTTCACATGATTAGTTTCAAATAAAATACAATTCTAAGAATAATGCCACAAAAATGATGTGTACTGTCTATTGCATCCCATCAGGAGGTACATAATGTCAGGCCATCCAACAAAGATAAGTATAACCACAGAGATAAAAGAATGTATTCAAATAAATATTAAACACTAGAGGCCAGATGCACGAAATTCGTGCAAGAGTAGGCATTCCCAGCCCCGGCTGCCTCGGCCCTGACAGCCCCAGCTTCATCAGGAAGGTAGTCCAGAAGGTCGTTCATATGGTCGTTCTGCTGTTCGGCCGATTTGCATATTGCACTTTTATTATTATAGACAACACTTTGATGGTACTCCCTGAGTGGAATATATTCTCAGGACAAAAAGAACTACTGAAATTTTTTGAACATTACTTTGCAGGTCTTGTTGTTAGTGGTTTTGGCTTTTTTAAAAATATATTTTATTGATTTTTTACAAAGAAGAAGGGAGAGGGATAGAGAGTTAGAAACATTGATGAGAGAGAAACATCAATCAGCTGCCTCCTGCACGCCCCCTACTGGGGATGTGCCAGCAACCAAAGTACATGTCCTTGACCGGAATCAAACCTGGGACCCTTGAGTCCACAGGCCAATATTTCATCCACTGAGCCAAACCGGTTAGGGTGGTTTTGGCTTTTTAATTGTTACTCTGTTTTTGTATTTATTGTGGGACTAAGAAAATGAGTAAATGTGTTAATTATTTTATAGAAATTTATTTCATGATCCCATCTTTTTTCACTATTTAAAAAAGGAAATACAAATAAGGATCACAGATGGTTTTGAACATGAATTTCAAGTATTAGCAGGAACTCATGATTAACAGAAAAGGGTATCTAGGAAGCAGTGACACTGAACTACCTGTTAGCACACCTATATTCTAGTTATTGCTTTCTAAATACCATTTCTCACTTTTAGTATCAGAATTCCTCAGGGAAACTGCTAATTTTAGGGAAAGTGCAGTTTGTAGCTAGAATGTCCTTTTGCCCTAGAGCAAGAAAATGCTCCACATATTAATGAGGTGATGTCAAAAGAATATGTGCTCACAAAAGTTGGCTTGAAGGGAATTTAGCTGCCCCAATTTGGGATAATTAGAGTCTCAAATGAATCATGATGGCAATAGATTATAACGCAATTTAAAAAAATACCCGTGACTCTACAGTAATGTATGCCCCTCCAAAATACTAGTAAAGAGGGAAAAGAAAGGCATTCTTGTAGAGAATGCCAGTTGTGATGAATTGGAGATTAAATTCTTTGTTCCTTTCTCCATTTGGAGGTAAGCTCACTCTGTGACTGTATTTTTTATTTATTTTTTTAAACTTCTGCAATTATTAGTTTATTAGTATCATCCAGGACTCAGATGTTACAGTATTCCTCCTGAGATTACATAAACAAATGCAAATGAAAATATCCAAGTCAAAATTATATAACAAAACAGCACTCCATCACAAAAGCGTGTACATGCTCTATGACTGTTTAATTGAAAGCATGTGGTAGAAGGAATATAGTGTCAGCTCTCAGTCTCAACTTTAAGAGAACTGGACACTTCTGCTTTCTTATTCTTGGAGCTTTGGTTCTTTGCATGATCATGCTCCCTTTTCAGACCCAGTCACCATGCTCTGAGAATCCCAAGCCACACAGAGGCTAAATTTTGGGACACTGGTCAACAGCCCTGGGTGAGCTCCTAGCAAATGCCCAACTTCAACTACCAGCCAAGTGAATCAACCATAAGCCAGCTCAATCAAACTTTTTCACGACTCCACCTAAGATAATGTCACGTGGAGGGAAAGAACCACACACCAGACCCCAGTCAATTCACAGAATAGTGACAGATAATAAAATAATTGTCTTAAGCCATTCCATTTTGGCATGGTTTGTAATGCAGCTAGAGATAACAAAGACAGTGGCTAATGCTCCTAGAAGGTATGTTAGCACCACTTGGTATACCCCAATATAATAATGGACTCAGGCAAGGATATTGAATGGATGCTAAAAATATTGGGAAAATTGCCTTAAATAATGTGTTCTCTTCTAAGTACTTGCTATGTGTTAATTACCATTTATTCAAATGTTCTTTTAAACCTCTCAGTAAATGTTGGGCCTTGGCGTGTGTAGTTAATATTAACTATTATCTATTAATGAGCCCAAAATACAGTAAATTCTCAATAATTACTTATAAAATATATGAATATAAACCCATGGAAAGGAAAGAATTGAATGTAAAATTACAAAGGACATTACTTTTATTTTTACTTATTTTTATTTTTTAAAATATATTTTATTGATTTTTTACAGAGGAAGGGAGAGGGATAGAGAGTTAGAAACATTGATGAGAGAGAAACATCAATTCAGCTGCCTCCTGCACACTCCCTAATGGGGATGTGCCTGCAACCAAGGTATATGCCCTTGACCAGAATCAAACCTGGGACCCTTTAGTCCATGGGCCGATGCTCTATGACGCTCTAGCCACTGAGCCAAACCGGTTAGGGCAGGACTTTAGTTTTAAAAGACTATTCTCTGTTTAATCCTACTTCCCAATGATAACCATTTATTTCAAAGAGGAGGAAGAGGAGGAGGAGGAGGAGGGGGAAGAGGAAGAGGAGGAAGAGGGGGAGGAGGAGGCCTCATATCCGCAGGGGAGGATAGAATCTTAAAACTGTATTTGTATAGATCCTTTCTTAACAATAAAAGACACATTACAAACTATCTGTGTATTTTGGGCAATTCATGTATCTTGGTGTCATGTGAATAGCACTGAACTCTGAGTGAGAGCCTTATATTCTAGACCAGGTTTCATTCCCTTACTCTCCCTATGACCAATAACCAAGTCACTGGTCGTGGACTTCCACATTGCTTTAGTTTTAATGTGGAGCAAACAGGAGAATGACATGGGAGAATACGTTAACCCAGAGAGGAAAAAACATTGAAATAAACATTTTTTGGAACATTATATATGCTGACCAGATGAGAGAAAGGGAGAGGAAAGAAGGCTGAGAAGGTATGGAGATAAATAAGATATACAGCTAATATTTAAGAGATATTAAAATAATAGGAGAGATGATCACATATTTCAAAAAATACAAAGTAGTGAACAAAACGAAACTTGGGGAAATTCAGAGTGATCCAAACATGGAAAAAGGCTCTATCCTGTCCTAGATATGTGATTAATCTTAAAAAAAAAACAGGCAGACAAATCACTAGTTCTTAAGTCCCACCACTTGGTCATGATCTATGTTAGAATGCCATAAATTACATGATTTTCAAGAAGAGTTGGTTATATTGGTAATATATGTCATAGACCATGCTGGATAGTACTTTGTAATTCAGGATATTCAAAATATAAAGTGGCCATGAGTGGGTTCAGTTTATTAGTAATGGACAGTTAATATAGATGTATGTATCACATGTATGTATAATGCCTGTCTTATAGAGGGTGGCATTTGGAGATAACAATGACAAATGAACAAATAAGAATATAGGGTGGGGCAAAAGTAGATTGACAGTTGTGAGTAGGCAAAACACAGAATTTATTCTTATATTATTATTTATTAGCTATTATATTATTTTCCATACTAACAGCTACAAACCTACTCTTGCCCACCCTGTATATTCCTGCAGTGATTGAGTCTTGCACAGTGAGGTGACGGGAGTGGAGGAGAAAGAAAGTCCTGATTGGCCAACCATCATTGATCCTTTCTTTCTATTGTCACTGACACTGGTCCAATTGGAAAAGAGTACTCATTAGCTGAATTCCAGTCCACTTCTCTCATGCTATGTTTGACTAATTGTGGAGTAGCAAATACCCAAGTGAAACTTTTATGGTTAATTGGTGGGTTAATGAGCCCACTGAAATCACTTTAATTAATTCCCCTTGTTATGCTAACAAGAGAGACAGGACTAGGTATGAGCATTTGCATTAGAGATGTTGGAAATTGTTACACTGACTAACACACAGATGACACCAGAAGAATTATTATATGCCCTCTGTGGTTAGAATCTTTTTAAGATAATCGACCATTAAATAGTTGTCAAAATGTGGATTTCATATGAGCAAAATTTATTTCATCTTGTCCATGAACTAAATTAGGTGTTCTGTTGCAATCCAACAGCTCAATCAATTTCTCAGTCACCCAGACTTGAAGTACTGCATGTCATATGTACTCCTCCTATTACAAGTCACTCATGCAAAGCAAAAATAGGAACAATTGTTTATTGAGAACTGAGCATTGTGCATTATCTGTATTACTTATCTACTTTTATCCTGGCAAAAAGGGGTCAAATATATGTTGATAGAAGATTTGACTTGGGGTGGTGAACACACAATGCAATATACAGATTATGTATTATAGAATTACATACTTGAAACCTATGTAATTTTACTAATCAGTGACAACACAATAAATATAATAAAAATAAAATAATAAGTATTGGGAAAATACTCTGAAGTATCATTAGCCTATTATATAGATGAGAAAAGACAGATGAAGATTATGTGACATGTTGATTATTTTCCACTTATATTAATAAAAATTTAACAAAAGATGGTTCTATTAAATATGCATTTATGCATTTTAATCTATGCATGCACACATATATAAATATATATATGCAGAGAGCAGAAAGTATGTATTACAATGTAAGTGTACAGTGGGAAATTTTAGAGCTCAAATTGTCCAGCTTTTTCAATACATGTTTAATTGGAAGGAGATCAGATAGTTCAAAGAATCCAAACCAAATCTAAGAAATCAGGCTTGGCAAAATAACAAAAACAAAACAAAACAAAAAACCCAAAACAATCAAGATTCTATGAAGAGAGTAAGTTGGGCATTCTCACTAACTTGGGGGTTCTGAGTACCAGGGCCAAGGAATTCTTATTTGCTTCTTTGAAAATATTTTAAAAACAATTAGATTTTAAATTAAAACACAGAGAAAGTGACACAAAACAAATGTAAAATATATAGCATATGGATTACCAAGTAAATACCTTCGTAAATACCTCACAGCCATTCCTAGAAACCTCTTTGATATTTTCTTTCCCTCTGAACCTATCCCCACCTCAAATGTAATCACTACTTCAGTTTTATATCATTCATGTCCTTGAATTTCTTTACAATTTTCTTCATCCACATGTGCATCTCTAGACACGATAGTTGTTTTTCTCATTTTAAAATATGTATGTTTAAGTTTTTAAATTTACAGGTTCCTTCTTTATCCCTTTCTTTTGCTTAAAATGTATTTGTTGAAGAAGTGGGTCCATTTGACCTGTGGGGTTTCCCAAAGTTGGATTTTGCTGATTGCATACTTACAGCATAGTGCACCATGTTGTTATTTAAATTAAGCTATTCTATATGACATCTCTATCTCATTTCTTCCACAATGAGAATCTGGTTCTCAAGGACACAGGGGGTAATGATATTCAAATATAATATAATTATCATTTACTCAAATTATGTGTACACAGTCCACAGCAACAATACTACAACTGCTATTGGCATTTAGCTTAAAAAGCATACTGAGTTGCATGTCAAAATATATATTGCATACGCATGTACACAGGCCCCATATTATAAAACAGATGACTCTGATTCTCATTAGCGTCTTAGTCCCTTCAGACTGCTATAACACAAATGCCACATACTGGGAAGTTTATAAAGAACAGAAACTTATCATCCACAGTTTTGGAGGTTGGACAGGCTGAGATGAAGGCCCCATCAGATTCAGTGTCTGGTGAAAGTTCACTTTTTGGTTCATAGACGGCTCTTCTCACTTTGTCATCAGATGGTGGAAGGGTAGAGAGGGGTCTCCTTCATAAGGATACTAATCTCATTCATGAGGGCTTCACCCTTATGATTAAATTACCTCCCAAATTCTCCCAGAGAATTTTGATGTACTTCTTTGAAAAGGTCCTACTTCCTAATATCATCACTTTGGGAGTTAGGATTTTACCATATAAATTGTAGGGGTACACAGACATCTAGGTCCTAACAGTTACTGTACCCAGATCAAGGTCAAGATTTTTGGACTTCCACCCTTCTAGGTCTTAATGATCCTTAGTCAGTATTTTAAAAGCTGTGGACTAGCCTAGCCAGTTTGGCTCAGTGGATAAGGCGTCTGCCTGAGGACCAAAGGGTCCTGGGTTCAATACTGGTCAAGGGCACTGGTCAAGGGCACATACCTTGGTTGCAGGCTCCTCTCCAGCCCAGGCCCTGGTTGGGGAGTGTGCAGGAGGCTACCAATTGATGTGTTTCTCTCTGTCTCTCCCTCTCTCTTCCACTTTCTCTGAAATATCAATGGAAAAGTATCCTTGGGTGAGGATTAATAAAAATAACATAAATAAATAAAATAAAATAAGAGCTGTGGACTAAAATTTAAAGTTAAACACCACTAACATACCATATACAATAGAAGATGAAAGGGAAGTTGGCTTTAATATATAAGTATATATTTTGACATGCAACTGAATACACTTTTTAAGCTAAATGCCAGATGGTTAAATGTTAAAAATAATAGTTAGCTGAGCTCAATGTTTCCATTATAGAATGAAATTTTACACTATAGGAACAAATCTTAAGTATTACCACAAATTTAAATATTATCGAACTTTGAATATTAACCTTTTAGTGGTTAAATTTGTAACTTTGGTATTATGGTGAGAGACAATTATTTCTCAGCTGGAAGCTACTAGAATGTTTTCACAATGATACTGCTCATTTGTGATTCTAAATAGATGGTCACTTTTTAGCTTGGATGCTAAAGAAATGTGAATATTTTAGAGGAGGCAATTTGCTTTAATAGTCTTCTTTATTTCATATCTTTATATTTTTTTAATATATAAGGATCAAAGATTTACAAAGGATACAGTTGTACATTCCATTTCTCCTTTGGAAAATTGAAGGTAGCAAACTTTACATTCTACTTTTAACTCATACTCACCAGATGTTAAGAATTCCCCAAAAGGGATTTTTGTTAAAATTCATAGCCTTAATTCAATTAAGTGAGTTAATGTATATATTCACATATGTATAATTTAATTTTATGAAGGCTCATACATCAAAAGTTATGTTTTGATTAAAATTAGAATATACTCTAATTTCTTTTACCTTTTTAAATATTAATTATAACTTAAACACATCTGTTGTTTCAAAATGATGTATAGGATTTTCCCTTATATATTCTCATCTAATAAATTCTCTTATTGTTTGTATTAACTGTTAAATAATTTCTCTTTTTTTGAGCTATCTAAAAATTTTATAATGGTTCTTTTTTATTCATAAAATTAAAAACTTTCAGTATCTTTATTACTATGGCAACATTTTGCTCCTTTAATAACAAATATATCTTTTCCTTGAACTAAGGGATACAATGTCAACATGTAAGGCGTACCAGGTTATGACTTTGAACTAACATCAGGAGTGTTTCCCTATATTTGATAGTGAATATTTAAATTTTAGAATTATATCCGGAATATTGATGTACCTAGTAATTCAATCATCCTTCAATCTAACAAGTACTAGTAAACTAAACAAAAATATTTTTAAAATATGGCCTGAAGACATGAGAGCATAAAAAAGGTAGTAATGAATTAGCATTTAAAAGAGAAACTCAAAGAAATGAACCCTGTATTTAGGGTTACTTTCCCCAGGAATAATTGCTGACTTTAGACAAGATAAGAACATAGAAGATGAACAGTATTTTTGATGGCCTTTCAGGCTATGAGAACAGAAATTGGAACCCTGGACCCACCAAGCTTAGGTTGGAGGCTTAGAAAATCTTTGCATCTTGGATTTGAACTTTATAAATGGCCTCAATGTGGAGTAACGGTGAACCATAAGGTAGACTAGTCCTTGCTTATAGCATTGAAAACTAGTTTTGAATGGTTTAAAACACTAAAATTGGATTAAGCTGGTCCTTGATTGCTTATGTCTTTAGCCACTTAGCAGAAGCAAATTAAGTCTTTTCTGGAGGAAGGTAATATCATTGTAGGTCTCAAATTATTTTTTTAGTTCTTCCAATAAAATTTCTGGCATTCAGGTTAAATAACAAGGTACATGAGTAGTATTGTAGGTTGAATTTTATCCCCACCCTCAAAAAGATATGTTGAAATCCTTACACTGGTACCAGTGAATGTGACCTTACTTAAAAATAGGGTCTTTGCAGTTGCAATTAAGTTAAAATGAGGTCGTGCTCCATTTGGTAGGCCCTGGTGTCCTTATGAAGAGACACAGACACATAGGGGGATAGGCCATCTGACAATGGAGAAAGAGCTTGAAGTGACGCATCTATAAGCCAAGAAATGCCAAGGATTTGCTGGCAACTCCAAAAGCTAAGAAACAGGCATGAAACACCTTCTTTCTTAGAGTCTTCAGAGAGAACATAGCTCTGTCAACACCTTAATTTTGGACTCTGGCCTCCAGAACTGTAATAAAATAAATTTCTATTGTTTTAAGCCACCCAGTTTGTCATACTTTATTATAGCAGCCGCAGGAAACTAATAGAAGGGGACAGGGAAACATGAACCAAAGAAAAGGAGAAATAATAGGCAACAGCAACAGACCTACAGGATTCAAGTTAAAATCATTATTCATATGAAGATGATATTTGTGAGTTTAATTTTGAGACTTTAGCTCTTCTCCAACATAAACCAATGATGAGTAATATATAAAAAGAGGACATTTAAATTAATATAATTATCTCCATTAACCAAACAGTGTATGGTCATGAAGTTGTGGTCAGAAGTGAAACTGTAGATTTATTGACATCAAAGTATATATTAAAAAAAAAAAAGAAAGGAAGCTGAGGCTCTGAATTTAACTCCTAGTAGAATTACAAAATCAATCAATCAAACAAATAAAAAGAACTGCATGAAGCAAGGCACCTGAATCAGGCCGAGTGCATAAAGCAGGGAACAGAGTAGGGATTCATTACCAACTGCTGCCTGTGGCTGCAGCTTATATGAAGCTCTCTACTGATGAAGGCAGAAAGCACAGACAGAGACTCCAAATAGATCCTAAGACAAGTTCTTTCCTATTTAACTTCTTCCCCCCAGAGTCACATAGAAGATCTGTGTCTGAATAGTAGTGAGAGTTGGCTATGTGAGTTTGTGGACATAACCACAAAATCATTAGGCCTGGAAAGGTAAGCTCAGAAAGAGAGAGTAGGGGAGGTAGAGAGAGAGAGAAAGAGAGAGAGAGAGAGAGAGAGAGAGAGAGAGAGAGAGAGAGATTGATTCTCAAAGTTATCATGAATGTGGAGACCACCAGCTATGCACCAGCTATGGAAATCTACCTTTCCATCTTGAACATAGCTTCAGAAAACATATCCCAGCTTCCCTTGCAGCTAGGATGAAACACATGGCCAAATTCTCTCCAAATGTAAATGTAAAATGTAAACAGAAGTAAAATGTGCTACTTGCAGCTTTGGTCTACGATAAAATCTTATGAATTATCCTCTATACTTTTCTCCCCTTCATGTTGACTGAGATGTTGATGCTCGACAATTTTAGGAACCACATTTTGAAAGTATAGTGGGCATAGTCCTCAGGTGGCTCCTAAGATTTATTCTACTCCTTCGTGTATACCGGTTATTTATTCAAACATTAATATAAGTGCTGCTGTGAAGGAATTTTACAAATGTAATTAAGATTCCAAATCCGTTGACCTTAAGATAGGGAGATTATTTTGGGTTGGTCTCTGAATTAATCAAGTGAGACCAGAAAAGGGACTGAGTTCGTCCTGGAGATTTGAAATTTGAAAAGGCTTTTCACCTGAGGATATTCTTCTTTGTTGGCTTTGAAGATGGAGGAGGCAAGAAAGAGGATGACCTTTATGAATTGAGAGCAGTCATGGCTGACAGTCAGCAAGGAAACTGAGATCTCAGTTACTCAGCTTGGAAGTAAATGCTGCCATCAACATGGATGAACTTGGAAGCAAAAGCCCCAGAGCCTCCAGAAAGAAGTGTAGCCTGGACAATATCTTGAATTTTTCATTGGAAGACACTGAGCAGAGAACCCAGCTATGCTGTGCCTGTACTTCTGACCTACATAATTATTTATGGGCTAATAAATGAACATGGTTTAAGCCACTAAGTTTGTGGTAGTTTGTTATACAGTAAGAGAAAACCAATGCAGAGTGTCTGAATAACCTCACAGGAGAGAACCAACCTGCAGGCATGAACACCTTTCCATGACTGCTATGCAAATCTAAAAATGACTGTTGAACAAAACACTTGGCTTTTAAAAATGTTGGCCTACATTCCCCTAACTAATACACCGAGTGATATCAACAGCATGATACCATTTATTTAAAGTTTGTAAATGAGCAAACATTAGTATCCATCTTAAATGAACTTGAGTATAATAAGAATTTGAGTATAAGTATAAACATGTCTGGGAAAGAAATACCTTCACCTGTTTTGAGCAACTCTTGGAGACACCATTTACATGGATGACACCCTGGGAGCCAAAGTTGTTTCAAAGAAAGGATGAGAGAGAATAGGCAAAGTGTACAAATGAGACTATAGTTTTGTTTTAATTATTAGTAGTATTTGAAACACAAAAGATAAAATGTTAAAATTTATTAAAATGCTGAATCTTTCCATATGAAGTATTTTATAATAATATTTTTAAAAATAACAACAACATGAGAGATAATCATCCCTTAGCACACATGCACTCATATGTGGGAACTTAATTCTGACAAAGATGGTGCTCTGTGTCCATTGACAGATGAATGGATAAAGAAGGAGGCTACATACATACCAATGGCATATTATTCAGTCTTAGCAAATGCCGGGGTCCAACCCCAGCAGGTCCAGGGGTCCCCAAAGGTGTGGACGGAGTCGGCGAAGTAGGAATGACACAGAGACAGCATTCAGTTGATCAGCAGCCTAGCCAGGATCTCCAGCCACAGATCTCCAGCCAAGTTCTGGTCTGGATCTCCAGAGAGGTTCTGCTCTGGATCTCCAGCGAAGTTCTGGTTAGGATCTTCAGCCAGGTTCTGTGTCCATGTTCTCTTGCTAGGTTCTCCAGGTTCTATAGCCATGTTCCCTCGCTAGGTTCTCCAGCCAGGTTCTGTCCAGGTTCTCCAGCCAGGTTCAGTCACCAGGTTCTAGTCAGGTTCTCTTGCCAATTTCTGTAGTCAGGTTCAGTCCAGGATCTTTTGCCATGTTCTCTCCAGCGAAGTTCTTCTGTCTGTAGGTTCTGTGTAGGTTCTGTCTGTAGGTTCTCTCTTCTAAGTTCTGTCTCTTTCTGTCTTGTTACATCTGTATTTATACCAGTTGATTCAATCCTATCAATCTCTATTACAAAGGTTAGGGCGTTTCTTATCTCCATTCCAGGGAGTAAAGATTATGTAGCTTAAGCATGATTGTTCATAAAGTGATTAATTACCCGCCTGGCACTTAGTTGAGGGGTTTTATTCCCTCCCTAACTTCAGGGGAAAATCCCTATCTGGGGATTCAACCTTTCTCGGAGAGGTGACCTTGTTTAAAACACAGCGCCAAGAAGGTGAGCAAACATATTAAGAACTGTATGCCATATATGCCAGGTCCCTTGAAACAGCAAGGATGGACCGGCTCCTGGCAAGCAAAGCAGTTAATTCTGGCAGTTGTGACAACATGGATATACAAGGAGGACATTACGCTCAGTGAAAATTAGCCAGTAACAAAAAGACAGATACTGCATCATTTCAGCTAGTTAAGGTATCTGAAATAGTCAAACTCATAGAAGCAAAAAATACAGTAATGATTGTCAGAAGCTTGGGGGTGAGGGGAATGGGAAGTTATTATTCAATGGATATAAAATTTCAGTTATGCTAGATGAATACGTTATAGAGATCTGCTGGACAGAATAATGCCTATAGTTGACAGTTTAGTACTGTGCTCTTCCAAATCTGTTAAGGGAGTAGATCTCTTTTTAGTGATCTGACCACACACACACACACACACACACACACACTCATACAAACACACACAAAGACAAGGACATTTTGGAAGGTGTTGGATATGTGTATTACCTTGCTGGTGGGTTTGGTAACAACAGTATTTGCATATATCCAAATTCATCAAACCATACACATGAAATATGTAAAGTTCTTTGTATATCAGTTACACCTCAGTAAACCTGTAAAGAATGAAAGCATGACCACTATTAGCAGTAGAATATAACTGGGGCCATCAGCATTAATATTCACAATAGAATTATCGTGGTGACTCTTGACTGTCTCATCATCCATCGTACAGGAACAGTGTGATGCTGGAGAGGAAACTTGAACTCTGGAGGTGGGCCTTAAGCATCTGGAAAAAGGATCTTTTTAGACACCAAGGTGTCTTGAAGTTCTTCTAGGAAATCTGGGGAAGCTTATTTAACCTCTCCTAGACCGAAGGGTCCTCATCTGTAAAATGAGGATAATCATCATACCTACCTAAAAGTGTTATTATAAAAGTAAAATGTGTTAGCTTACCTAAAGCTCTTCTGAGAGGGCCTATTACCTGGTAATTGGTTAAGACATGTAAGTGGTTACTAACCCTGCTACTGCTACTATTACTTCTATCTTGATAATGACGATTACTTTTAATGCTGCTCTTACTACTCTAATACAAGGCATTCCTGTGATCTCATAGTTAGTTTATTGCAAAACTATTAAAAGACAATTTATTATTTATTATTTTAGTGTTTTGTCTACTTTTGTCCATTGTGAAATGAGCAAAATATGGGCAAAACCAGAAATAAGTGTGACAACATTACTATGATATTTTTCTTAGTTATATTGAACAAGTGATGCTGTTCATGTAGCTGAAAATCAAGATAATACTTTTATTATGGCAAAAACCATATGTTATTTATGCATGTATGCTTATCTGTTGCAGTGCTGTTGGTATAGACTTGGGGCTTAATGATTGTTGAATTAACATTTAAACATTAAAATGTCACATACAAAATATAAAGACAGTTATAAAAAACGACTCTATTTTCTAGGGGAATGAAAAGGAAACGGTGTTTTATCTTTGAGAGACAATCAA
Source organism: Myotis daubentonii (assembly GCF_963259705.1). Taxonomy (NCBI): domain Eukaryota; kingdom Metazoa; phylum Chordata; class Mammalia; order Chiroptera; family Vespertilionidae; genus Myotis; species Myotis daubentonii. The sequence continues at coordinate 29,437,050 of NC_081855.1, forward strand.
TGAATACTACTTAAATCTAGATAGTTCAAGTCCCAGTAACTAATCCTTTCATCTCTGCCTATTTACATATTGTATTTGTTGTCAGTGAGAAGCTCACTTCTTTTTGACATGCACTTGGCTCCCCCTTACATTGAAATATCAAAGGGGATTTTCAATTTAAATTATTTTCACCCAAGTATAATTTTGGAGAACTTTGTAAGTCTTATTTAATGTAAAAATGCACCATTGTTACAGATATGCTAATGTCTACTAGTACTTCAAATATACTGAAAAGTCATGAATGTTAAAAATCCCTGTTTTATTGCATGTAGCCAAATGTGAATTGAATTATTTTTTTCCCTTTTGATTTTGCCACATTGACATTATGCTGCCATTTCTTGGGCCCAGTAGTTTGCTTTCAATTTGTACCGATGAGCTATGCATGCACAAGGCGTGCTCTATGCATTAGGATGTTGTGAGTTGCAAGGTGGCATCAGGGAGACACATTGTCACCCTCCTGCTTTCCTTTTTCTGACTGACTGACTGGGATCCAGTGTCTATCTCAGTTTTCTTCTTGGACCATGTTTAGATATTGACTATATTTGGCTTCATAGGTTTTTAATTCAGTATGTGACTTTCATGAAGCAATTCACTCAAAATAAAGAGCAGAGTACAAATGGAAATGGAAATCTGACCGCAGCAGCACTTTTAGAACATTCAGCTGTCAAAAGAATGAGAGGACATCAAAAAAGCACAGAAATGTGTTCTTTTCAAAGTTTGCTCTAAGGTTTGTCCTCCTTGAAAATTGTGAAGCTACTTCCTGCATCTTAGAGGCATGGGTTGGGATTCTCTAGCCCAGTGGTCGGCACACTGCAGCTGGCGATCCACATGCGGCTCTTTCACCCTTTAGTGTGGCTCTTCCGCAAAATACCATGTGTGAGTGCGCACATACAGTGCGATTGAAACTTTGTGGCCCATGTGCAGAAGTAGGTATTTTGTGGAAGAGCCACACTCAAGGGGCCAAAGAGCCGCATGTGGCTCGCGAGCCGCAGTTTGCCCACCGCGGCAGCCCTTCCTTACCCCAGAAGTAGCAAGCTTCTGTGTCTTCAAAGCATATGGCCACATTCTATATTTGCTCTAGGGCCATGGGTTTAGATCTCAGGAGGCACCTGGATAAATAATATTTGTAGCATCTAACTGTCTGGATAACTAGAGGAAAACCCTGCTCAGAACCAGCTGTTAACAAATGTATTACTTGATTTGTATCTGTAGGATGCTCTATATTACCATGAAAGCTTATGTATTTGACTTGGGAGGTGGCTTCTAGTCCATTTCTCATCGCTAATCCCTGGTTCCTTGGCAAAAGGTGTGCTTGTAATCTTCATTTCTTTGGATATTAAAAAAAATTGCGCCTCAGCAGACTCCATGTAATTATTTTTGTAAGCATTATAGACCTAGTTTCCAGGATAGAAGTTATTTAGAATGAATGCCAACTTTTTCATTCATTGAATATTCACTCAACAAGTATTTTTAAAGTTCCAGTATTATGCTGGGAATTCTTCTAGTTGCTTAAAATCTCTGCCCTGAATTAATTCTCAGATGAATGGAAGAGAAACATATACTTGGACAAATATCATAAAAGTATACCCAGAGGACTAACAATGGACACCTAGGACAGGGATTATGGTAACTGAAATGAGGAGAGTTTGCCTAAAATTAGATGGAAACTCCTAAGTGATTTCCAACCTTAATGTTTTCAGTCACTGCATTTAGCAAATCAGAAGAAGGTCAGCATTCTCTAATATAGACAAAAATGAAAAGGATCTCTGCCAAGTGTCTGGCATTGTCTTAATTGTTTTCTAAATTTTAACAAAAGGATGGAAATAGAAGAAAGATTAGAGAGTCATGCCTAGAAATTTTAGTGGAAGCATGAACTCCTTTTTTAGATTTAGTAAAAGCACATTCTTATTCCACTCATAATTTTTATTCCACTCAAAATGCAATTGAGATAATTGTAAAAATATTGGCTGTATTACACATTAACAAAGAAAAAATGATAATTGCTAAGAAAATGAATGTGGAAAATTCTCTAATATGTAAGAATTGCTTTAAAGTGCGTTTAGAAAATCTCTTTACATATAATTTTGAATTGAATAAAATAATACATGTATGGTATGGGGAAGATTCTTCTGATCATGGTCAACATGTGAAAGTGATAGGAGAGGATAGAAACCAGCAGCACACATCAGTTATAAGAGGAAGTTATGATGGCTGAGCTTCCATCACCAAAACTCTATAAAGACAATGTCAGAATGATGGAGAAGGAGGATTTTTAGAACTCTTGTCCTGTTCTATAAAGAAGGAAAAGGTAGATTAGAATCTCTGTGATAAGTAGCATCTAAAATGGCTCCCAGTGATCCCAGCCTCCTAGTATTGACTCATTGGTACAATGCCCACCAACTGTGTATGGGCTAGACCTAGTGACTTATTTCAGAAAGAATAGAATAGGATGGAATGGAATGGAATAGAATAGAACAGAACAGAACAGAACAGAACAGAACAGAACAGAATAGAATAGAATAGAATAGAATAGAATAGAATAGAATAATAGAACAGAAGAATAGAATAGAATAGAATAGAATAGAATAGAATAGAATAGAATAGAATAGAATAGAATAGAATAGAATAGAATAGAATAGAATAGAATAGAATAGAATAGAAACAGACTAGAATAGAATAGAATAGGATTTGGGATGTGTCAAGGTATTAGGTAATAAAAGACTGACTTTCATCTTGATCCTCCTTAGTCTTCCTCTCTCCCTCTCTTTCTCCTTCTCTTTCTCATTCCTCCCTACCTTTTTTATCCCTTTCTCTCTCCTCAGTTACTCATTCTGATGAAGCAAACTGCCATAACATGAGTTTCCCTAAGAACTGAGGCCCTCAGTCCATCAATCTGGGAAGAGCTGAGTCCTGCCAACATCCACATGAGTGAGCTTGGAAATGAATCCTTCCCCAGTAGAACCTAGAGTTGACTGCAGTGCTAGCTGACATCTTTACTGCATCCTTGTGAGAGACATTGGCCTACAGGACACTGCTAATCTAGGATTGGGTTTCTGACTCACAGAAACTTCAAGATAATACATTCTATTGGCTTAAGCTACTTAGTTTGGGGATAATTGCTATATAATAATTCATTGACTTCTCCCTTTATTCCGCCAAAATCTTTAGGAGAGCTTGAGCTAACTAGCTTGATTGAGAGAAGTCAAGACAGTAATAACAACCTATTATAATAACAACTAAATGTACTATAACTATCAGACTGGTAAATGTTACCATATTAACTTTTACTTTTCTATAATCTAATAGATATTTATGCCACTTGATTATTGCTTAATCATGTAGACCATAGAGGACTAATCCAAATGAAGTTTAAAATTATATGTACTAAGGTAAAAATGGGAATTTAGAGATTACCCATCAGTAGTAGAATGGTTAAGTATATTGTAGTGCAGCCACTCAGACAATTTGTATTTAAAAATTGTCTTTACAAAGGCTAAGAATGCAATTACTTCACAGATTATCATTAGAATCAAATGAGTGCTATTACATGATATCTAGCACAATATTCACATCTCAGGCCTTTTATTTCTAGTGTTATTAATGTGGTGCATAGGGATCTTAAAATTATCTCACTTGAGGAATATTGATTTGTTGCTTTAAATCTAGTAGTACTTGGAATAAATGATCTATCGCATCCTCTCATTGCTACCATAATAACTGATTATATCCTGTGATGGATAATTGTGGGTGTCAATTAACTGGGCAAAGAGATGCCCAGAAAGTTGGCTAAACATTATTTCTTTGTGTTTGTGAGGATCTTTCTGAAAGAAATTAGCATTTGAATCATTACACTGAGTAAGGAAGAATGCCCTTCCCATGTGGGTATCATCCAATCCTTTGAGGGCCTGAGTTGAAGGAGAAAGCAGAGGAAGGGTGAGGGATGAGATTGCTTCTCTCTCTTTGCTGGGTCATCTGTTTTGGAGCCTCAGGTTCTTATGCCTTTGGACTTCGAGTGAATTATATCCCTGGCTTTCCTGGTCCTCTAGCTTCATAGTTGCATGAGCTGCCAAGCTGGTTTGGCTCAGTGGATGGAGCGTCGGCCTGTGGCCAGGCTCGATTATGGTCGAGGGCATGTGCCTTGGTTGCGGGCACATTCCCAGTGGGGGCTGTGCAGGAGGCGGCTGGTCGATGTTTCTCTCTCATCGATGTTTCTGGCTCTCTATCCTTCTCCCTTCTTCTCTGTAAAAAATCAATAAAATATATTAAAAAAATAATTGCATGAGCCAATTTCTATAACAAATCTTATATGTATTATGTGGTGTCTCTATCTCTGTCTCCTTTTGGTTCTGTTTCTCTAGAGAGCCTCGCCTAATTCATACGCCGTGCTCTGTTATGCCCTACTTAGATGCACAGTGTTGTGTCACCAGTTCGTCCCCAGCAGGTTTTATCTTTTAGTCCAGTGCCTACTTGTCCTTATACTGGAGAATTTCCGGTTCATGTTTCTTCTAAGTTTTAGAAAGGATTACCACATAGTTTGAAATAAAATCCCAGCACTTGACTTTACATATAATAGGCACATTTTTGAATCTGAGGTTTATTATTCAGGGAAAAATATGTTTCAAGTTTTCCTTGACCAGCTGATCTTTCTTTATGAAGAAGGTATAGTGGGGAAATGTTATTCTGTGTTTCATTCCCTGTTCCCCACCCACAGAGTCTTTTGCTGTTGAGTGACAATCTCCGCCAACTTTCCATAAATCGCTTTGTGACCAGCTCCTTTGATACACAGTTAGAGAATCTCTTTCTTTTAAAACCATCCAGATAATAAACTGACTATTATGTATGAAACTGATAGAGCAGAAATTGGTTGCTGGCTTTGTTGTTACAGCCCCATATTTCACAGCCCATGTTTTTAAATGTGGTCTTGAACATGTCCACAGTACATTAGTACTTGCCTGGGTAACACCCCTCTTGTAATTCAGCAGGTCTGTATATAGAGTGGCCTAATTTTAACATGGTCTCTCTAGAAAAACTTATATGCCATTTTTGTTCTACAAAACAGTTTAGAAAAGTATATTATCTGTAGAGAGTCTAAAAATAACTGTTCATTAGATTTTGCTTACAGTTTCAGTACGCTCAACCCATTTAATCTAACAATTTTTTGTTTGTTTGTTTTGGAAGGCAGGACAGTATGGTTTCCTTTTCTAAAATTATTTCTCATCAGAGATGATAAAATTAAATTCTAAAATTAGTAAAGCCCTGAATAAGTCTGATAGAATCAATAAATCAATTATATCAATAACTAAAAATAGCATAATTACTTCCACTCTCAGATAAGCCACCTTTGTTAACAGCATCTTGAATGTTCTTTTGCCGAGGAATAAACTAGTAGTATAGTTGTGGACACTGGGCCAGTGAGCAGGAGGGCTTAAGGGAAGAGAACATTTTTTACTTTTCTTTTGTTACATCTCAGAAGTGAATAGTCTCAAATTAGACTGACGGCTCTTGTGCTGATATAACACCTTTATTTTATGGATGAAAAAACTGGAAATCTGGAAAATTAAAATACTTTTCCTGGGCTCCATGGCCCTCTAATGGTAGTGACCAGGACTATAATGCAGGCGATGACTCCTCTGGGACTCAGTTCAGAGTGTGTATTACATAGGATATCATGGGATTGAAGAAATTATATATTGAATATTCTTGGGAGAGTTTTAATGCTCAGGATAAGATAAATGTATCTCTGGTTTTCTGTCAGTCTAGTGGACAATAATATATGAACAGCATGCTATGATTTACAAAGGGCTTTCACAGGCATTCTATAATAATTCTGTGAGCTGGACTTCATTATCCCTCTTCACATTGAAGAAACTTTGTTTCAGCATAGTAGGGTATCTTTCAATAGTTAGTCACATGGTGAGGATGAGAGATTGAGAGAGAGAAGAGAGAGGGAGAAAGGGGACTAACTCCCAGCAATGAACACAATTAGTTTATCTCTCTGAAATTAGATCTCATCAAATACTCTGAAAACCATGGGCAGCAGAGACAAATTCTGTTCACCAATTGAATTCTCTACATGTCCCTAGCCTCTTTTAGTTAAATAGAGCTACTATACTGATCCTAACAAATTCTAGCTTATTTGCTATAAACAGGAGTAGCTGGAATGCTTCTGAGTTGGATGATTCTAACATGGATGCACAGCCCTCCAGTCCTCTCTCCTTCTGTCTCAGTGATGCCGGGGATGCTGGTTCCAGAGGGCACAGCCTGAATCCCTGAGTACAATGTGAATGAGATCCCCTTGCTTATCCTGACAAAGTAAGAAATCCACCTTTTGGTGTCATACCATTGAATTTTTAATTTTTAATTGCAGCATAAACTTATCTATCCTGATCAATACAGCATAGAATCGAACAAATATAATTCCAAATGAGCTGGAAATTTATGCTCTGTCCTTTATCCGAAGATGTATAGGGTGTGTTACTTTCCTGTGGTGGATTTTCTTAAGGCAATTTATTTGATAAAATCTCTTTATCTTTAATAAATCCCAATATACACAATATCACACTGTCAGGTCAGTAGTCAGCCACCAACACTAGCAGCACTGAACGATGGCAAGCCAGTCATTTCCTAAGAAGGAAGGACAGGGCCGTCTTCGTGGGTGTGTGGCTCATGGAGTGGCACAGAGCCCTGCCTCAGAAGGACCTGTGCATGGAGTTTAATGTTCTGCAGCCGCTTCCTTAAACTTCGTCATAATTTTACCCTAGAATTTGTGTTTTGTAAACAAAATCCATTGGAATAATAGGACGTGAGCCTGAACCGTGTCTCAGGTCACATTCGGCTGCCTCCAACTACCTCTCCAGGACAACGTGTCAGCTGCCTGCTCCCCTTCTCCTCGTGCCCTGGCCTGCCTGGCCTCCCATTTCCTACCCTGGTCTCAATGTCATCTTTGGCCCCTGGTGGGGACCGGAGCAGAGGTGGAAAGCTGGGAGTTAGTCACAGATGCTCAGTGGCCATCAGGGACAGTGGCAGGGCTTGGCCGTTACTGTCCCTGCCTGATAACTCAGCAGTGAACAGGCAGAGAGGCTCTAACCTGGCCCCAATCCAGGTAGCAAGGGCATCCAGGTGTGCAGGTCGCAATACTCTTGGGGGTTGCCCGTACACAGCAGGCTGGGGAGGCGGGCATGTGGGAAAGGCAGACGCCTGGCTTGACTTCCCCGGACGCTCTTCTGGCCAGTGCACAGTAAACAGTTCAGGCAGCTGTTCAAGCAGTCAGTGTGCACCTGGCCCGTGCCACCTGGCAGAGCCCGGTGCCTGCAAGGGAAGGCGCACCCCACAGTATTCCTGGGCCAGAAGGGTGCTTCCCTGGCCGGCTGCATACCTGGGAGCATCTTCTGTTCCTCCTTCCAGCCGTCCCGAGTCTGCCTGTGTTCTTCCCTCCCGCCAGCACCAGGCCCTCTCTGAGGATAAGCCCCCAAATAAGAATTGTGCAATTTAAGCGATTCTGCATATCAGTGAAACGCCCTGATCATTTCATATCGAAGTGGCACTGGATGATATAAAGATGGGTGGTACGCCCCATGCTAGCAATACAAAATTTTTGTTTTCCTTACTGAGAGTTAAATAGCAAAATAAAAACATCACGTGAAAACACAGCATGATAGACCACACCGCAGAGAGAAAGAAAGCTTTGCATTGTAATAAAGGGTGTCCCAAAATTCACGCAAGAAGTAATTTTGATAGAAAACACAGGTGTATATGTAAAAATTGTAAATTTTTAATTGATACATAAAGGATACAGTATAGGACAGGGGTCCTCAAACTACAGCCCGCGGGCCACATGCGGCCTGCCAAAAACATTTATCCGGCCCGCCGGGTGTTTTTGCCGCCGCTGCCTGTCCTGCTTAGCAGCCGACTCGTCCCGGGCCCGCAGTGCGCATGTGTGGAATGTCTGAGGGACAGTGAACTGGCCCCCTGTTTAAAAAGTTTGAGGACCTCTGGTATAGGGTTATGTATGGAATAGCATATCGGGTAAATGGCCTCCACAGTTTCGCTGGCACATACGCACTCTTTTGTTGAAATTTTCCATGATCATTTTGCATAAATGTGGCTGAATTTGATGAGGCTCATTTTCATCTTGATGGCTTGGCTAATTGACAAAATTGTCGCATTTGGGGTTCAGAAAATCCACGAGTGATCGTTGAGAAACAAATGCATCCACAATGTGTCACTGTTTGGTGCGGATTTTGGGCTGGAGGCACCATCGGACCATTCTTCGAAAATGCGGCTGCTCAGGCGATAACAAAAGAGTGCGCGTGTGCCAGCAAAGCCGTGGAGGCATTTACCTGATATGCTATTCCATACATAACCCTATACTGTATACTTTATGAATCAATAAAAAAATGACAATTTTTAATTATAAACCTGTGTTTTCTATCAAAATTACTTCTTGCGTGAATTTTGGGACACCTTTTACTTCCAATGAAACCTTTTCCTTGATTTTTGAACCAGGGACCTAGCATTTTTATTTTGCACCGGCTCCTGACAATTATGTAGCAGGTCTGGAAGCAGAGCGAGCATGGAAAAATGACTGTGGGATGTGAATAAATCACTACCAGTGAGATCTCTTTCAATACAAATCTCCCCTGGTAAACCCCCAGTGCTTAAGATGCTGTTTCGTGCACCAGATCTTTTGAAAAACACAACAACCTACAGCTGGCTTCGCAAGCTACCTCAGAAGTCTTTCTGACTTTGAATAGGGTCCGGCTATACACAGAAGTCGTGCATTTGTTCAGTAACTGTAATGCTAAACTAAAACCTGTGAGGTCTAGAAAAGTATTGCCGAATGGGTTCATCAGATCCCAGCAGCAGCACAAAGTCAAAAGAAAGACAAAACAGTCTTTTGCTTCGCACTTGTTTTGAAATTTCATCCCTCCAGCTCCTCTGTGCTTCTTCCGCAAAGGGTGGACTTTATATCCTCCAAAATCTTTGCAACAGAGCCAACAGAATTTATTTCAAGCTAGGCAGCCAATATACATTATCCACAGGTTGCTGGCTAAACTATTAAAATTAATCAGGTGGCAAACTTTCATTTTAGTAGCTCTAATAAACAAGAGGACCCGATTCCCAGGAGGTGGGAATGTTAGTAAATACAGCAGCTTTTAAAGGGAGGAATTCTTCAAAATGTCAGGGGATGTACTCAAGTGTTAGTCAAGTGGATCTAAACTACAGTGAGGGTCTAGGCACAACCACTCATTTTTATGGAGGCATTTTTCACTGCAGGAGGAATCAGATCTGCTCTAATACACGACTTCAAGCAAACTTTCAGGTTGCATGCGTGAGGCGTTCCCTTTGTCGGGTGGGAGTGGAAGAAAAAGTGTCCATGGATATTGTTTTCCTGGTGAACAATAAAATAATTCAAGTCAGAGACCCGACTCTGGATTTTTGGAAGAAGGCACATGTGGCAGAAATAGAGATACTCACTAAATATTGAACCTCTTCCCTGTGTTTCCCAGCACCCATGCATTTAGGCAGGTGCACACAACTTGTTCTGAGCTAACGTGATGCGTATTGCTTCCAGGCTAAAGCACATAAAACAGGGTGGGTTCTCCAGGCATTCCCTTCCCTGTGGCGGTGACAAGTTGGATTGCAGATGGCGCAGCTTCACTCAGTGCGGATCCCTGAGGGACCACGTGGAGCATGCCTCCCTGCCAAACTTTGTTGGATGTGAGGCTGCAAAGGAAAGGAGCCCTTGTTGTGTTAAGGAAATGGCACATAGAGGATAATTTGTAACGCAGTATATCTGGTCTGTCCAAATTAATTAGAGAATCGGTACTGGTGGTGTGATGTGGTCACAGAAAAAAACGAAATTATAGAGGGCAAGGGCACTAAGAAAACAGCTGGAGTATAGCAATCCTTGTTATGCAAGGACAAAATATTTGGTAAAACTGTCCTCTGCAGTAACTCGGAGGGGAGATGGCATACCTGATGAACTACATGGCTCTGGGAGAACAGGGATGGAAAACAACATGCTAGTAGTGTGTTTTTCTGGCTATTTTTTGCATTTAGTTTGAGATTGCGGAAAGAAGATATAGGTTGGCAGAAGAATTGGCTAGTAGCAAGTAGAAATGGGAGGGAATAGAAAGATCCAGAAAAGCATGATCAGACAATATTGAAAAAGCCAAATCTGAGTGACAATATCGACCTTTAGGAAAAAGTCGTTTAAGGGCATGACCTTCAACACAGTTGTCAGAGTCCTTCAATGAATTTATGTACCACAGGATAAATATCAGACTAAGGATATTAAAAAAAAAAGTCCTTGATAGCTACTATTTCAGTTCGACTCAATGTGCCGACCATTAACTGGAGCCAGAAGTTTTGGTGTCAAGAAGGTGGAGTAACCTGCCAAATGAACACATTGTAAAATAGCAGAGCTGAAATTTAAATCCATTTCCACCTGATTTAAAAGTAAGAGGTCTAGAGAGAGAATCATAGGCTTTCTAGGAAATGGTAAGAGAGTGCCCTCAAGTAGAAAAAGGGTAGAGCAGAGCGGATCGTACACAATCACTCTCTCCAGTTTAGCAAATTCCTCCTCACTCAAATAGGCGAGGGACAATCCCATGTCTGCATGGGGTTGAAGCTAATGCACATTTTGCTTTTAACAAGTCATGCTGTTCTGATTTTAAATGGCAACACAAAATAGTGACTTGAATCTAAATCATATGTTAGCACCTCATTTTCTCTATTGCTGAGCAAATAAGCATCTGACATTCACTGTTACCTAGGTTATGCTTTGTCTATATTTGAACAGTCTGATATGGTAGCCACTGACCCAGATGGCTATTAAAATTCATGAAAAGTCAATAAAGTTGAAAAATTCAATTTCTGAAATGCACTGGCCACATTTCACACGATGGATAGCCACGTGTGGCTAATGGGTACCATAATGGACAGTACAGGTGATGAGCTTCTCCAGCACTGTAAAAAGTTCCATTGGACAGCCACAGGTCTATGTTAATAATGTAGAGAGTTTTTCGACATCTTCTTTCCCAATGGGCTATATACTACAAGCCAACAGCTATTGTATAAAAACAAAACAAAACAAAAAAACTGCCTTCGGGTTCTTATTAATCTCATCTATTCACAGAAGATAATTTCTCAACTTTGGCATGGAGTCCTATTTATAGATGAGTGAATTGTGGGAAGGAACCCAAGCAAAAATCATGGACTAAGACATCTATATTCATCTATATTTCATGAGAATTACAATCAATGAGCTATTAAGGCACTAAAAAATGGAAACTGGAGAATTAGCATGGCCATGTTTATTCATTTATTCTTGTAAATAACATTCACTCGGCTTCTGTTACTAATAGGCACTACATAGTTATTTTATACAAGAACACCCTCACCCAGCCAGCATGGCTCAGTGGTTGAGTATTGACCTATGAACCAGAAGGTCATGGTTCGATTCCTGGTCAGGGCACATGCCCGGCTTGCAGACTCAATCCCCAGTGTGGGGCATGCAGGAGGCCGCTGATCAATGATGCTCTCTCATCATTGATGTTTCTCTCTCTCCCTCTCCTTTTCTCTCTCTGAAATCAATACAAATATATTTCAAAAAACAAAAAGAACACCCTCAAAGATTTCAGAATGTGGGGACAGAAATAGAGATTTTCCTGAAATTCACCCGCTAACTGCCAGACTACCAGAATGCAAGCATTTTGTTCATGGTATGAGTTTTTCTGGGAGCCTGAGCCTGGCTTACTCTTTACAATGAAGGAGAGAGGAGAGAGCTGGCAAGTGCTGTTGGGGGCACAGGGTGACTCTGCTGGCCATTCTCAGTGTGCCAGCCCATGTCTATTCTCCATCCTTCCCGGTCTTACTCTTGGCAAGGAGGAAAGCTGACCTCAGTGGATGTCTCACCTACACTCTCTTGCTGACTAGTTTTCAATTGGGTCTGACCAATAGAAATTTCCTGTATGATATCAAAGGTCAGGAGGGAGCGAACTTAGGTCACTTTCTTCTATATTTCTGGCAGGAGCTGAAACTCTCAAGGATTACAATTCCCAGGTCTAGCTCTTAGCTGTGGCTCCAAAGCCACAGTCTCCTCTCTTTAACCCTTTAGCTGCAGGGCTTCTAACCATCTCTCAGCTCTGGAAGATTCATCATTCCCTTTGGCTCCTTTAACTCTATCCTCACTTCTGTAAGTAGTCCCGTCATTAAAGTCTTCTCATTTGAATTGTCTGAGTTATATTGCATGTCTATCTGGAGCCCTGACTTAATTTGGCTAAGGAAGAGAGGAAGCTTGGTCCCTGCATTTCCCACTTTCCTTCTCGGTGTCACCAAAACTATATTTTCAGAGCTGTCTGCTCACTGATTCAGAAGTTCTGGAGTGGGACCTGAGGCTCTGCATTTTCATCAAGCTCCCAGCTGGTATAGATGCTGGTGGCCCATGTTACCATGTATTATAACACTGTAATCTTAATCCATTTTTAAAAATATATTTTATTGATTTTTTTGCAGAGAAGAAGGGAGAGGGATAGAGAGTTAAAAACATCAATGAGAGAGAAACATCGATCAGCTGCCTCCTGCACACCCCCTACTGGGATGTGCCCACAATCAAGGTACATGCCCTTGACCAGAATCGAACCTGGGACCCTTGAGTCCGCAGGCCAACGCTCTATCCACGGAGCCAAACTGGTTAGGACTGCAATCTTAATCTTTAAGTCCCTTTAAAGCAGGGGTGGGGAACCTTTTACCTGCAAGGACCATTTGGATATTTATGACATCATTTGCAGACCATACAAAATTATCAACTTAATAATTAGCCTGCTGTATTTGGTCAACCCTTTAATTAATTCACCCCATGATGCCTTGGCAGGGCCAGAGCAAATGATTTTGAGGGCCTTATATGGTCCCCAGGTCAGACGTTCCCCACCGCTTCTTTAAAGCACTCCTAAATATTTACCCTAAGTTCAACAATCTTTCTTATGTTCTCAACCACCTCTCAGAATGAGCCTAACAGATATATGGATGTCTCCTGCAGTACCCTTGAATTTAAGCTGATTTTTGTTTCATATTCCACATACCTCATGGCCTGTAGGGTTTTCTCTCTGCTGCTTTCAGGCTACTTTATTATTATTATTATTGTTATTATTATTATTGTTATTTTATTTTACCTCCATCAAAACTCAGTTTTTGGGAAGCTTGTGCCATTACAATTTAACATTTGGTAGCCTCCCTCTTTGCTTTCATCTAGTAACCTTAGTCATTTGAAAATTTGCACTTGACTCATTGTCTTCCTCTCTATCCTCAATTCCTTCCCAACTTCAGCGACTTCAAGATCTAAATGAATTATTTGTCAACCCCTGAGGAGCTAGCCCTGGACTTCCTTACTTTTGATGATGTGTTTCTCTGTCCTTCCTCAACCACCAACTCCTATAGACTGAGGCTTGATCTCATCATCCACAGTAACTATGTTCAAGTCGTGATTATAAGCATGCTTATGTCTACCCACAAGCTCTGATGCTTCCAGAGGGTAACCATGACATTGAGTCTAGTCTCCCAGTCCCACAGAGTTAAGGCTAATGCAGGATGTGACTCTTGCCAGAGTCTGAGTGCATACAAATCAAAGGAGTGTACAGAGCTGCAATTCGGGGGTGGGAGCAGAAAGCCAGAAAAGAAAATCTGTATGGGTTGTTGAAATAAACAGGTGCTTCAGAAGTAAACAGGAGGGTTTGGGATTTAAAAAAATAGCAATCCAAAATGATGTAAGAGAAAAGCAATAGATCCCTAGGCCAGTGGTTGGCAAACTGTGGCTCGTGAGCCACCTGCGGCTCTTTGGCCCCTTGAGTGTGGCTCTTCCTAAGCCTTAGGAGTACCCTAATTAAGTGAATAACAGTGTACCTACCTATATAGTTTAAGTTTAAAAAATTTGGCTCTCAAAAGAAATGCAATCGTTGTACTGTTGATATTTGGCTCTGTTGACTAATGAGTTTGCCGACCACTGGCCTAGGCAAATAGGAAGATTCTTAGTAGTGGCAGCTACTCATCCAGAAGCCATTCTCTTGGCTGGTTTCCACAGAGGATTTGATTTATTTCAGGGGTGATGGGTTGAGCAAATACATGTCAGGGTTACTCCAAGGTCAGACAAGAGCGTGGCATGAGTGCAGAGGAGCATTTCAATGCAAATGTCGGTTGTTACTTTCTATTTACGTGGCCATCTTGAGGTTGTAGAACGTACTGATGTGGGATTCCTGCTTTTTCTTTAAACCCAGGCAAATGTCTCGTTCCCTGTTTCTTCAGTGGCTAAGAGAATTATGCAGAAGCTAGCTGGGGTTGGTTAATTATTCAAACGTGCTTATTATACATAAGCAGCATATTTGCTCCGTCCCTATTTGTGCATAATTTATTTATTTTTTATGAACCTTACTTCCCGTCAGTGAAGATAAGAGCATAGAATTAGCACATCTGTCCCATTTGTTGTGACAAAATATGAACTTGAAGTCTGTGTGCTGAGTTAGGGAAGCGTATTCCCAAGAGTCCATGGTGAGCCTGATGGAATAAAATTTCAGTAATAAATACCGTTGTGGGAGTCTGCATTAAAAAGCAGCACTAAAAACAAATGACATGAAGGAGTGTTATGGAAGCTTTTTAAAGAGAATTTGAACAGAAATAGAGACATCTCTAGAGAGGCGGGGCGTTGGGACAAATCCTATGTGGAAAGGGGGTGGGAAGAAACAGAATAAGGATGAGGTTTCTTCCTGCCAATTTCCAAGTCTGTGAATGCTAGCGCCTTGAGGGAATCATGAGAAAGGGGTTGAAGGAAACAGGGGCGGCGGGGGGGCGGGGGGGGGGGGCGAGGAAACCACAAAATGAATGCATTGCTTGGTAGGCAAAATAGACACTCAGCTCTGTAGAGCTTTGGAGATAGTAAGGGAAGGAGATACGCTTAAGTGTGTTGGAGCTAATTATATTTGCTAATTGCATTTTTTTCCCTGTTACTTCTTCCTCACTCAAAGTCACAGCAGTGCCTAAGGAGAGACGGCACTATTGCTTTCCAAGGCAGCCCCACGTGTGTCCAGAGCGTTTGCTGGGCTCCTTGCCACCTTATAGAGAACATCTCTGCCTCCTGTAGCAGGAGCACATTGCCACACACCCCAAATTCCTCCTTGTAAGCTATAATTAGAAACAGGGGGAAGGCTTCCTTTGGTGGCTTTTTTCATCATCTATTCTTGGTTGTTCTCCTGTGTGACATACATGAGTGACTTGCAGTATGAATTTAGGTAGGGCACAAATACTATTATTTTTTTATCTGTGTATTCATCTTTGGCTTTCCTCTATTTCAGGCAACTGATACAGGTCTTCTATGTGCAATACCAATAGAGCGTTATTAAAATCAATGTATTTAAATAAAGCAAATGTACTATTTACTTTTAAAATGACTACTTATGTAACATTAGGTCAGCCTGCAGATAGGCAGATTTTGTGAAGGTGGCTCTGGAGTGACTGACGTAGCAGAAAGAAGACTGGAACTCCAAAAGGCGTGGGTGCTCTACTTTGATACTAATTACTTATGCACTTTAGACATGTGGTTGAGCCTTGCTTAACCGCAGTTTTCTTTTTCTTGAATGCGGAGAACAATTCCCTCTTTAGCTAATTTCCAGTATTTTCACTGAGGACTCAAGGGGTTAATGCATTTGATATCCTTTTTAAAATACCCAGTGTTGCAATGGGGAAGTATTGTGGATACTAGAGTCATGCCATTGAATAGCCCCTTTAACCCAAGTGTGACTAGAACCTGCAGCTCGCTTCTAACCAGTAGAATATAAAAGATAAAGGTGATGAGATATCACTTCCTTGATTAGGTTTGGTTGTATGCATCTTAGCTGAAGAGAAAGAGATTCTCCTGTTGGCCTAGAAGAAGCCAGCAGCCCTATTGTGAGCTGCCTATGGATAGGACCATGGGGCAGGGAACTGTGGGCAGCATCTAGGGCCCGAGGGTGGCCATCAGCCGCCAGCCAGTAAGAAGAGGGCCCTCAGTCATACAGCCACCACAAAATGAATAAATGAGTTCTGCAACAACCTAAATGAGCTTAGGAGTAGATTCTTTCCTAATTGAACACTGAGGTGAGAACAAGGTCCACCTGACCCATTGATTGCACTCTTGTGAGTCCCTAAGCGAAGAAACCAACCAAACCATGCCTGGACTTTAAAAAAATTTTTAAAAATATATTTGTATTGATTTCAGAGAGAAAGGAAGAGTGAGAGAGATATAAACATCAATGATGGGAAAGAATCATTGATTGGCTGCCTCCCACATAGCCCCTACTGGGGATTGAGCCCAAAACCCAGGGAATGTGCCCTTGATTGGAATCGAACCCGGGACCCTTTAGTCCACAGGCCAATGCTCTCTATCCACTTGAGCCAAACCAGCCAGGGCCATGTCTGGACTTTTGACCCATGGAATAAACATGTGTTGTTTTAAACTACTACATTTGTGATGACTTATTAGGCCAGTGGTTGGCAAACCGCGGCTCGCAAGCCACATGTGGCTCTTTGGCCCCTTGAGTGTGGCTCTTCCACAAAATACCACGTGCGGGCACGCACATACAGTGCGATTGAAACTTCGTGGCCCATGTGCAGAAGGCTATTCATGCATGAGTTGAGGATGGGAGAGTTGAAAGGGGTCAACCTCAGTGAACGTACCTCAATCAGATTGAGGACATTTTTAGCAAAAGCCAGCTTAGGAGTACCCTAATTAAGTTAATAACAATGTACCTACCTATATAGTTTAAGTTTAAAAAATTTGGCTCTCAAAAGAAATTTCAATCGTTGTACTGTTGATATTTGGCTCTGTTGACTAATGAGTTGGCCGACCACTGTATTAGGCGAAATATATATAACTAATACTAGAGGCCTGATGCACAAAATTTCATGCAAGAGTAGGCCTTCCTTCCCCTGGCTGCCAGCACCGGCTTCCCTCCAGCACCTGGGACCCTGGCTGGCTTCCCTCCGGCCCGGCTTTGTCAGGAAGGACATCCAGAAGTCCAGTCTAATTAGCACATTAGCCTTTTATTATTATAGAGGGGGCAAGGGAGATTAGTTTGCCTGGGTATATAATGTTTACTGTATTTCCTATATAGAGTTAGCATTAATACTCCATTTTATTTATTTTTTAGTAGGAAAGCTTTGGGAATCTCAGAAAGTCATGGGTATTTTGAAAAACTATCTTAAAAATCTACATTTGTTTTATATGTATGGAAAATTAGTAATTATTGTGTTTTTCCAGTGTTCTAGCAGAATATGAGGGAGGTTCTTAATAAATATTATTTTGTTTGTTCTCATAATTTCTAGAGAGGAATATTGTTATCCTTATGCTTCAGATGAAGAAAGTTGCCTAAGCTCATAAACATTCTATAGCATTTGTCTTGTTTTTTGCTGGCCTATATAGATTAATTTTATTTCCTTTTAGCAATAAAGCCTGCAATTAGGCCCAGCCAATCAGAGGTTGCATTTTGCTGTGTACAGTGATTAGTTTGGGCCCATACTGGGACATTCTCAGGATCTGTGTGGAAACTTACAGAATTAGAATGTCTTTTCCACTGAACATCTATTTATGGGGAAGTGAGCCTGGAGCTACCAGGCACCTCCACAGAGAGCCTGGAAATAAATCCCCAAACAAAGAAAGGTAGAGCCTCAGGATGGCAAGATGCAAGGTTCTGGTGGCATTATTTGAGCTCCTACATCCAGCTGTGTCTGAAATAAGAACCATCTCTAGGCTTTGCACTCATATCAGCCAATAAATGGCCTTTATTGCATTTAAATTTTTGCCTTGAAACAGAAAGGAGCCTAATTTACATGGTTTGTCCAAAGAACTGAGCTTGGAAACCAGATCACAAATCTGGAGCAGATAGAAGTCTATACTTATTTCCCTGGTCCTCTCTACAGTCGCCCCTTTTTGTCTCATGAAGAGTAATAAAGTAGAAACTACCATGGATTGGGAGATCAAATACCTGGGCTCTAACCCAAGGTATGTACTTACCATAGCATGGATTTGGGACTGTAATTTAGGTCTTATGACTACCAGCTCAGTGTACTTTCACATAAAGTACAAAATAGCATGGAAAGTTCTCCAAGGGAGAGATCATACATCCATTCTCACTTTTCTAGAGGAGGAGGCTAAAGGCCAGATAATTAAAGACCATTATGTTATGAGTTTTGTTAGGGAGCATAGTGAGGGTTGAATGTGAGTACAACATGAAGATTTTAGAAAGTTTGGATTTTTATCTAAGTTGGAATTAATTTTTCCTTTTAATTTCTACATCTCTAATACTCCTGTTCCAGATGAGATATAAACTATCAATCAGTGGGACAAAGTAGCAACCAGGCACCTAGGATAACATTTTTCATGGACATGACATGATTACCTGTCATTGTAGGCCTAATGGGAAGTACAATTGGTCATCAGGTCTAAATAGCTACATTAACAACAAAATGATGATTACTTTGGAGAACAAATGAGCCACATTCCAATTAGCTTAACAATTTAACTTCTAAATGTTCAACTTTTTTTTTTGTAACTAGAACCTACTTGAAATTTTTAACAACAGGATTCTTGCTTGCATCACAAATGGTATGGTCATGAATTTTGCTAAGAACTCAAAATTTTATCTTTTTCCTTTCCAAAATTCTTGAAAAAGAAAAGCACTTATAGCCACGCATATGCTTTGAGTCTAATGATCAGTGTAGTCAGCTTTTTGCTCCAAGAAACAAGTCCCCGAGAGAGGCACCAAATTGCATACCTACCTCCAGCATTCCAGGTAAGACTTTGGAACTGAAAGGAATGTCCCAGATTTCTGAAATTAAAAGCATCTGATCAGTTTGGGTAAGGCTCCATAACTTCTCAAAGTTCAAGTTAGGCAGGCATCTGACTTTTCCTAGCAGAGTAAAGATGTTCTTTGGCACTCTCTTGGCTCCTGATCAATTGCCAGTGTATAGACACTCTCTGGGCAGAACAATTTCATGTCACCCCTCATACATCAATGGACTCAATTAAAGAGTAACTTACTTAGTGTGGGACTATAGTTGTAGAGCCAAGAAACCTATAAGAAATGCACTGGCCCAAAGTTAAGTCACTTGGGAGAACTGTCTTCAGCAATTAAATCCTAAGGTGGATGATTGAGAGAAATAATTTATTGATCACCAGGTATAGCAGACTCTGCTAGTGCCCTACCCAGATCACTTTAAATCCACTTCCTCAGTCTTGTATGCCCATTCTCCAGTTTTTGCATGTTTGGTGGCTAATTCCTTTCACCTGAAGATTGCCCTTGGACACTTTAAACATCTACCAAAGCTGGAGTGACTTAGTCTTCTATGTTGGGTGTGTTAATAGCCAATGACTGACTAGAACAGAAACACAAAAGCTCAATTTCTTTGTCTTGAGGAAGTATAATAAACTCTGAGGTATAATATATGCTCTAGCTATGATCTTCCCAATACTTATGGGTATTTAAATTTAAACAAAAATTAAAAATTCACTTACTCAATTGCATTAGCCACATTTCAAGTGTTCATTCATTCAAGTGCTGATATAGAACATTTTCATCATCATACAGAGTTCTCTGGAGCTCCCTGAAGGCACAGGCAGAGTTTGAAACTTTTCCTGAAATTGAACCCTGATTTGGCCTCTTCCCTTTACCTGTCCCCCCTTCCCTGTTCTCTTATTGCTTTCTCCTAGGCATATTTGCTTTACAAAATGTCTGCTCTAGAAACCTTGATTCAGGGTCAGCTCCTGAGGGAGCTCCACCTAAGACACTAGAGAAATGAACTGAAGAAATTTCAGGTCTTTTCTTACTATCCCTGCATGCCAAATGCCAACATTTACTTTCATCATAACTGATTTTCTTATATTTTTTCCTTCATTCCTTCACTCTATGCCCCTCAGTCTTTGAATGTGAAAATCTGGACTCCTGAATTGACAGTTTACCAGACATTATTTTAAAGGAAAGACGTTTAAAAATTTAGCATATTTGCACTGGGTTATAGTAAGCAATCACAACCATATTGTCATCTTAAGTATTACATAATTGAACCCCAAAATGGTTGCAAGTAGTAGCACAGTGGAATTCAATTCTGGTTTTTTGACTTAGTGCTCTTTCTGTTTAATGCACTGACCACAGCACGCCAAGGGACATGCCACACCTAGCACCCTGTGTGTGCGTACGCAGTGGACATCGGCTGTGCTTTCTGAGAAGGGGGATTGTTCACTGGGAAATTAACAACTGGGTGGCTGCAAGATGACTGTAGGTCAAGTTGTGAGATAGGCCTTCACATGCTTTCCTGCAAAATGTCTGTAATGTATTGTTGACTGCCTGATGTTCTAGGTCTGCCTCAACCGTGTGGTTAGTCTTACCAATTTTCCTACCACACACGCACAAACCAACCTAGTAGGTCAAATACATTCAGTTGTCTTCCTTCTCTCCTGCTTTCTCTTCCTCCTCCTGTTTCTCCTTCTCCTCTTCCTCCTCATCTATTGAGCCAGGCGCTATGCTAAGATTTTGCAGGCATCATTTTCTGTAATAGAACAAACCTAAGAGCTGGTGCCATTCTTCTTCTTCTCATTTTAGAGTTGAGCAGAGGGAGGCAAAAGTCAAAGACCTGCAGTAATTATATGGGGTGAAACTTATTTCCTTTCTGCCATGGTCCTATTTGACACAGTTTTCCAGGTCAGGTGAGGAATACTGATTCTTAACCAGTACTGCTTGAACTGTTTCAATGTGTCCTTTCCTACCTAGTGTATTGTCTGTAGCAGTAGAGGGGATAAAGTAATTTACTAAGCATAAGGCCAGTGCCTCTTTTCTCTCGGACTCTCTGCTTTATGCTAACCTGGAAATGCCAACAGATTAGGTTTCATTACTTAAAAAAAAATACCCAAAACACACACACACACACACACACACACACACACACACACACACACACACGTATGTATTTCCTTTGTATCACTTCCAAAGAGCTATTTTTATTGTTTTAAAATAGAGCTAACTAGTGCAACACTGCCCTGTAATTAGATTCTCTTTGTCCTAGAAATTAGCCAGACACTGCAGGTTTATCCCAGAGAAAGTTCTTCATAGCACCGGGAGAATAATGATTCTCGTTCACTCTTAGTCTGAGCCGCATCTGAGCTGGTGACCCTGAGGTGGAAGGCTCAGAGGCCCATTACCAGCCCCCAATGCCATCTAGTGTGACAAGAGTGTTGATGGATCCAGCTAATGCCACCCAGATACTATCTCTGAATCTTAAGCAAAAGACAAACTGCAGCTACAAGGTAGATATAAATGTCTCTTGCTGAGATTTGTAGAAAATGTTGTCATTTTAATTAACATTTCCAGACAATAATAAGCATTATTTAGTACTGCAAAGCCAGCCACATACCAAGTGCTAAATTTCTAAGCATTTTAAAGCAAGAAAATGTTCTTCAGGGGAATGGCTAGAAAATTTGTTTTTCTGTTTCTACACTGGGAAGATCCAATCAAATCCTTTTTATTTGCTTCTTTTAAATAAAAACTGTGTATCTTTTTCTAAAATCATTCTTCCTCTGCTAATTTGCCCCCTGACATGCACTTTGCAAAAATACTTTCAATGGATTAAAATTGTATTTTTAAAAATGAGCTTGAGATCTTGAGCTTTATTGTCTGCAAAAAATACAAGATAATTGGAAGTGTTTTGAAACTTGGAACATGATGCAATAAAACCAATTCCTACAAGAGATTAAAATATGTTTTTTCATGCAAAAGAATATAACAACCATCTGACCACTTCCCTTCATTAGTCTATTTCCTTATTCCCATAGTCTCCAAACCACTGATTCATCTCATTGACTGACCCCTTATTACCTACTGTCCCCCAAACAAAACAGTGCTGAGACCCAGAAAGCAAGTTGCTCTGAGCCCTTCCTTTAGCTCTTCACAGCCAGTCTCTCTCTCTCTCTCTTGAACCTGTGTTCTTTGTTCCTAGCCCTTTTCATCTCGGTGGCTTGACCCTCCCTGCTCAGGGCTAGATCCAATGTCAAGCTCAGCCCCATTGAGCTCATAAGCTCATTCTGATCCAGGCAGAGCAATTTCAGATCAGCTGATGGGTCAAAATGTTAGTAATATCCAACACTGAGTCTTCTCTTGTATTGTGTCAGGCAATACTCTAAATTACTCACTTGTCTGTCCTTCAAGTAAACCCAGGGATCACATGTTATCATCCTGATTTTGCAGAGGAGACTGAGGCACAGAGTGGCTGTATGACTTGCCCAAAGTTAATGACAAAATAAGATCTGAACCCAGGCAGTCAGTCTGGTTGCACATCTGAGCGTCTTCTCTTCTCCATTCCCTCCCCGCTTAGCCACAGGCATGTGGATCTGGGCATACCTGGGATTCACTTTGCTTGCTCTCCAGGTCTCAAGTTGTTTCTTTGTTTTAAATCCTGAGAGGAGCCAACTTTTTAAATCAGTGTTTTTACTCTGTTTTCTAGCCCTTCATGGAAATCAGGGATCTTGTTCCTGAGTCTCAGCCACTTGATAGTTCTTTGGAATCTCTGCCAGTTGTCACCAACCTTTTAGGCGAGGGGATCCCAGAGACTTACGGTTGTCCCTTCGTGACCAACTAGGCTCTTGTTCTAAATAGGTTGCTCATCTAGCACCTTAACTGTCTGTATTTAAGTTGACATTATTTAGTCAAGTGAGTTCTACCTCATCTCCATTTTCTTTACTCCATTTCTACTACCTTCACATGCTTATGTCAGCCACTATCTTCTCTCACTAAATGAAGGTGTTAGGCTCCCACTGGCTCTCCTAGCTTCAACACTTGGCTTCTCCAACTCATTCTGTATGCTGCAACAAGGAGAACTATTGGCTGGAAATTGATGATTTTCAAGATTAAAACCTTCATAGCTTCCAATTACTCTTAGAATCAAGCCTTAACCTTAGAATCAGCATGTGAAGCCCTGCCTGGCAGAACTCCACCTTTGCCTGGTGTTGTTCCTCAAAACACACAAGAGGCACATGGATCAGTTGCCTCCTGTACACACACCAACCGGGGATCGAACCTGCAACTTGAGTATGTTTTGTGACTAGGAATTGAACCTGCCACCCTTCAGTGTATGAGTCACTCCACCCAGGGCTAATTTTAAAAAAAAATATATATACATATATATATGTATATATATGTATATATACATATATATGTATATGTATGTGTATATACACATGTATATAGGTATATGTATGTATATACATACATATACATATATGTATGTATATACACATACATACATATACATATACATATATGTATGTATATATATTTCAGAGAGGAAGGGGGAGGAGAGAGAGATAGAAACATCAATGATGATGAGAGGGAATCACTGATCAGCTGCCCCCTGCATGCCCTACCCTGGGGATCAAGCCTGCAACCTGAGCATGTGCCCCAGGAATTGAACGTGACCTCCTGGTTCACAGGTCGATGCTCAACCACTGAGCCATGATGGCCAGGCTAATTTAATAAATTGTTGGGTTTTTGTTCTTCACTGTGAGTCTTATCTTCATTTTTTGACACCAACTAACTCAGGTTCTAGCTAATGCCTCCAAGAATAATCTGACAAGATGCACTGAAGTCAGGGTGACAGTTAGGTAGATGTGTTGTGCAATTAAATTATATCTAACAAAGAGCCAGTGACTTCTCTACACCCAAGAATGATCAGACAGCCATGCCCACATTTGATCATCTGTGCACTGAGGTTGGGATGACTAGCTCAGCCTGATCAATGTGATAATCACATAACATTTACCATTCTTAAATGAAATGCTTTCTAAAGTGGACTGTCCCATTCTTGGCAGATCATATATATATATGTAGCAATCTGCAGAATTTCATTTATTAAGGTGTTGGAAAGGATTCTCTTTTTAGTGAAACAAGATACATGCCTGTTAATATTAGATCTTGATAAAAAACATCATCATATGCATTATAATTTCTTTAAGCTTCTCAGGGTGATTTGCATATGCAATTTGTATTTCCCTCAACATGCCATTAAGTTGGTGTAGGCAGGAAGGAGGATGCCTTTGTTAATACAATCAATTGAAAAATGTACAAAGAGGAGGAATAGAATTAGTTTATACTAATCATGACTCCTTGATAATAGATTTGTCACCATGTAGTTAGAGAAAGATTTCTCTCCAAAACCAATTCTTCCAGGATGATAAAAACAACACTTTAAAAAGCACATAGAGGAGTTTTTGCAAGAGGGTAAAATAATGAATTATTAAAGGTACTGCAGTTTCTTGATAAAATTTTTATGATAACTGTACAGTTTTTGTCTAGCCTGGCCTTTTAGCAACAAAGGAAGCATGAACTCTGCTTATTTTAAGTTGTACATTATTCTCCTCTTATTGTCTAATTTAAACAGTCTTTCCCAGAAAAGACCCAGAGATGCCAAATGATTCCAAATTGTAAGCTACAAAGATTTTTTCTCCTCCAGAATTATTGTACCCACTAGTGGCCCAGTGCATGAAATTCATGCGGGGGGCGGGGGTGGGGGGTTTGTCCCTCAGCCTGGTCTGCACCCTCTCCAAATTGGGACCCCTTGGGGGATGTCTGTCTGCTAGTTTAGCCTGATCCTGGTTTAATTAGCATAGATTTTATTAACATCTTCTACTTTGTTGTCAAGCTCCTTGCATTTATAGAGGTTATTATGTTCCTCCAAAAACAAATTCTATGTATTAGTGGACAGGAGAGTCTGAGCATTGGTCACAGCTGTAACTGCGAAACATAGACAAGTGTAGTATTTAGAATGCACCAAGGGGGGGGAAAGAGAGTAAAGTTTTCATATTGGCACCAGCATTCCATTATAGAACTAATGAGGCGACTAGTGAACATAAAGGATGCCCACAGTGTCCTCTCTGTCTTTGGGTCCTATATTTGCTCACTTCCTCTCTATCACAGAAAGAAGGGGAGTGAAGAGAGGAACTTTTTAAAATATATATTTTTATTGATTTCAGAGAAGAAGGAAGAGAGAGAGGGAGAGGGAGAGGGAGAGGGAGAGAGAGAGAGAGAGAGCGAAACATCAATGATGAGAGATAATCATTGATCAGCTGCCTCCTGCTTGCCCTCTAACCAGGGATCTAGCCCACAACCCTGGCATGTGCCCTGACCTGGAATCAAACCTGGACTTCCTGGTTTACAGGTCGATGCTCAACCACTGAGCTACGTGGGCCAGGCCCTTTGTGCACTTTTTAATGGGGTACCACAAACAAAAATTTTAATGTCAACTTTGCATTGAGTAGCTACTTCAGGCATTGTGACTGTTGATGGCAAGAATGTGTCCTATAGATTTATTTATTCCAGAGGAATCGCCACCTGACATCATAGGGAAGAGAGTGTCCCCAGGGGCATTGCCCCTGGGAGCTACCAGACCCCTTCCTGCCAGAGCTCCAGCATGCACATCTGGCTTAAGGTGTTAAACTCAAAAGTGGTCAAAGCCACCAACCAACAGCCTAGGGACTGTGGGTGTGGGAAGCATTTCACTGAGGCACTAGAGTGCTCCAGAAAGCCCAGGTTTCACAGTCAGGAATCCACCCCATCATCACTTACTATTGAAGTTAAGCAAATTATCTTACCTTTTTTTTTTAACCTCCACTATCTTTCCATTCAGGGCTGAAACTGAGATGATTAGATTCCAAAGTAGATGACTTAAGATGGGCGCATAGCCTTACAGTACCAATGGCAAAGATGATTCTTCAGCAAGTAATAGCACGTTTGCATTTCAGTTTATCTGCCCGTGGAGAGCTACATAGACCATCGGCACATACTAATTGTATTTCTGTAATTATGCTGATTGATCAGAAAGGCTACGAACTCTTCCTTTGGACTTCCTGACATTTTAAGGATCAGTAAAAGCCGAGATCCTTTCCCAGGTAGAAAACATATAAAGAAGTTAAAGCAAGGGTAAGATGCAGCATATTTTTTAAATATATTTTATTGATTTTTTTACAGAGAGGAAGGGAGAGGGATAGAGAGTTAGAAACATCGATCGGCTGCCTCCTGCACACCCCCCACTGGGGATGTGCTCGCAACCAAGCCCTTAACCGAAATCGAACCTGGGACCTTTCTGTCCGCAGGCCGACGCTCTATCCACTGAGCCAAACCAGTAAGGGCAAGATGCAGCATATTACTGTGTAGAGAATTTACTCAACCCAGAAACCTTCAGTGTTGCGATCACTGTCAGCTGGGGTCTCTGCGGCCGAAGGATGTATGTATGCACATACATCTGATTGAGGAGACAGATAGTTTGTTGGAAATCATGGCATACATTTTTGGATTGGCTGTGTTCCATGGTGGAGAAATGTGCCAGGAAGTTCAATGCATGAACTTCAGGGTCAACATTATGTTGTGAAGACAGACCCAGGATTTATGAGGAAGGTCACATTTGTGGGGAATAGCTGTACTAGCAGGAGCCAGTAGTAGGATAACCACTTTCATACCCCCTGAAGGAAGTTCACAGGTAGGTTAAAGGAGAAGAAGGAGAAGGAAGAGAGGGGTTTAGAGATACAGGCTGAGCAGCAAGCTCAGCACAAGTATTGAGGCTCCATTGCCAAATCAGGGAACTCGTCTATTGTATTCAAGCTCACCTGTATTTTCACCAAAGCTTTCTATCTTCCCTGCGGCATCCTTCTTTTGGGGGGGAATCATTTCCTAATCTCATGCTCTTTCCTAATGTAGCCATTATTGAGATATAAGTAGAGTCCTTTTGATGTTTTAAAATCCATCACGGGGCCCCACATCTTTTCCCCGAAATGAAGAACTGCCATTACTGGTTTAGCACAGAGAGTCTCAAACCTGGCTGGCTGCTCGGGAGAAATACAAAATAGAGATGACTGGGCTGCATGCCCAAATTCTGACTTGATTTAGTGTTATATTTTGCACTGGTATTTTTTTTTAAAGCCACCCAGATGTTTTTAGTGGGTGATCAAGTTTGAGAAATATTTGAGTAGGATAAATTATCTGCCAAATTGGTAAACGGCGTTTATGGCAGTTAGAACGCAGTGTGCCTTCGAAGCAACACCTACATGCAATTGTGTCCCGCCACATCCCTGGCATGTCCAATGCTTGGAGGATGAAGTTCAAGCTCAACTTTTTGTTTCTCTCCAGTCTCTTTCACTGTCTCGTAATTTTCTCCTTTTGGTGTACATTCCAGGAATATTGGACTGATGGCAGATTCCCAATTATACTCTTACTAGAGGCCCGGTGCACACATTTGTGCACCAGTGGGGTCCCTTGGTCTGGCCTGCACCCTCTCGCAATTCGGGACCCCTTGGGGAATGTCGGAGAGCCGGTTTCAGCCTGATCCCCGCAATCCAGGCCGAAGGACCCCACTAGTACACAAACCTGTGCACTGGGCCTCTAGTATGCATATAAGATCTTTGGTTAATCTTCTCCCGCCCTCTCCCCCTTCCCTCTGAGATTTATCAGTCTGTTTCATGTTTCCATTCCTATGATTTCTGCTCCTGCATTGAGCATTTGCCCCCTGGTGGTCAGAGCATGTCATAGCTACTGCATGGTCTCTTAGGCTTTTATAAATATAGACTAGGGGCCCGGTGCACGAAATTCGTGCACTGGGTGTGTGTGGGGGGGGAGTGTCCCTCAGCCCAGCCTGCCCCCTCTCACATACTGGGAGCCCTCAGGCGTTGACCCCCATCACCCTCCAATCGTAGAATCGGCCCCTTGCCCAGGCCTGACGCCTCTTACAGAGGCATCAGGCCTGGGCAGGGGACCCTCATTTCCCCCCATCACTGGTTCTGCCCCCAGCCCAGGCCTGATGCCTCGGCCAGAGGCGTAGACCCCCATCACCCTCCGATCGCCTGATCGGCCCCTTGCCCAGGCCTGATGCCTCCGCCAGAGGTGTCAGGCTTGGACAGGGGACCCCCATCTCCCCCTGATCACTGGCTCTGGCCCCCGCCCAGGCCTGAGGCCTCTGGCCCAGGAATCATGCCTGGGCAGGGGACCCCCATCTCCCTCTGATCACTTGCTCCACCCCCCGCCCAAGCCTGACGCCTCTGACCCAGGCTTCAGGCCTGGGCAAGGGGACCATCATATCCCCCCAATCCCCGGCCCCGCCCCCCACCCAGGCCTGATGCCTCAGCCAGAGGAGTTGACCCTCATCACCCTCCGATCACCAATCACCGGATCGGCCCCTTGACCAGGCCTGAGGCCTTTGGCAGAGGTGTCAGGCCTGGACAGGGGACCTCCAGCTCCCCGCGGTTGCAGGCTCCGCCCCTGCCCAGGCCTAACGCCTCTGGCTGAGGCGTCCGGCCCGGGCAGCAGGGACCCGCAGCTGCAGCGGCCCCATGATCGCGGGCTCCGCTTTAGGCCCAGGCAAGGGACCCCTAGCTCCCGGGACTGCCAGCTTCGACCGTGCCCAGCTCCCATCGCTGGCTCCACCCCTACTTCCTGCTATCACTGGCCAGGGTGGAAAAGGCGCCTGATTCTCCGATCATGGCTGGGGGGCAGGGCAAAGGCGGCCCCAGGGCCGCCTTTGCCCTGCCCCCCAGTTCTTAGCTCCCCCCTGGGTTTCTGATCACTGTCAGTGGCAGGGGGCTTCTTCCTGCTTTCTCTTTTGCCTCCCTGCATTGTGCCTACATATGCAAATTAACCGCCATCTTGTTGGCAGTTAACTGCCAATCTTAGTTGGCAGTTAACTGCCAATCTTAGTTGGCAGTTAATTTGCATATAGCCCTGATTAGCCAATGAAAAGGATATTGTCGTACGCCAATTACCATTTTTCTCTTTTATTAGATAGGATAGCCCTGATTAGCCAATGAAAAGGATATCGTCGTACGCCAATTACCATTTTTCTCTTTTATTAGATAGGATAATTCATGCTTCTGTGCCTGGCCCCCCTGCAATACTCTGAGTCTTCCTACCCTCATGGTTCTTACATGTATCCCATCAAATCATATTTCAGGTGTTTTCTTCCTGGGAAATGCTCCATGATGCTTCATTAAACACACCTTCCTTTAGTAACTTTAACCTTCATGCAGTTTTAGGGTTGCATATGTTCTGTGGTGTCACTTACTTACTTCTGCAACTATTTTAGATTGTGAGTCCCTTGAAGGTAGGCAGAGGAAGGGCCTTTTGTCTGTATGCATGTGTGTGTGTGCACATACATAGTAGATGCTCAATGAATGTTTGTGACATGAGCTATATCATTTCATTGTAAATTTTAAAAAAGGCACTCTTCAGTAGATTGGTGCCTCCTGCTACTTAAATTCGCTACTCTCTATCCCACAAATTGAGCCCATTGTAAAAAGCCAAGAATTTTATTTTGCTTTTAACTTCTTCATATTCTCTTCATTCACTTCAAAGGTAAGTAAACATTTATTTCAAAGTTGAAATAAACATTGTGTTGGGGACAGAGACAAAGCAAAGGCCAATGTCTTCCTCCCTCCCTTCCCTCTTTTCCTTTTTAATATCCTTTTTTTTTTCGAGCCTTTCTCTCTCTAAATTTGAAGAACACTCATACATTTTTACTTATTTATTCCTCTTACTACTATATGCCATTATGGTACTAAACACCAGAAAGTCAAAGATAAGTCATAACCTCTATCCTCAAGGAGCTAAGAGATAGAGGTGATGCCTCGTATGATAGGTGTTAAAATGGATGCATGGCAAGGTGCTATGAGGACATAAAAAGGCAAACAGAATGCCTTATGAGGTATAAAATACCTTTTTAAAAATCAAAGGAAAGAATAAGGAAAACCACGTTGAGCTGTACACAAATACAAGTTTCCTGCTAAGCATTGCTTTCTTCACATACATGAACTCATAAAATCCTTATACTTAACTGTACAAGGCAAGAATTATGATTGCCACCATTTATTTAGATTTTAAAATAAAACCAGATAAGTTGTATGGCTTTACACCGGTGGTAACAGGGGAAGTCTTATCTTACATAGTATTATAAATATTATCATTATTTGTAGCTTTCAAGTACTACGTGCTACTTGGGGAAGAGAAAGGTGGGAATTATTGGCTAAATTTATGGAGAGTTAAGTCTTTGCCAAGTACTGTACTAATTCTTTGTGATGTTAACTCGTTAACACCCACACGAGGTAGGTGCTGTCCATTTTAAAAGTCAGGAAACAAAGCTAGAAAGCGTTTTAATCCATCTAGTTACTTAGTGGTAGAAGTGGACACTGACGTAGCTGGCAACCCATGGGAAACAAGCCAGACACCTATGAGAACAAGCCAGAGTCCTAGGTGCCATACCAGTGGCACAGATGGTAAGTGCGCCAGGTCAAAAGCTGACCATGGAAGCAAGCTCTACCTTTCCCACCGTCCAGGCCTGTCCAGGGAGCAGCAGCCGCTTGTGATGGAAGTTGCATGGGCTCAGGACTTCCAGCACCTGGTTTCGATCCCACCTTTGCCCCTGCTCCTATGATCTTGGATGCATTACTTAAGTCTTCAAGCCTCAAGTTCCTCATCTCTCATTTAATGGTGAGAGTCAGAAATATTTCAAACTGGAGGCCCAGGGCGCGATTGAAATTGCGCGAGGTGGCACCCTGCCTCTTGCTGTGCGAGGATGCACCCTGTGAGGGGCCAGGACCCGCACCTGACTTGCACAGCGCCGGCCTCCGCAGGACTTGGGCCGGACCAGCACCACATGTGGCCAGGACCCGCACCTGCCTCGTGCAGCGCCTGCTGCAGCAGGAGTCAGGCTGGACTGGCGCTGCCGGGTGCCGGATCCACACCTGACTTGCAGCCTCCCCTGGTCCCCTTGCCTGTGTCTGCTCAGGGCCGCCTGAGCCAGCACGCCAACTGGGGCAGGCCCACCTGTCTCTGTCTCCATCTCCACTCAGGGCCTCACCTGCGTGCACAACCTCCTCCTGTCCGGTCATGACCCTTTATGGCGCCCTGACCTAATTTGCATTATATATCCTACACTAATAAAAGACAAACATGCAAATTGACCATACTTTCGCTATGCTTTAAGCCATGCCCACCAGCCAATCAGAGTGACTATATGCAAATTAACCCAACCAAGATGGCAGCCGGCAGCCACGGAGCTGGAGCAAGCAGGAGGCTTGCTTGCTCCAGTGATGGAGGAAGCCAAGGTTCCCCGCCTGCTGCGGCCCGGCTCTGAGCTCCACTGAAAGCAACAAAGTTTCAATTATAGAAGGTAAATAAACCCCAGATACCTGCTTTCAGCCAGCCGTGGCCACGGAGCTGGAGCGAGCAGGAGTGGGTTGCTCCTGGCAATGGAGGAAGCCAAGCTTTTCACAGGCCTCCACTAAAGGCAACAAAGTTTCAATTATAGAAGGTAAATAAATCCCAGAATGAAAAAAAGAAAAAAAGGAGAGGCTGGGAGCTTACATCGCCAGTGTGCTTGGCCAGCCTGAAAATGGCCCTCAGCCCCTCACCCAGACTGGCCAGACACCCCAGTGGGGACCCTGCACCCTAAAGGGGGTGTGGCCAGCCTGAAAACAGCCATCAGCCCCTCACCCAGGCTGGCCAAACCTCCATGGGGAGAGGGTCCCCACTGGGGTGGACATCCTCTGAGGGGCCCCACACTGCAAGAGGGCATAGGCTGGGCTGAGGGACCCCCTGAGTACACAAATTTTTGTGCACCGGGCCTCTAGTATCTATATTATTGCTGAATGTGCCAACTGCATAATTTGTTCAAAAGTGCCTAACACATACTAAATGCTCAGTAAATGCCCTCACCCCCATCATGCTTTGTCGGACTCCAAAATTTTACTGGTGTTTTAAAGAATACAGATGAGACTAAGGTATTGCTTTGGCCAGCTTCTAAATGTATGTCCCCATGGAGGTTCCATCTTTCAACAAAACTCAGGATTTAAATTCCTAATCTCACCAAGCAAACTGTTCCATGCTTTGACTTTGTACATCTCCAGCATTTAAGCCACCTCTCACTTTGTTAATGAGTCCGTGACACCAAATCATCAGGCGTTGTACTTTGTTTTCATTATTTGAGCACTTTTGGCTGGAGTAGATGTTTCTACTCTGTTGTTTCAAAATCTCAGAAAAGAAGGCTTCTGTTTCCGAACTCTCAATCCCTTCTATCTTCAAAAGGAGAAAGAAAAACTGATGAACAGGGGTGGGGGGTGATGGTGGTAGAGATAATTTTGTAGCAATAGAATTACGTGATTTAGGAACACACACCAGCTGACAGTTTGGCTTGTCACCAGGGTGGGTATATTTGGTGCCGGAGGCTCCTCTGAGGAGCCAGCCCTGAATCCTATGATAGCTCTCGCTTTACCTTTCCATCTCTCCACTTCTAAGCTTTTTTTTTCCTTTCTTTTCCACAGTTCGTCTTGGGGCATATCCTTAAATGGCATTAAGCTTCTCTTGTAGGTGCACATCATAGCCCATCACTGCCTTGGGAGCCAGCAGGCAGAGGAGCAAAGGAGAGTAATGAGGCCTTACATAACATCGCAGTATTTTCTGTTCCCAACAGCTCTGTTCCCTGCTAAGGCAGTGTGGGGAGCAATTATCACTACCCATACCAAGTCTGACTGCCTTAATCATTCTTGGAAAAACAATTTCAGTACACTCATTAGAGCCAGAAGAGTCCCCCTTCTCCGAAGGGATTGCTGGAATGGGAACAGTGAAGTGGAATCTGACAGAGGCGAGAGGCAGGAGGCGTTCTGAGGGATGAAAATGCGACAAAAACAGTTTTATTTTGATTGTGTCTTTAAATATGAAATGAACCCCTCCCTTTTTAAAATTTATTGATTTTTTTTTTAGAGAGCGAAAGGAAGGGAGTGAGAGAGGGGGAGAGAGAAACATCAATTTGTTGTTCCATTTTTTTAAGCATACATTGCTTGATTCTTTTTTTAAAATATATTTTTATTGATTTCACAGAGGAAGGGAGAGGGAGAGAGAGAGAGAGATAGAAACATCAATGATGAGAGAGAATCATTGATTGGCTGCCTTCTGAATGCCCCCTACAGGGGATCGAGCCTGCAACCTGAGCATGTGCCCTTGGCTGGAATTGAACCCGGACCCTTCAGTCCACAGGCCGATGTTCTATCCACTGAGCCAAACTGGCTAGGGCCATTGCTTGATTCTTGTGTTTGCCCAGACTAGGGACCACACCCACAACCTTGGCTTGTTGGGGCGAAACTCTAACCGACTGAGCTACCTGGCCAGGGCTGAAAAGATTGATTTAGGTTATTATGACCATCAAGAGAGAGCTAGCCACTTGAGCATAGTGAGATTTCTTCCTACGTGTTGAAAAAGACGATGAAATTAATAGCCCAGCTCTTTGCATAGATACCAAAATAAGAAATCTTTGTCATTAATAAAGCTTTGTAATTATCTTTTGGGAGCCATAGGGGCAAGACAAGGCGATTTTCTACAGCCCGTGCTAATGTAGACTATGTCCGGCCTTGGAAAGCTAGGCCTCAAGAACCAGATGAGGGTGGGAGGATTCCTACTGGTCAACAGATTATGGAGAAGAGCAGTGAGGAGTTTTCTGTCTGCTCTTCACCCCCACCGGACCCTGTCCTGCTGCGAGTCTGGGTAGAGGGCAGGGGGCTCTGATCTCAAGGGCATATGCCTGAGACCCAGACCCACCAGGCAAACAGGAAAAGAGCAGTGGCCATTGCTGTAAAGAAAGGGGAGTTGCAGTTGGTGTATTCATAGGGCCAGATTTTTCTCTAACACAGCCACTCCTGCCGTATCTCAGAACGATGGCTGTGCATGTGTGTATGACTGCGCACTTAATAAAAGAGACACACTGAAAATAGGTTTGAGGCGGCCATGCAGGCCTAGACAGAGAGTAGCACACAGCAGACACTGTTCAGCGCAGCACTGGGTAGGCGGGACTTCCTTTCCTTTCCCCTCCCCTCCCCAGCTATTATGTGCACACACTGAAATGGATCAGCGGAACTTTGCCCAGGCCAGAGAAGGTAATGTACACTTTGAGCAACCCCATCCAATCAGTCATGTATCAGATGCCATGTGACTGTTGCACATACACAACAAAGAACATGGGATTTGGTGAATTTGGTGCATAGAGTTTTCTTTTCCTTTCTTCCTCTCTCTCTTTTCTTCTTTGAGGAACTAGGGCCAAGTTAGCTCTCTGGGGTTCATGGACTTATCTTGGAACTGCCAAAGGCGGGAAAGGAGAATTTCTATTCATGGTCTCGGGGGGGGGGGTGGGGGGGGGCGGGCATAGTGTAATTTAACCTGAACACTAAAAAGAAATGATGACGGAAGGAGGCTTGACTTGGGGTGGTGAACACACATACAGGGTACAGATGATGGGTTGTAGAATTGCTTACCTGAAATCTGTGTAATTTTGTTAACCAGTGTCACCCCTAATGAATTCCATAGGAAGGAAAAATACATCCTATCTAATAAAAGAGAAAGATGGTAATTGGCGTACGACCGCTACCCTTCCCATTGGCTAATCAGGGAGATATGCAAATTAACTCCCAGCCAAGATGGCGGCCGGCAGCCAGGCAGCTGATGCGAACGGGGAGGCTTGCTTGCTTCAGTGACGGAGGACTCCAACGTTCCCCGCCTGACTTTCCGGCCTCTCAGCTGCAACTCTAAGCAACTATGTTGCAAATATAGAAGCTAAAAAACCCCCAGAAACCTGCTTTACTCAGCCAGGCTTCAGCCAGCTGGACCGCAACATTGTATCAAATACAGACAGTAAACAAAGGCCAGAAACCTGTTTTCAGCAGCCGAGGCCTCAGAGCTAAAGCTGGCCCAGAATAAAAAAGAAAAAAAAAGAAAAAAAGGAGCAATTAAGAGCTTCAGTCACCCAATA
Source organism: Myotis daubentonii (assembly GCF_963259705.1). NCBI lineage: Eukaryota > Metazoa > Chordata > Mammalia > Chiroptera > Vespertilionidae > Myotis > Myotis daubentonii. The sequence goes on from NC_081855.1 coordinate 29,471,931, forward strand.
CGGCCCTCAGCCCCTCATCCAGGCTGGCCAGGCACCCCAGTGGGGACCCCCAACCTGATCCAGGACACCCTTCAGGGCAACCCAGCCAGCCCCCACCCGTGCACCAGGCCTCTATTCTATATAGTAAAAGGGTAATATGCCTCCCGGCACCGGGATCAGCGTGACAGGGGGCAGCGCCCAAACCCCCTGATCGCCCTGCGGCTCTGTGTGTGACAGGGTGCAGCGCCCTAACCCCCTGATCGGCCCTGCTCTGTGTGTGACAGGGTGCAGCGCCCCAACCCCCTGATTGGCCCTGCTCTGTGAGTGATAGAGGGCGGCGCCCCAACCCCCCAACCCCCACGGGCCCTGCTCTGTGTGTGACGGGGTAGAGCCATAACCTCCCCATCGGCCCTGCCCTGAGTGTGACAGTGGCGGTGCCCCAACCCCCTGATCGGCCCTGCTCTGTGGGTGATAGAGGGCGGCACCCCAACCCCCTGATCCGCCCTGCTCTGTGTGTGATGGGGGGCGGTGTCCCAACCCCCCTGATGGGCCCTGCTCTGTGAGTGACAGTGGGGAGCTCCTCAACCCCCTGATCAGCCCTGCTCTGTGTGTGACAGGGTACGGAGCCCCAACCCCCCAATGGGCCCTGCTCTGTGCATGACAGGGGGCAGCGCCCCAACCCCCTGATCCACCCTGCTCTGTGTGTGACAGGGGGCGGTGCCCCAACTCCCCTATTGGCCCTATTCTATGAGTGACAGGGGGGAGCTCCTCAACCCCCTGATCGGCCCTGCTCTGTGCGTGACAGGGTACAGAGCCCCAACCTCCCTGATGGGCCCTGCTCTGTGCATGACAGGCGGCAGTGCCCCAACCCCCTGATTGGCTCTGCTCTGTGTGTGACAAGGGGTGGTGCCGCAACCTCCCCATTGACTCTGCCTTGAGTGTGACAGGGGGCGGTGCCCCAACCCCCCAATCGGCCCTACCCTGAGCGTGACTGAGGGTGGCATCACAACCTCCAGATCCGCCCTGCTCTGTGCATGACAGGGGGCGGCGCCCCAACTCCCCAATTGGCCCTGCTCTGAGCCCGACCAGGGGCTGCACCTAGGGATTAGGCCTGCCCTCTGCCACCTGGGAGCAGGCCTAAGCCAGCAGGTCCTTATCTCCCGAGGGGTCCCAGACTGCGAGAGGGCACAGGCCAGGCTGAGGGACCCCCTCTCCCCCCAGAGTGCACAAATTTTTGTGCACTGGGCCTCTAGTTAAAAATAAAAAGAGTGAGATCCCATTTTGTGCTCCATGCTGGTGAGGTATTGGTTTTCATCTATTGGTTCTTAATATAAAAATGTGTTAGAGCTTGAGGGGACCTTATGGGGAGACTGAAAAGGGAAGGATAAAATCATAACATTTATTGAGAATATTCTATGTGTTTGGTATTCTGAGCTTTCCAGTTATGTTAGCTCAGTCAGTCCTCACCAAAGTTCTGTAAGATTTAGGGCTGGAACCCATTTTCAGATATAAAGTTAAAAGATGGGAGAAGTAATTTGCTTCAAGTCATATAATTACTAGAAGATAGATCTGGGCTGTGAATTTAGACAGCAAAGGCTTCTCATTTAGAGATTCAAACTGAGCTAAGAAAGATGAAGAGAAAGACTAGTTGGAGGCAAAACTGAAATGAGAACTCAGATTCTATGACTCCCCGTAAGCGTTCTTTCCAATCCACTGTCTCCAGTGGGACTGTTAAATGCCTAGAAAAAAACAAAACAACAAAAAAACAAGCATGGCTCTGGCCAATGTGGCTCAATTGGTTGGGTGTTATCCCATGCACCAAAGGTCACAGGTTCCATTCCCCTTCAGGGCACATGCCCCAGTTGCAGGCTTGATCCCCAGTAGGGGCCATGCCAGGGGCAGCTGATCAATGTTTCTCTCTCACATCAATGTTTCTCTCCCTCTCTCCCTTCCTCCCTTTCTAAAATCAATAAAAGAAAAATTACAAAATAATTGTGAAAATACGTGAGGGAAATGAGAAGAGAAAGTTGCACTAGCCACATAGGTATCCAGATTGTGACTCCTTTTCTTCCCCCTTGTACATGGTTACAGAATCTAAACAAAAGAACTCCAGAAATTTCCAGTCCCGACTATAACATCCCTGGTAAAGTTTTATGTAGCCTTCATTTTCCCCATGCATTGCCTCTATCACCTGCTGAGTATTATTAGATTTTACACACTATTTGACATGAAACGTGGCCCCTGATGAAATGCTGCTATTTTAGATTCTCTTAAAGGCTTGCAAGACTAGAAATAGATTTATTATGCAACAGCTCCTTGCTTTACTTGAAGAAATCTGCATAAATACACACTGTCACTTTGCTCTTGAGACTGGAATTGTTTTTAAGGGATACAGAGATAATAAATGATGTCATTTTATCTTTCCATCTTTTTACATACAGAAGCATGTATGAGCAAAGAGTGCTTTAAGGCCAGCCAATATAGCTCAGTGTTTGAGCATTGACCTATGAACCAGGAGGTCATGGCTCAATTCTTGATCAGGGCATATGCCCGTGTTGGGGCTCTATCCCCAGTGTGGAGCATGCAGGAGGCAGCAGATCAATTATTCTTTCTCACCTTTGATGTTTCCATATCTCTTTTCCTCTTCCTCTCTGAAATCAATAAAAATATATTTTTAAAAGAGTATTTCAAGAGGATAAAAGTTTTAAATGATTGTTTATAAATTGATTCCTTTAGTAACTATTCAAATCTTATAACATCTTGTTTTTTCTTTATGTTTGTAGTTAGGGAAGTCTGACATGAATTTGCACTCTTCATAGTTAAATGTAGAAAATCAAATGACATGCATTCTGTATTAGTATTTGTTCCTCTGGTCTTTTTTCTTTTAATCCTTACCTGAGGATATCCTAAGGATATGTTTTTTTTTTAATTTTTTAATTTATTTTTAGAGAGAGGGGAAGAGAAAGAGAGAGGAACATCCATATGAGAGAAAAACATCCATGTGAGATTGGTTGCCTCCCATACATGCCCTGACCGGGGATTGAACTGGAACCCAGGTATGTACCCTGACTGGGAATTGAACCCACAACCTTTTGGTGGATGGGACAATGCTCCAACCAGCTGAGCCAACCAGCCAGTGCCGTTCCTCTGGTTTTGACATACACATTCTACCCTTGTTTTCCTATTCCCTCTTTAAAAAAACTTATTTTTGTCTTGTTCTTAATGAACTGCATTTATTCGCTTTGATTCAAATTGAAAAACAGAGGGGAAAAAATAGAGAGCTAGTTAGCAAACTAGCAAGAAAACCACACTTATCCAATGGCATTGTGTCAGTCAAGGCCGGTTTCTTTTTTACGGTTTAAAATGGGCAATTTCTTAAAGGGATGTAACATTTCATCCTGTTTGGCATGGCTCCTAATACCTAGAAAACATTTCCTGCTTTCTGTTTTGAAACAAGAATGATAAATTGGGTGAGGTTGGTGGAACTGAGCAGCAATGCCTGTGCGGTGGTTGCTGTCACGTTCATAGAATATAAATGTTACATTGTGGTTGGAACTAAGTCGTGTATTCTCATGAAGGATGTGCCTGTTGTTTGGCTTGGTATTGTTTCACTGTGTACGCAGATCATTGCTCTGTGTCTGTCATTACTGGCTTTTGATCACCTTGATTTGGATTTTTATTTTTTTGCAATGGTGACTAAGAGATACATGAAACATTTTGCAATGACTTTGTTAAGCAGCCTAACAAATGTTATTAAGCAAATATTACAATTAACTCATAAAACCTGGGAGTCATATAGAACAATCTACAAGATAAAACTACTAATTTAAGATCTCAGTTATTAGTATCACCTTATGGCTTTTTAATTTTTTTATTTTTTAAATATATTTTATTGATTTTTTACAGAGAGGAAGGGAGAGGGATAGAGAGTTAAAAACATCGATGAGAGAAATATTGATCAGCCGCCTCCTGCACACTCCCTACTGGGTATGTGCCCGCAACCCAGGTACATGCCCTTGACCGGAATCGAACCTGGGACCCTTGAGTCCGCAGGCCGATGCTCTATCCGCTGAACCAAACCAGTTAGGGCACCTTATGGCTTTTTAAAGTCCTTTCATTATTCTTGCAAAATACATGCATAAGATAAGTAGTAAGAGAAGAAATATGTGAGCATTGAAAAGTTTTGCAATATTTTCAAGATATTCCTAGAAGGATCTAGAAAGTATAATGCTAAATAAAATAAGTCAGCCAGAGAAAGACAAATACCATATTATCTCATTTATATGTGGAATCTCAAGAACAAAATAAAAAAGTTGCAAGTCTCATAGATACAGAGAGCGGATTGGTGGTACCAGAGGGGAGAGGGGTCAGGGGACTGGGAGAAAGGGGTGATGAGATTAAGAAGTACAAATTGGTAGATACAAAATAGTCAGAGGGATGTAAAATATAGCATGTAAATGTAGTCAATAATATTGTAATAATTATGTCTTGTGCCAGATGGGTACTGGAAATATCAGGGTGCCACTTTGTAAGGTGGTCCATTATGCTGTATACCTGAAAGCAATACAAAATAATATGAGGGTAAAATGTAATTGAGTATATACAGGGTGTCCCAAAAAATATATACACACTTGATAGCTGAAAGCTCAATGGATGTTTCTTTCCTTCCAGATATAACCCATTGGAATTAATTATTATTCAAAGTGTGTATACATATTTGGGACACCCTGTATCCTACACTAATAAAAGAGAAACATGGTAATTGGCATACAACCGCTACCCTTCCCATTGGCTAATCAGGGCAATATGCAAATTAACTGTCAGCCAAGATGGCGGCCGGAAGCCAGGCAGCTTGAAACTAACATGAGGCTTGCTTGCTTCAGTGACGGAGGACTCCAACGTTCCCCGCCTGCCGCTGCAAGCCTCTGAGCCTGCAGTTTCAAACATTGTAACAAATACAGACCCTAAACAAAACTCCAGAAACCAGCTTTCAGCCGGCTGGGATCTCAGAGCTGGAGTTGATACAGAGTTTCGAGAACCGAAACAAACCAGATACCTGCTTTGAGGAGCGGAGGCCTAAGAGCTGGAGCCTCAGAGCTAAAGCTGGCCCAGAATAAAAAAAGAAAAAAAGGAGCAGTTGGGAGCTTCAGTCCCAGCCTGAAAACAGCCCTCAGCCCCTCACCCAGACTGGCCAGGCACCCCAGTGGGGACCCCCACCCTGAAGGGTGTGTGACCAGCTGCAAACAGCCATCATCCCCTCATCCAGGCTGGCCAGGCACCCCAGTGGGGAAACCCACCCTGATCCAGGACACCCTTCAGGGCAAACCAGCCGGCCCCCACCCGTGCACCAGGCCTCTATTCTATATAGTAAAAGGGTAATATGCCTCCCAGCACTAGGATCAGCGGAGCCACGAAGCCTCCCGGCACTGGGATCAGCATGACAGGGGGCAGCGCCCAAACCCCCTGATCGCCCTGCAGCTCTGTGTGTGACAGGGGGTGGGGCCACAACCTCCCTATCTGCCCTGCTCTGTTCGTGAGAGGGGAAGGCGCCCCAACCCCCTGATCAGCCCTGCTCTGTGAGTGATAGAGGGCGGTGCCCCAACCCCCTCTCCCCCACGGGCCCTGCTTTGTGTGTGATGGGGTAGAGCCATAACCTCCCCATTGGCCCTGCCTGAGTGTGACAGTGGCAGCGCCCCAACCCCCTGATCGGCCCTGCTCTGTGTGTGACAGGGGGGAGCTCCCCAACCCCCTGATGCGCCCTGCTCTGTGCATGACAGGGGGCAGCGCCCCAACCCCCTGATTGGCCCTGCTCTGTGTGTGACAGGTGGTGGTGCCACAACCTCCCCATCGACTCTGCCTTGAGTGTGACAGGGGGCGGTGCCCCAACCCTCCAATTGGCCCTACCCTGAGCGTGACTGAGGGTGGCATCACAACTTCCAGATCTGCCCTGCTCTGTGCATGACAGGGGGCGGCGCCCCAACTCCCCAATTGGCCCTGCTCTGAGCCCAACCAGGGTCTGTACCTAGGGATTGGGCCTGCCCTCTGCCACCCGGGAGCAGGCCTAAGCCAGCAGGTCGTTATCTCCCAAGGGGTCCCAGACTGCAAGAGGGCACAGGCTGGGCTGAGGGACCCCTCCCCCCCCGAGTGCACAAATTTTTGTGCACTAGGCCTCTAGTATATAATAAATTTGTATGAAATAGAGTCTGTTGAAAACAAAGGTTAAAACCAATATAAGTATTGGCTAAGAAAAAAAATGTACTAGTTGTTTCTTCTACTATTGAATAAATATATACAGTACTTAATTAAAAAAAGATATTCATCTAATCATCACAGTAAAATACACTCAATTCTAACTTCATCCTTTTTAATATTAAGCAAAAAGTTCTAAGACATAACTCTAGTATAAAATTATAATTACGCCATCTAAAACTAACCCTGATTCTACCACTAATCTTAGCTAAAACCCTAATACTAGTGCTGTGCCTTGCTAAAGCCTTTCATTCTAGGATTAACATTTACTCTCATGCTGAATCGAAATGCCAACCTTTTCTTAACTTTATTCCTAATATCAGCTCAGCATCCATATACCTAAAACCTGGAGAGCAAATAAGTTTTAATTCATATATAAATTCTGTCTGGAGGTGTTTTCCCTGGGTCATTTTGTTGAGAAGGATTCTAAAGCTCAAGAGGAAGAAGTTCTGAGATGAATTAGCATCATCTGCCCTGATTTGAGATGAGGGAATGGCAGCATGGATGCAAGCATTCACCATCCCTGTCCTGACTAACCCTTGCCCTGTTCTAGACTTGACTCCCTGAAGGCAAACAATGGTAGCAAGTCATAGGTGACAAAAGAAAGGTTCCTGCTTTGATCTTAGTTATGATAAAATGATGCGGTTTAATTCCTTAGGAAGGTGAGAGTTTTCTTCCAGAGGGGATGTTAGGAAATCTTTAGGGAGGAGGAAGATAGATTTTTAAAATTTATTTTACAACTTTTACAAGGATTCATTCATTTCCTACACATGAAAGGCTATAGACAAAAGAGTTAGAATGTAAATTCTCAATGCATCCTTTTTTAAAAATTAAATTTATCGGGGTGACATTTATTAATAAAATTATAGAGCTTTCAAGTGTATATTTTACAGGATCTGTATATTGCATTGTGTGCCTTCCATCCAAAGTCAAACCATCAGTGTTCCCTTCTTAGTAAGAAAGTGACTGATTTCCAAAGAGAACACAATCCATCAGCTCTCAGGGGGACACATTTTCTCATTTTATTTATTTAGGAATTTTATTTAATACATCAAATGTGGTTAATACCTGCCAATTGTTAATTTGACACAATCAATGGGTATTTCGCAGGAATAAGGATTATTCTTACAGTGCAATCAATTTTTCTAAGCACATGGGCATGATCTTTAAGTAAGGTTGGGGAAATTATTTTTTAAACTGATTTCAAAAATTTGGACCATAGCAAAAAAAAACTAGAAAAAATAAAATGAGCTCCCAGATACTCTCAGTCAGCTTCAACAATTATCAACCTATGGCAAATCTTGTTTAATCAATTACATACCCTCCCATGTATTTTTATTTAATATTGTATCATGTTATATAGGCATATCTCCATAACTTAGTGACACTTGATTTTTAAATCAGCTTTATTGAGATATATTAAAATGTCATAAATTCATTAAAATGAACTATTCAGTACTTTTAAAAAATATATATATTTAATATATTTTTATTGATTTCAGAGAAGAAGGGAGAGGGAGAGGGAGATAGAAACATCAATGATGAGAGAGAATCATTGATCGGCTGCCTCCTGCAGGCCCCCTAGTGGGGACCAAGCCCACACCCTGGCATGTGCCCTTGATCGAAATCGAACCCAGGACCCTTCAGTCTGCAGGCCGATGCTCTGTCCACTGAGCCAAACCGGCTAGGGCTTTAGTACTTTCAGGTGTATTTATTGAGTTGTTTTAGAATTACCACAATCTAACTTTAGAACTTTTTCCCCCCACTCTGAAAAGAAACCCCGTGCCCATTGGCAGTCCCCAATTTAAACCCACCCTCCAGCCGTAGGCAATCACTAATCTATTTTTTTTTCTGTATAGATTCATCTAGTCTGAACATTTTATATAAAAGGAATCATAATATCTTATCTTTGTGTTGCTTTCTTTGAGCATAATGTTTTCAAGATTCATTCGGGTTATACCATGGATCAGTATTTCATTTCTTTTTACTGTAAACTATCTTTACCCACTTATCATTTGGTGGTCATTTGAGTTGTTTTCAATTTTCGGCTATTAGAAATAATGTGCTGTGAATATGTGTAAACATTTTTGTGTGGCTTGATAATTTTATTTCTCTTGTGTAAAATTGATGCCTAATAGGGTTATGTATTTTTAAAAAAATACATAAAAAAAGGTTAAGAATCTTTTGAGGAACCATCAAACTCTTTAAAATTGGTGGCACCATTTTATCTGTCCCTTAGATCTGTCTCTTAGTCCCTTCAATTTAAGAAAATACATGGGAAAATATTACCAAAATGTTTATTGAATTAAATTGATCCTTAGCTATAAAACATGCAGTGTTATATAGAATCAAGTCCAGTTACTATGGTAAAATTACAGGCCTAACACATATAAAATGAAGATGCATTCATGGTCATTAAATAAAAGAGACAAATCTGTAAGTATATACCCCCAAAGTAGTTTTCTTGTCACATTTCTCCTGGTTTTAAAGAAGATTGCTTAAACAGTAAAAAGCAATGTAATAGAGAAATGCTCCACTTTTTCCATTCCACTTGTGCTGGGGTAGTTGAAGATAAACCACTGGAAGAAATGGTGGCAATGATAATAAAATCATTGAGTCTAAAATGACTTGGGTGTGTGATTGTAAAAGCCACAGGGCATTCTTCTCCAATAATACAAGTTAACAAAAGATACTCTGCTATGCGACAGAATTTATCAGTTTTTAAAAGACTCTATCTAAGGATGACTCAAGTATAAAGATTTTAAGAGAAATGACAGGCAGATTTTAATGATAAATATAATTCTTCATACTCTATGTCCTCTAACTTCAGAATTGTGGCACATTTTATACACACCATTATGTGGTGATACAGGATCAGAGAACACTTTTAAAATAAGCGTATCTTCTTACTGTTTACATTTTTTATTCTCTTTAAGTACTACTATGGGATATTAAAAAGCACTGCAGTCCCTTTATGGCTATATAAATGCAGTGGGTTAAATTGTCCAAAATGGTGTATGTCTCTATTTGATATGAAATGTGTGCTGTTTATTCCTGTAGAATACAGAGTAAGGGAAACAGTAACTCGAACTTTTTATCAACACAGATAACAATAAATACATTTTTATTCAAACTGAGATAGTTGCAAGAACACAGTTTTCCCTTTTGGTTTAAAGAAAACAAAAAATTTTTAAACAGAATATTTTCAATTAGATGGTAACACTTCTATAGGTTAACACATTCATGGTGCTGCTCAGTTTGGCAACACAGATAGATACTAAAACTGTAAATTATACAAAGAAGATTAGCATGCCCCTTGCACAAGGATGACACAAATTCATGAAATGTTCCATATTCAAAATATAATTCATACGGTGCAAAAAAGATGTGTTCAGAGTTTAGGAAAAAGTATAAAATCTAGCTTGACTGGAAATTAGAAAGGAACTTTCCTTTCCTCGTGTTGTTAGTTAGGAACCAGTGAGTAAAAAAAAAAAAAAAAAAAAAAAATCTGTGCCAGTAAAAATCATTTCTTCATTTGTATTTTCTATTTATATTAGAGGCCCAGTGCACAAAAATTTGTCCAATTAGGGGTGTCCCTCAGCCAGGCCTATGCCCCCTCGCAGTCTGGGACCCCTTGGAGGATGTCCACCTGCTGGCTTAGGCCCGATCCCTGAGGGCAGTCAGACATCCCTCTGGCAGCCCAGCAGCCCTTGGGGGATGTCCACTTGCCAGCGGGGAGCAGGCCTAAGCTGCAGTCAGACATCCTTAGTGCTGCTGAGGAGGCGGGAGAGGCTCCCACCACCACCGCTGTACTGGCAGCCATCAGCCTGGCTTGTGGCTGAGCAGAGCTCCCCCTGTGGGAGCGCACTGACCACCAGAGGGCAGCTCCTGCATTGAGCGTCTGCCCCCTGGTGGTCAGTGTGTGTCATAGTGACCAGTCATTCCCAGTCGTTCTGCTACTAGGGTCAGTTTGCATATTACCCTTTTATTATATAAGGATAGATGCCTGTTGCATGGGTGGGGGCTGGCTGGTTTGCCCTGAAGGGTGTCCTGGATCAAGGTGGGAGTCCCGCTGGGGTGCCTGGCCAGCCTGGGTAAGGGGCTGATGGCTTTTTGCAGGCTGGTCACACCCCCTTCAGGGTGGGGGTCCCCACTGTTGTTCCTGGCCAGCCTGGGTGAGGGGATGATGGCTGTTTGCAGGCTGGTCACACCCCCTTCAGAGTGGGGGTCCCCACTGGGGTGCCTGGCCAGCCTGGGTGAGGGGCTGATGGCTGTTTGCAGGCTGGTCACACCCCCTTCAGGGTGGGGGTCCCCACTGGGGTGCCTGGCCAGCCTGGGTGAGGGGCTGATGGCTGTTTGCAGGCTGGTCAAGCCCCACCGCCCCTGTGGGCACCCTCACCCCATGGAGGTATGGCCAGCCTGGGTGAGGGGGTGATGGCTGTTTTCAGACTGGCCACACCCCCTTTAGGATGGGGGTCCCCACTGGGGTGCCTGGAAGTCTGAGTGAGGGGCTGAGGGCCATTTTCAGGCTGGCCAAGCCCCCACCCCCTGGTGACGGAAGCTCCCAGCCTCTCCTTCTTTTCTTTTCTTTTATTTTTTTCCGACCTAACAGTTTTATTGCTTAAAGTATTTCAAAGAGTATTATATATGTCTCCTGTTTATTTTCCTCCCCTTGACCTTCCTGTCCTATCCTTCTTTTCTTTTTCTTGGATTTATTTACCTTCTATAATTGAAACTTTGTAGCCTTGAGAGGAGCTCAGAGCTGGCCAGGGCAGGTGGGAGGTAAGCTTGGCCTCCTCCATCACCAGGGGCAACCTACTCCTGCTGAAAGCAGGTATCTGGGGTTTATTTACCATCTATAATTGAAACTTTGTTGCTTTGAGTGGAGCTCAAAGCCAGTGGGAAGCTTGGCTTCCACCATCACTAGAGCAAGCAAGCCTCCTGCTTGCTCCAGCTTCGTGGCTGCCAGCCGCCATCCAGGTTGGGTTACTTTGCATATAGTCGCTCTGATTGGCTGGTGGGCATGGCTTAAGGCATAGCAAAGGTATGGCCAATTTGCATGTTTGTCTTTTATTAGTGTAGATTAGAAGCCCGGTGCATGAATTCGTGCATGGTTAGGGTCCCTAGGCCTGGCCAGTAATCAGGGCCAATCTGTGGGGTAACTGGTGGGATGATCAGGGTCCCTGCTCACACTCGCCTTGGCTGCCCTGGCAGCGCCTGCTCACCGGCCCCACCCCCATGCTAGTTAGGGCCTGCAGGCTGGGGACGGCTCCTGTGTTGAGCGTTTGCCCCCTGGTGGTCAGTGTGCATCATAGCGACTGGTTGTTCCACAGTTCGGTCAATTTGCATATTAAGCTTTTATTATATTTATATATTTGAGTGTGTATGTACCTATGCATATGTTTCTGTGTGTATGTTTTATTGCTAAGTACATATTTTATAGGACTGTAGAGAATGGGTTGCCAGAGCCAGTAACATAGTGAAATGTCATCGGGAGAGGCATAATCTTGGAAGCATTATTAGCTGTAATTTTCAGAGACCGTGAATGAGCAATGCTGCCCTGACTGGGTGGCCCAGTTGGTTGGAGTGTCATCCTGTACATCTAAAGGCTGTGGGCTCCATTCCCGGTCAGCACACATGCCTAGGCTGTGGGTTCAACCCACTGTAGGGTGAGTATGGGAGGCAAGATGTTTCTCTTTCATCTCTCTCTCTCTCTCTCTCTCTCTCTCTCTCTCTCTCTCTCTCTTTCAAAATCAATGCAAACATATCACCAGGTGAGTATTTTTATTTTTTTAAACATATCTTTTTTAAAAATATATTTTATTGATTTTTTACAGAGAGGAAGGGAGAGAGATAGAGAGTTAGAAACATCGATGAGAGAGAAACATCGATCAGCTGCCTCCTGCACATCTCCTACTGGGGATATGCCCACAACCAAGGTACATGCCCTTGACTGGAATCGAACCTGGGACCTTTCAGTCCACAGGCTGACGCTCTATCCACTGAGCAAAACCGGTTTCGGCAAGGGTGAGTATTTTTAAAAAACCCAGCTGCCATTGCTCAGTGGTTCAGCACACACCTATGAACCTGGAGGTCACTGTTCGATTCCCAGGGCACATGCCCAGGTTGCAGGTTCAATCCCCAGTGTGGGGGGTGGGGAGGTGGGGGAGGCATGCAGGAGGCAGCCAATTGATGATTCTATCCCTTCCTATCTGAAATCAATAAAAAAAATATATTTTTTAAAAAGAATGAGCAGTGATGGTTTGAATGGGTTTTGTGGAAGTCTTCTCTACCTCCTAATGGAATTATCAGTGAACTCAACAAAATGATGAACCTTGAGGACATTATGCTAAGTTAAGTAAGCCAGTTCCAGAAGTACAAATACTATATGGTTCCACTTATGTGAGGTATCTGAATGGTGGTTGCTAAGGGCAGGGTTAGGGGATATTGAGAGTTACTAACCAATAGGCATGAAGTTTCAGTCAAGCAAGATGAACAACCCTAGTGATCCTATAGTACAACAGTGTAACTCTAGTGAACAATAATTTATTGTATACTTAAAAATCTGGTAAGAGGGTAGATCTCATATTAAGTGTTCTTACCAAAATAAAAATTTTTTTAAAAGTGGTCTTTAAAAAAGAAGCACCAATTAGGCATGTATCAGGTCCATTATAAGTTTAAAACCTAATTTCTATGCATTTTATGTGTAATAAACCTGCCAAAATTATCAAAAAGTAAAACAAAGTAGAGTATATGAAAAGTACCAGGGTTTATCTTCTAACATGCATGTAATGAAAAGGAGAGAAACCCCATTTAATGAGAACTAATTTTAATCATCTGTTGAAAATATCTGGAAAAATTGGAAGGTGGCTGTATATTATAGGATGACAGAAAATAAAAACCTCAACAATGTAATAAGAAACAGTACTAAATTTAGTGTTACATTGTTTTTATAATTGACCTTAGCCAAGTTATTAGACCTCACTTACTACACAAATATAAAGTTAAGGAACTTAATCTAAGGTCCTCCCCAGTATTACATGATGATTATAATACAATAAAGACAATCCTTAGGTTTTTACAAAAACCCAAGTAATCATACTATTACAGTATTTTGTCTTCTGCATTGACAGGAAAAAAATGACACCATTGCAACTAACTGGATGTAAATAATTGGAAAGGAGCAAAGAGAAGGCCAAAGTAAAGTCTGAGTGGCACAGGGAACAGGTCATTGGCCAGAGTGGGCATGGCCACAGCAAGCAAGGGAAGATTTGCATTATATCATCTCCTAAACAAAGGGGTTCTCTCTCATGGGTCTCTTGCTGCAGGGGGCACACTCTGTTGGCTCCCCTGCATTGCCCACATGATTCAGGGCCATGTGGACCCTACACACAATGGACGAACGGCCTGCAACTAGCCTAATGCTAAACTGGACCCAGCTCTACCACGAACAGAAACGCTGGACCCGGCTTTGCGTTTAGCTCTGCTGCATGCCCAGCTGCACCTCTCCCAGGACTGCATGCAGGGAAATGGGACTTTGCAAGCTCAGGGATGTAATTCCACATAAATAAATATCACCATCCTCCTGTATGGTTCTCAGAAAGTTCTTTTTCTTGAGATAGCAAAGGGATCCGACCCCAAACACCCAGTGGAGGGGGTGGTCTACCACTTCCACCGGTGGACACCCCACTTCCACCAATAACAAAAAGGGTATATAAATGTTTAAGTTTTTAAAAATTCCACAAACACAAAATATCAGCCTGCTTGTATTTACCAAATACAGGGCAAAACAATCTGATAGACTGTGGCATCAAAACTCCCTGACCACGCCCCAGTTCCACTTATTTTTTTTTTTAAGTCTACATGATACCGGTGCAGTTTTCATAGGTAAATGTTTTGTAATAATTATAAACAAAAACAAGGTGGCACCATATTGTGTAATAACTGATGTGTAAGCAATTATGCTCTGTGATACTTGACAGCCCATTTCAACATTTTATATGTGAATATATTTTTGAAGGGCTCACTTCTAAAAACCTGGCTGTCTAATATGGTGCACTTTGCTACCTCTGCATCTATTCTCAATTAATATATTTCAGAAATACATTTGGAAGACAGCACCGCACCTTTATTATTTTAATTGTTATAACAATAAAAATAAATAATACCATCAAATATAAAATAACTTTTCCCTGCATGTTTACTGTTCTGATTAAATTTCTTTCTCACTCTAGGTATTCTGTGATGACTGCTAGACAACATCCTTTCCTAGTTATGCCCTTCTGTGGAAGGGAAGGCAAACCCATGATCATTGTCTAGCATGAAACATTGGAAAGTGATGCTGGTAGCTCAGAAACATATGTCTTGTTTTTAATTTTTTGCCCCCCCTCTTGGTGTCAGCTTAACCAGTTTGGTCAATAGTTCAGCTTTTCCCCAGCAAACAGTCCTAAAATATAACCTGACACATGGTAGCCAATATATCAGTCTTCCAATTCAGAGACAATTTTTTTTTTAGCTACAATCCAGTCAAATCAATGCCTTTTCACCCAGGAGTGTCTGTGGGTTCCTCATTTCACAAATGCCAATTCCAGCTTGATTCTCTAATGTCTCCCCCATCTTCTCTCCACTGCACCTTGTTTAATTAGCTGTTTACCTGTTTCTCTTCTGTCGCAGCAACTCTATTGGCTAGGACTTCTGTAACCTCCCAAGTGCCCAAATAATTTATCAGTCAGTGTTCATTGGGGCTCCCTAATCCCCTCAGGTATGGTTGGCTCTTAATTGGTAAGGTCCTGGTTAGCAACTTTGTTATTGGTTTTCCCAGTAAATATCCCTTGTGGCAACATTAGAGTAGGTGTTCAAACTCAGTATAAAATTGTAGTGCAAGACCTAACATACTTTTAGGAATTTATCCTGAAGAAATAATTGGACAAGTGTGTAATTATATCAGTGAAATAGTCACAGTTGTACACTCTGTAACTTTATTGTTTACACTTATGAACAATGGGAAATATCCTATTTGTTTA
The DNA here is from genome assembly GCF_963259705.1 of Myotis daubentonii. Lineage (NCBI taxonomy): Eukaryota > Metazoa > Chordata > Mammalia > Chiroptera > Vespertilionidae > Myotis > Myotis daubentonii. Next base: position 29,487,182 of record NC_081855.1, read on the forward strand.
AGGATAGAAGAATGATAGATTGTGACAACTATATTAGAAATGATTATGTAATATTTAAGAATAAGTGGGTACATTTATTGGCCTGGAAAGATTTCCAGTATAGATTTTTCATTAAAAAAAGCAATAAAACAATATGTATAGAATGACTCATATTAATAAAAATTAATCATGCATATGTACATATGTTTACTTATGTACATAGGTATTAAAATCTTCAGGTTTACACACCAAAATGTTACAATTTATAGAAAACGTTACTACTCTTTATATCTAAACTAGAAGCCTGGTGCACAAAGTTAGTGCACAGGCAGGGTCCCTAGGCCTGGCCGGTGATCAGGGCTGATCGGGGCCTTCCTTTGTTCTGTGCCACCCTCTGGTGGTCAGTTCACATCATAGCAAGAGATTGAACTCCCAGTCTTCCAGTTGAACTCCCAGGGGACACTTTGCATATTAGCCTTTTCTTATATAGAGACTAGAGGCCCAGTGCACGAAATCATGCACTGGTAGGGTCCCTAGTGGCTGCCAGCTGCCGGCCAGGCACTCCCTCCCCTTCCCCTGGCCAGTCCGGTCCCCTGGTCAAACTCCCAGACAAACTCCCAGTCAAGGGGATACTTTGCATACTATGCTTTTATTACATGGGATGGTAGAATGTAGGTGACTTTTACAAATAATTCCTTTGTGCAAATTTATATTTTTTAAAATGGACATTCACTATGTAATACTGACTTGTTAAGTACTTGAAAACTTTTAATCATGTGTCTGCTCTCCATCCTCAAAAGTATTTTATAAAAGATAAACTCAAACATTTCCCCATTTTAGCTAGTATGCCATTTATTTTTCCTCCATGTTGACCTAAACCTCTTAAACTATTTGTCCTTATTTTTGTTTTCATTTCCTCACTTTTAAATCATTTATTAAACAATTCTAATTATTTTAGCCCTCAGTACTTCATGGAATTTTTCTCATGAAAGTTATCAGTAAGTACTTATGGCTAAGTCATGCAATTTTAAAAATTCTTTATTTTTTTATTCCTCTTTGCACTATAGACCCCTTCTCTTCAAACTAGATGCATCCATGACCCCCTAGACTCTCATGTCAGAACATGTGTGGAACTTTACTGTTTAATTTCTCTCCTCCAATTGAATCATAGGCTCCTTGGAAGCAAGAAACAGTAAATTTTATTCTTTTAAAAATATATATTTTATTGATTTTTTACAGAGAGGAAGGGAGAGAGATACAGAGTTAGAAACATCGATGAGAAAGAAACATTAATCAGCTGCCCCCTGCACACTCCCCACTGGGGATGTGCCTGCAACCAGGGTACATGCCCTTGACTGGAATCAAACCCGGGACCCTTCAGTCCGCAGGCCAATGCTCTATCCACCGAGCCAAACCAGCTAGGGCAGTAAATTTTATTCTTAACCCCAGACCCTCGCCCAGTGTCATACATATAGTAGATGTTTAATAAATACACGTCAACAAATCAAATGGGTGAGTGAGGAAGTTTCAGAGGGAATCTGATCATCCTGAATATTTTTTCATTGATATTCTACTATAGTGTCAGGAACCTAAATAATTTTAACGTTATGTGTCTCAACAAAGATCCTATTTCCCAAATACAGAGGAGAAGAAAATGATATTCACAGCATTTTCCCGAAGAGTGGGGTAGAGGGAAGTCTAGTTTTACAACTTACTAGAGAGCAAGCTGGGCCTCAGAATGAATGTATCCATTTCCCAAACTCAATGGTGGAACTGGCAAAGAGACTCTCCCCACCCATGCTCCCTACCAATCAAACACATTCTGTAAGCCTAACCTGCACACACCCATGGATGTGAAAACAAACAAAAACACAGGGTTGTTGCGATTTATTGAACTAAACCACACCAATGACATGTAGCTGCACAGAATCTGATTAAAATGGGATGTTTCCACTTGCCAGCTGGATCTATTATGTACAATTAGGGGTTTGATCTTGTTTAAGCTGAGTTCCAAAACTCCCTCCCACACTCAGGTCACTGACAATCCAGTGCTTCGCAGTTGGGAGGAGAAAGTAGTCCACACTTCCCTGTCTGTTCTTGCTGGTCTCAGTGTTTGGGCTAAACACCTGGGCTTCTGCCTTACGGGTATGATATCTGAGTGTATATTTAGCTACACAGAGAGGATTTGTGATTCTAACTTGGGTGCTAGTGATCACTGAGTGTGGGAGAACAGTGGTTTCTGGAGTAACCAGAGCCTGCCTCCCAGGTGATGTGTGTGGGCTTGGACCCATGACCTTGCCGTCTTCTGTAACAAGTTTCTCAGACAAGCATTAGAAATGGAAAGAAAATTGCATTTTGGCTTTCTTCGAAATTCTAGCATTTTTTTCAATGGCACGAGTGTGTAAGGCAAAATGCTATGAATAATAGGACTGGATGAAAGCAGAAAAACAATTTGTTTGCTGATGATAGTTCTGTCCCCGAGAAGGCTAAGAAAAGCTTTATTCGTTAGACGTGGAATTTATAACGAGAATGGTGATTAATTCAATACTCTTCACCAATGAAAGGAGTGTAATTCATTCTGCCCTCACTGGATGGGAGTGAAAGAGACATGCCTGGGAAGTTAACATATACATATAGACAACTATGGACTTGCCCTTGGAAATCAAATCATCACTTACCTTCTCTGAAACAACATAGAGGCTCTTAGGTCCTTATTAGCTTTTTGAACCATAAAATCAAAAAGGAAGAGGGACTGAATCCATTTAGCTACTAATTAGATTACAAGAAGACGGTGGCAACAGAATGAGCCATTCAATTAGTAAAATAATCAGTCGAATCATTTATTTTTTCTAATGGCAAGAAATTGGCTAGATGATAGAAATGTTTCCCTTCCACAAATGTTTCCCTGTGAGGACTACTTGTTGTAATGTAGATGACACCAAGTTTCCCTTTCAATGGACTATGACACAGAATTTCACACACTCTCAGGAGGGAGAAAAAATAGTGCTCATACAGGGTGTCTCCAGAAAAATGTATACACACTTTACAGCTGATAGCTCATTTTTGAAAATGAAATATAGTTTAAATAATGCTGACTTTACAATTATCCACAGTGTGTGTATACAGTTTTTGGGGACACCCTATTGTGTTTAGCCTCTTGCTTCATGCTAGTCACTGTGCAAAACCGGTGACATACTTTATCTTATTTAATTCTCATTTTAATCACATGACATAGGCCTCATCAGCTCTCTTGTTCACGATGGAGAACTGAAGTTAAGGAGTTGATTACTGACCAAGTTTGCCCACTTGTACAGCCAGATCACAAAACAAATGCGCTTATTTTCCAATGTTAAGCCCATGCTCTTTGGACTACACCATACCATGTTGCAACACATGGTGAGTGTGAGGATAAAATATAGGGAAGGAGATAGATGTTTACTTAACATGAATAATTTGCGGGGGAGGGGTAAGGGCAGGAAATGGAATTCCATGTGAGTTGTTTCACTTTGGTCCATGGTCTAATCCTATATAATAAAAGCCTAATATGCTATCCTATATTAAAAACCTAATATGCTAAGTGTCCAGTCATCTGGTTGGCCGGTCAACCAATCAAATCATAATATGCTAATGATATGCTAAGGCCACTCAACTGCTCACTATGATGTGCACTAACCACCCGGGGGCAGACAGTTGACTGGTAAGTTAGCTTGCTGCTGGGGTCCGGCTAGTCGGGATTGAGCAAGATGGGCCGGACATGCGCTGGAGCCCTCCCACCGTCCCTCCCATGCTGGCCAACCTCCCATGTCCTTCCCTGGCCCCGATCGTGCACCAGTGGGGTCCTTCGGCCTGGGGGGGGATGTTGGAGAGTCGGTTTCGGCCTGAACCTGCAGGCCAGGCTGAGGGACCCCACTGGTGCACAAATTCATGCACTGGGCCTCTAGTTCTCTAATAAATGTTCCAGTAACTTAGCCAAGTTTGTGAATTGGATGTGTAGGCTTGACATTAAAAGCAGAGTGAGGAAGTGAGGAAGTGATGCTTAGCATTTGCTATTGATCAACTTGTTTTGCAGCCATCTTTTCTCCTTGTCGATCATTACGTTATTTCTGCTATTAATGTTTTAACCTTCTGAAAGTTCTCTCTATTCTCTGAGTGTTACTTTCCATAGGTGTGCTATATTTTCTCTCTGAGGATATCCAGTTCTTTTTAACGTATGCTCAATTTTATCTCTTCAAGGATATAACAGAGCATTTTAAAAATGTTTTTATTCTGCTCTCTGTATTGGTTTTCTTCCAAGGTCACTTGTTCTGTTAGTTTTGATCTGTATTTTTCACATTATGGGAACTCTTTCAATGTATGTTGATCCTTGGAGAATGGTGCTTACTTTAGAGAAAACCGCACAAAACCTGATTGGAAATTTAGAATGAGGACTTAGGGAGGAGGACAGTCATCACAGGGACAGATCTTATCTAGAGAATTATTAGACAAGGGATAAACATTTTTGTTGGCAAATCTTCCCATAACTGTGTATCAATTGGCATTTAATTTTGGGCCTGTGCCCAGAGAATAATATTCATATAGCTATCTGGAGGTGGGCATGGTATAATCCTAGTGGCTAGTGGTTTGTGAACTTAATAAAAGCCCCAGCATTATGCATATTGACTTTCAAAAGTTAACTTATTACCCATATGGTACCTCTTTCTTTATTCTCAGAAGCACAAACACCTCTATAAAATAAACTTGAGGGTATAGAGTCACTTGGAAAGGTGGAATGGAGTGAGGTAGCTGGTGGATCTAATTTCTGTGCATGCAAATCTACAATCTTCTCTTTCCAGCCTGCCTCACACGTGTGTTTCAGAGGGTCCTTAATGCTCCTAATTTCTGAAGTGCTGTAGTTTATCTCACCTTACTTTTTTTTCTGTGTTGTTCCCTTCTTTCTTCCTGCTGGGTGTGGGTATCTGATTTCCTGTCTTCTAAGCGCGTTACTACTTATCTATCTGCTTTTGACATCTTGTAACAGAGACAGTATCTCCAACTAAACCTATTTATTTTTTCTTGACACACAGCTGGACTGCATTTCTGAGCCTTCCTTACTACCATGTGACTGGGTTTTGGTAATAAAATATAAGGGAGGTGATAAGTACCATGTCCAGGTCTGACTCTTAGTAGCCTCTCATATATGTATACATATATAGTTCTCATTTTATTTCACTCTTCCTTCTGTGATAATCTAGGAAGCCATATGGTAAAGATTGAGGAGTAAGAAAAATCTTCCTGTGAATGAAAACTATATTCAGATTCAAAGTCTGTGAAAATATACAGAATTCCTGTTGGTTATTAAAGAGAGCCATATAATGCTAGGGCAGGACGAGCCAGCTCTAGTTCCCAGGCTTCTAACTGTAATTGAAATAATATTATCTTTCAATTATAATTGAAATAATATTATCTATTTAGAATATTTACATTATTGGAATTTAGTGAATCAAAGTGAAAAGACAGATCTTATCTTTAAGATCATATTAAGTACCAGGGAACCTGATTCAGATAAGGGAAAAAAATGATGATTAAAAAATCATTTTAAAGGATGGCTCATTCACAGATATTAAACATTATCTCAGCTTTTGCTGTCTTCTCACAGGACAATGTGAGGTAACAAAGGATGTATGCCCTTGGTTTCCGTGGGTCGTGCCTTTATTCCTCCATATTCTGGAGGAGAGAGCACACACCAAAGAGACTCCTGCTCCCTCCCTCAAGGAGTTAGTATTGGGTACTGTTCTCTCAAAGGTTATTTTTTTTTAAGAGTGAGTACTAACTTGTAGCCTACTTATTTCCTCTGCTACGGGAAATTATTTAACTCATATCCTTCATGATGAGTGGTGTTGGTTTCACTCAAGAATCAGTAGAAGGACATAGGGTGTCAAAGTTCCATGCCCCAGGCTTCCTGAACAAGGTCTCCTGGAAGATAGAAGTGGGATTAGGTGCAGGTAACTCCGGCTCTTTTCCACCAGTGGTTGAGACTATCCATTTCTCTTCAACTCAGTGATGTGGAGGCCAGCGATGAGACTTCACGTCCAGGCTACATTCTCGAATCCAGGTTTCCCACAGAGTTGTTGAAAGCTTGCTTTAATCCCCTTGTTGATTCTGTGTATATCATATTCATTAAACCTGTGAGAAGAAACTCTCACAGAATCATTAGGTGTTTGCCAGTAGCCACTTCCCCATGCTAAAATCCTAACATAGCGTTTCTGAAATTACCAGATTCCTGGTAATATTTTAAAAGAGGAGAACCATTCAGTGAGTGAAAACTATATTTAGATTCATAATAGTTGAAAACACACTGATTTCCTGTTGATTATAATAGGGGTCCGTATACTGCCAGAGGGAAGAACCACGATAGTTCCATTATAGTTCCACTTGATCATTTCACAGATGGGAGAAGCTTTCATATTTTGGTTGAAACTGCAGCCATGGGTAATCTCTCTCTCTCTCTAGATGATGATAGATTAAACTTTCTATCACATTGATTAGCTCTAAAAGAAGAGAAAAGAAACACCTGGATTACTCATCTGGGAGAAGCTGATGGTTGGTGCAGAAACATGTTCCTTCCCGCTGCCAACCTCATGCTAAACTGTGCCATCCGTGGAAATTTAAAATGGGTGAAAACCTAGATCACTTTTAAATAATAATGCACCAAGCACAGAACTCCCTGGTGAAATCTTTTCTTAGGTGCAGATACACTAAATTGCTTGAGAGGATGGCGCATAAAGTCTATTTTGGGATTCAAAACTTAAGAAAAATAGTTGGGGGGGGTTATTTATGAGGTTGTAAAAGATGAATGCCATTGTTTTTGTTTTATTTTGGATTTTTTTCTGTCTTTATTGATTAAGGTATTACATATGTGTCCTTATCCCCCATTGCCGCCCCCCCCCCCACTCAAATAAGCCAGTCAGAGAAAGATAAATATCACGTGATCGCACTCATTTGTGGAATATAATGAACAACATAAACTGATGAACAAAAACAGATCCAGAGACAGAGAAGCATCCATCAGACCATCAAACCTCAGAGGGAAGGTAGGGGAGGGTGGGGGTAAGGGGAAGAGATCAACCAAAGGACTTGTATGCATGCATATAAGCCCAACCAAAGGGCACAGACACCAGGGGGGTGAGGGCATGAATGAGTAGATGCCATTGTTATAATTTAATTACGTAAGACATCTTAGATGTAAGAAATTCTGAAAGAGGAAGGAAAAAGGGAAGTGATGAAGGTAGGCAGTGGAGATGGTGATGGTAATACAAATAGTGGTGTCAGTGGTAAGGATGCTGATGAGGATGGTGTTTTTTCATCTATATATATAAAACCCTAAGCGACCAGGCAACTGTTCCACCAGTGGGCCATTTGACCAGTTGCTATAACGTGCACTGACCACCAGGGGTGCGCCACTCAGCTGACCGATGGGCGCCAGAGGCCGGGCTCACCCCTGCCACTTCACACACTACTATATCCCTATGGGGTACCGGATTGCGAGAGGCAGCAGGCCAGGCTGAGGGACCCCACGAACCCCACGAATCCGTGCGCCGGGCCTCTAATATATTGATTTCAGAGAGGAAGGGCGAGGGAAAGATAGAAACATCAAGGATGAGAGAGAATCATTGATTGGCTGCCTCCTGCACCCCCCCCCCCCCAGGGATTGTGCCTGCAACCCGGGCATGTGCACTTGACCTGAATTGAGCCCAGGATCCTTTAGTCTGCAGGCTGACACTCTATCCATTGAGGAAAACTGACTAGGGCTGGATGGTGTTTTATTAGGGATGAATACAAAAATAGCAGAATGCAGTGGCAAAGTAGAGTTATTTATATGGTGGTAGTAGGAACAGTCTGGGCAGGAGGAGACTTCACCCTAAAAGCTCTATGGTACCTAGGAGCTGAGAGCCTCCTATTGTGTCTCTAGGAAATAAATCTCGTTAAGTATTCTAACACTTGTGTAAACTAATTGCTGTTGCGTTTGGAATGCATCTTGAATACAATCTTGCTATGAGGGTTGGTGCTAAATGAAGGTGTCAAGTGGCTGCATCCAGTATGATCTAAATTAATGATATAGCAGATGATCTGCAAAATGTCTAGTCAAAGATTTGTTGTTTTTGTGGCAAGATTTAGCATTGCTCCATGTTCAAAATTGATTTCCTTTCAGGAATTCCTGTTTCTCAAATCAGTAATGTGAGTGAGTATGTGGTGCCACTTTGATAATGTATAAAATGCCTGTTTCCATCTTTCAAAAGGCATATAAAAGGTAAAAGTAAACAATGGATTATTTCTGACATGTGTGATTTAATTTTTGACTCTTGGTTTCAAATTACCAAAGGAAAAATAGTTCAAACTAGTGTTTCGCCTCCTTGTGGGGAAGGGGTGGGCTATTTATTCGACTGCCATCAAGTACTCTGTTTCTTTGGATTATGGTCAACATAGCCAAGAAACCCAATGTGGTGTTCTTGTAAATAGAGATGGACATGAGCCTCTAAAGCCCTATATCTTCTCAACATGTAGCTTAAAAAAGGGCAGGAGGTAACATTTGCTCTTGCATCTATGAGTTGGATACTGGTTTACTTCATTCAACCTTTATAAAATGTCTCTAATACAGGTATTAAAATCAGGCTGATATCACTTTTGAGAAAACAGATATAGCATAGCTGGTCAAGGTCATAGACTCAGGATTTCCATTTTGTTGTGTTTAAAAGTAAGCTCCATGGTCCTCCTTGGCATTCTTAATGAGCTCAAAGAGAATGATGCGCAGATGTAATTGCAATGAACAGCACAGAAAAATATTTCATAATGTGTATCTCAAATTCATTTTAACCTTAAAAGCTACCTCATTTTTGTGTAATTCTTGATGAATTAATGAAGGAATTTACTAGTATGCTGCTTCCTTTTTTAATTTGGTCAGGATAAATTTGGGTTCTAATGATTTATAGTAAAAATATGTAATGACTGTACAGCTGCCCTGCTCCAACCACCCCATCAGACTGAAAGCCAGTTGCACACAATCTTACGGGTCTGTCATTGTCTACAGGGTGAGCGTCAGCCCTGAATTTATGTTCTCTTGGTGTTTGTGGGACAATGGAGAAGCCAACACATGGTGACTTATATTCCGAGAATGTCTGAATCCAGGTAAGGTGTTCTGTTGTTTTTTTTTTCCTCAGTGTTAATGAGTCTATTTTTTTTTGTCACACAAAATGTGAATAACTTGTAAGAAAAAATTTAAACGAGATTACTGAATGTGGCCCTTGAGGGCAAGACTTTCCATTTTGAGACCCATGCTTTCATCCATAATCTTGTTTTTCCTCTCTCTCCTGAAAAGGTCCTATTTTTGTTATGATGTGTAGTTTTCACAACAGTTAGAAGGTAGGTCGACATAAATCTGGATTCTATCGTGGAATGTGAAAGAGGCTCTTAACCTTTATGTAAATTGTGTGTAGGTTTACTTCTTTGAACTGGCTTTTAAGCAGCACATTCCCTGTTTTCATTACTCCAGCAGGCGTCATAAAGCTGATCTATTTTCCAAAGACTCCACACACCAGCCTGGTATCTGTCCTCACATGTTTCTTAAATCACTCTGAGATCCCCAGGAGGTTGCGTGTTTCTAGAGGATGGAAATAAGGGGAAGCGGGGAGGACTAGTTATGAAAAGATGTATCAGGAAAGAAATAAGGAGGTTAGAGATGCGTGAGAAATAACTGACGGCCAGATTGCAGAAGAGGGGACGGTCTAAGAGAGGCCAACACATACAACAAAATAGGTGATTTTGTTGTAGCAGAAGCAGCACTGGAAGAGTTATATGGATGCCAAGCGTGGCCCTTTGCTACTTTTTAGCAGTGTGTTTTGGGGGTAATTTAACACCACTGAGTCTCCATTTTCCTCATGGGTAGAATGGAGACGATACTTAATTCACAGAGTTGTTACAAAGGTTGGTTGAAATAACATGTAAGAAACATGAAACAAAGTTCTTAGTGCGTAGCCACAAGAAATTGTAGTTGAATGGTATGATCCCAAGCCCTCTCACTAGATTGGGAATGATTTCTGTATGATTTCAGAGTGCAAATAGTGTGCATCACAAAATAAACAAATATGCGGGTTTTTTGGTCTCTGGTAAATGCAAATGTTTAGGTTTTCTCTTCTGCATGCTGTCAAAATAATTGCCAAATGCTTGAATTCCTGGTAGACATTCTTAGCTTCTTTTCTTCTCAGAATATTTTCTTTTCATCCCCCCCCCCCCCATGAGTGAAGGTTGCACTTCTTTATGAATAACACATTTGTCTTTTGGGATACACCCAGTCATCTCATTTTGTCACTCCGCTAAAAGCAGGTGTTAGATAATGTCAAATGCTTATGCTTTTAAAAATAGAGAAAATTGAATTTGTTGGGCCTGAATTGCAACCAGAGAATAACCTCAGTGTAAACATATTAATATATTCGTATGTAGATAATCTGGAGACACACTCTTGCTATTGATCTTCAAGTGTAGCTATTATACCTTTTTGATGGTGTAAAAATGAAATTAATTTGGAAGACTCTTAAGTTGGACTTTGAATTTTTTGATAGCTTCAGATTCCATAATCTAGGGCAGTGGGTCCCGGAATTGGGTAGGTATCAGAATCACCTGAGGATCTTACTAAAATATTTTGTTAGGGCCACAATTCTAGATATTCCTATCCATGCATTCTGGGATAAAACTCAGGCATATGTCTGTATATATAAAAAGCTAATATGCTAAGTGCCCCTCCTTCCACTGACTGGTCGCTGTGATGTGCACTGACCACCAGTGGGCAGATGCTCAACGCAGGAGCTGCCAAGCTGCAGTGACTTGGTAGTGGGGTTCTCAGGTGATACACCCTGAAACCAGAGAGGAGGGAGCCCGATTCCTTGCGGGGCTGCACGATTCCACCTTTGGCCGTGGGTTAGGTTGTTGCTGGGGCACTGTCTGCCCTGAATGTGGTTTACTGCACACTTGCATTTGCATTCCACACCCTGTACATCAGCAACTTTGCTGAGTGCCTTCTCGCATTCCGGGACCCTCTGGGGATGTAGGAGAGCCGGTTTTGGCTTGATCCCCACAGGCCAGGTCAAGGGACCCCACCAGCCGAGGGACCCTGCTCACTCCGCAGATGTCTTGCACCACCCCCAGATGCTGCTGGCGGAGGAGGGACCGCAGGAGGTTGGCTCCAGGGCATGTCCGGCCCATCTCACTCACTCCCAATCCTGCCCTGTCGGCCACCTTCTACTTAATTTCCTTACAATGTGCACAAATCTGTGCACCGGGTCACTAGTATTTTAATAAGTGATTTCTATGCAGTTAGACTGGTGTTTAGAAATCAATTATGGATTTAAAAAGGAACAAAGGAATAAAAAAGGGGCAATAAGCCAATGACTTTTATCACTATGATTTTTTTTTTTATGTGTATTGGACTCCAAGGAACATTTATTGGAAAGGGAAAAATAGGTTTAATTTGAAAAATAAATCTATAAAGGCTAGAGAGATGTTCTTAGCAGTGCTAATTCCCTTCTTATTTTATGATAGTCATACTTAACAAATTCTGGTGCTAAAAATAAATATACCTGGAATCACTTTTCTAATCCAAACTACCTTATAAAACAATTGTCCCTATATTTTTTGATGTGCTTATGAACCAAACACTTTACACCATTAAAAGCTAACAAAATGGGGGTTAATATGATGGCAGGGTTAAGGTCTGCTTCTCCTTGTGCTCAGAAAAAAAATGGACAGTATTGGCGATAACATTTTAGGACACTGGTTCTCAACCTTCCTAATGCTGCAACACTTTCATACAGTTCCTCATGTTGTGGTGACTCCCAGTTTCATTGTTACAAACTGAACATAATTAAAGCATAGTGATTAATCAGAAAAACAATATGTAATTATATATGTGTTTTCCAATGGTCTTAGGTGACCCCTGTGAAAGGGTCATTTGACCCCCAAAGGGGTCGCGACCCACAGGTTGAGAACCGCTGCTTTAGGAGCTGCCAGAAGAGATGTCTACAGCTGTGGTTCACACCTAGCCTTGCAGAGCTCTCTGACATAACTGACTTATCCCATGGGGCAAAATGAACAACCCCTGCCTTAGAACAATGAATATAGTTAGTGTAAGCTGGCCATGGGACTTGTTTTGGATTTCATTGCTAACATCGAATATTAGGGAGGAGATGCTGCATGAAGAAACATAAAGACCTGCCATATTTGCAGGAAGCAGTCTGTCAATGAGGCAAGGCGAAGGAGGAAATTTGCTTTCCTGTTGGCTGGGGGGAAATAGAGCTAAAATAAATAACACACATAATACACAACCTGGAGTCTCAAGAGGCGTCAATCAGAACTTGGTGAAATTCCTCAGAGCCTGATATCTTGTTCCTTTTTCTAACACGAGACCCCTGGAGATAATTTGTCCAGGGGTAACTCACTATATATATATATATATATATATATATATATATATATATATATATATATATATATATATATATATATGAAAAAAATAGGAAAAGACATCATCCTACGATTTATAGGGATGCTCTATAAGTCAGTGTCCAGTAAAAAAAAAAGTAAAACATTTCATCAAGGGATCAGTCACACTCATTATTTGCTTCAGGGCTATATTGCATCTGCAAGAGGTGCCAGCCAAAAAGGGACTTTGTTTCCTGCATCTGAAGCATATAACTGGTAACGGGGGCCTTCTTAAGGCTGCCATGGGAAGTTCCAATGCCTTCATAACCATATTTGGCAGCCCAAAAACAGAAGCAAAAGAAATAAAAGAAATAATACCTCTGACTAACTTCTGTTCTTAAGTAAGTGCACTAGTCTGGCCGAATTCAAATTTCACCTAGAAGTCAAGATAAAAGTGAAGATAGGAAATGCATTTTTGAAAAGAGTAATTATAAATAAGTGATTAAAGAATAAATGTACAGCTTAATGAATTACTATAACATAGTATTTTATCTATTTACCATCTTGAAACTCATAGTTTTAAAAATATGAAAATAGGCTCATTCTTACTCATGTTGAGAGAAATGCAAATTATAACTTTAATACTATGGCATTTTTACCTATCAAATTAGCAAAAAAAAGTTTGATGACATTCTATTATTGGCAAGAATATAGATAAAAAGGTGATCAAAATTGCGGGGCAGGAGTATAAAATAGTACAATGCTTATAAGGAAAAATTTGCGATATCTAGTAAAATTAAATATGCACCTATTCATTGACCCAATGTTTTACTCTTAGGACTTTATTCTACATAGATATACACACCTGTAAGTGCATTCATTTTTGCTAAAGTTACCAAAAAGACTAGCAATCAATTGAAACAAATATTAAATGGTAACCTAAAAGGGAATGAATAAAGATGTTTTTATAGTACATTGTTAAAATGGAATAGTTATGTAAAAGAATGAGCCAGCTCTATATGCAATGATATGGTATCATCTCCAAAATATATTAAGTACAAAACTCAAGGTGTAGATTGTGCTCCTATCATGTATAATCAACACACATCCACATATACATGCATGGAGCATTATTCTATATAATAAAAGGGTAATATGCAAATTAACCCTAAAGGCGGAACTATCAGAATGACCCTAGGACTAGTTACTATGAGGCACACTGAACACCTCTCGGTCCCTTTCCCTGGCTGACAGGCTCCAGTTGCCCAATAGCAAATGGGGAGCCAGGAGTGGGTGGTGGGGAATGTGGGTGGCACCAAGCTAAGGCCCCTGTCTGGCCAGTCTCCCCACACACAGAGGGCGATCCGCGGCAGGGGTGGGGCTGGTGAGCGGGTGGGAACAGCCAACCTCTCGGTCCCTTCCCTGGTCTTCAGGCTCTGATCACCCAATGGCGAATAGGGAACCAGGAATGGGTGGTGGTGTGGGGCGGGGCTGGCTGCGGGCAGCTGGGGAAGATGGCCCTGATCGCAGGCCAGGCCTAGGGACCATACCTGCACACGGATTTTGTGTGCCAGGCCTCTAGTATATAATAGTTGTATATATAAAGAATATCTTATCTAAAAATATATTTATGAAACTAGGAGGGCAGTTGTTCTTAGAAAAGAAATTGGGTGGGTAGAGAAAAAGTTATTAAAAAGATTTCAACATATACCCTTTTGCATCATTTGAATTTTGCTTCATGATCATGTATAACTTATTTAAAAGTGATTTTTTGAAACAAATTATTTAACTTCTACTGACATTAAGTTTTCTTTTACTATATACATTTTTTTAAAGTTCTGGGCACTTAAAAAATATCGTGTTTATGGAGATAAAATATACACACAGTATACAATCCACTTCTTAAGTATACAGTTCAATGATTTTTAATGAATAGAAATGTGTAACTATTACCACAATCAAGATAAAGAGACTATTTATAACACCTATATACTTCTTTTGAGAAAAAAATATCTTAGGTACATTCAGAATATGGTGAGAGATCAATTACAGATTATAAATCTTTAAACATTCCATCATTATGAAGAATATTAATTTCATTTTTGTGAGTGCAAAAATGATTAGTGTGTTTTGAACTTTCTGGGTCATTCTTTATATCAGCCTGTTCTGGAGATAAGTAAGAAGTTGAGAAAAAAAGATAAAAGTCATTAAAAATTCATAAGAAGTCCCAAATGCTATGTTTTAATGTACTAATGCTTCTACAAATATTAACCTTATTCCACAAAAAAGCTTCAGAAAATGAAATAAACCTGGTCAAGGAGGGAAAATTGACTGTTAATTGCATTTCAAGTAGTTTAGCTAATTTTTAGTAATAGTTCACATCTTTTCAAAGTTATCTTTGTTTAGCCCCATTAGTCTAAGCATACATAATTAGTTTCTGCATTCCTGTACTTTAGTGAATTCTCTTCCCCTAACACACACGTTTCTCTCTTTTCATCTCACTCTTTTTCTTCTACACATACTCAACCTTCTGAATATGGCCTGGAATATGAACTTTTTTTTTTCAGCTCTAGGATATTACTCATGGAATCTCTGTATTCCTGACTCAGAAGCATGACTATGGATTTGTTAAGGATAATATTGAAGTTCTGTGAGCCATCTGCCTTCCTCCTCCAATTTCCTTCTCAGTTCAATTGGCTGCAAGACTGGAAAGATGAGTTAAATTTTGTCTTGGGAAAAACTTCCTTGTAATTTACAAACTATTTGTAACATACAGATATTATTTCCTTCTTTTAATTTTTGCATCAGACAAATGCACTTTTCCCTTCTCTTTAAAGAAAAAAGGAAGGAAGGAAGGAAGGAAGGAAGGAAGGAAGGAAGGAAGGAAGGAAGGAAGGAAGGAAGGAAGGGGAAAAGGAGGGTAGAAACTGGTCAAAGGAACATCAAGGCCTCTAATATCTCAAGGGAAATATTCTACAACATTTCACAGGTTTAATAGATTTGAGTCTTTTGGTTCCTCCTAAGTGGTACCACATACTCTACTGGCCCTCCTGGGTTTCCTTCTATATTGGCTTTGCTAATTATATTTTGGTTTCTGCCATCTACTTGTAGGAATTCATTAAACATTAAACAATGGCATTTTGTTAGGCATTCAGGAGGGGTGGGGAAGAAGGAGGATGATTTCTCCTCCCATCCTTTCACATAAGACGCATATGTAAATCCTTCCTCAGGCAGAACCTAATGAATTCAAGCCATTGGACCATTACTTTCATTTCCTTTTTAGTGCCCTGGGTAATATCAAAACACATGCTTATTTTAAATTACATAGCCTTGTTATCATTGGAGTGTTTTCATAACTCAAACTATATATGCAGACTTTGAATGCCCTTGAAGGTAAGCTTTGGTACATCTTTAAATATCAAAATGATGATCAATGATTTAAGAATTCCCAAAGCAAACTATTATGGAAATGAGCAAACTTTAGATGAGTCTTACTGCATTCTAGAACATTAGAGCTTGAAAGTGGTGTTTGAGGTCATGCAGTAAAGTCTCCTCACTATGTAGATGAATCCATCGAGACCCAGAAACTAACTAACTTTCATCATTTGTTTATTATTTATTTGTAATAGTGAAACAAAGTCTCCACATTCCTATTCTAAGTTCCTTTCCACTGTAACATCTTAAATCCAACATTGATTAAAATAAGATATTTGCAATGTCTTAACAATTCTTTTCTTTTTCAAAGTACCTGATATAGCTCTTTATGGTTCTTACTCAAAATATTGCTGAGAATTAGGGAAGGTCAGTTGGGTTTTTTATTGCTACTGAACTAGCAAGCAGACATAATCAAACTCATGATAATCACTCCAGAAGAATTTTTCTCTGTGGTCTAGGTATATTCTTTCATTTATATAAATCACTTTCTCATCTACAACCCCAGTCATTCTACCTCTATAATGGGAAATAATCTTTCTTAGCGTTGTTTTCTTTTCTTCTGCAAAAAGATCTTTATGACAAATTACTTAGGACAACTTGTCCTGCACATCAACGTCAGGGAAAATTACTTCTTTCAGAACATTAATGCTCTCGAGGAAGTCAAAGGGTTGTTGCTACAACATAAGGCAGACGTGCTTTACTATGAATTGCCGGGATTATTTAAATTCAATATTCTGGGAAGGGAGGGAGGTCCAAGGCTGTTCACACTTCCTTACAAATAAATAACAGGTGATAATGAGGATGCTCATGACTGAAATATTAAATGAACACGGTAGAGTTCAATGTTATTTAGATTCTTACCTATTCCTCTGCTCCTTAGATGACTATGAAATAAGAACCAGTAAAATAAGACAGAAAAAAGAATCAGTCCTTAAGACAGAATCTTATGAAACAGTGTGATTAGAAATGCTATTAAAAATGTTGATTCTGTGTTCCAAGTTTCGCTTTCACGAGTCAACTGGAATACATCTAGATGAAGCAACTCTTATAATATTTAAGTGTAGGTATGAATCCCTTCAGGGAAAAGAGGATAGACAACTAAAATTTTTTGTTGTCAGTTATATGCTAGGCATTCTGCAAGGCAATTTATGTGTGTGACCTTATTTACACTCCACAGCAACCTACACAAGGAAAAACAGTCTCAGAGAAGTCGCTTAACCTTCATAAAGTGACATGGAAAAGCAAGGGCCAAAATAAAATTTGATCTCTAATCTGCCTGATTTTACTGTCTTAATTGTTAAGGGTATACAAAGATAGGTAGAGGTCTATATTTCCTCCCAAATGAGAGCTATTTTATATTTATTATTACAGTATTTCATATATAAATATGTATATGCATACACACAGAGTTTGGGATAACAATGGCAGTTTGCTGCTTTTGCTACAAATAAGAATTATCTTGGAGCTTTAAAAAAAAATCAGTGCCCAAGATCAACACACAGACATTTTAAACTTAGTGTTGTGGGGTGAGCCTCAGGTATTAGCATGTCTTAGGAATTCCTTAGGTAGTTCTAATGGATAACTAGGTTGAACACCACTCCCTTATCATCGATTCTCAGATTTTAGTGTGCATCACAATCACTGTAGGACTTAGTAAACCCAGAGCTTCTGGCTCATGACATTTAGGTTGGGGCCTATTAGGAACTAAATGTTTGTGTCCCCTGGAAATCCATATGTTAAAACACTAACCCCTAATTGACTGTACTCAGTGATAGGGCCTGTGAGGAGGTGATAAAGATTAAAGGAGTTCATAAGGGTGGGGCCCTAATCCAACAGGACTGGTACCCTAATAATAAGAGAAATGGACACCAGAGCTTTTCCTCCCCACCTTTCAAGGACACAGCTGGTAGATGGCTTTCTGCAAGCCAGCAAGAGAACTCTTCCCAGAAACTAAACTGACTGGT
The DNA here is from genome assembly GCF_963259705.1 of Myotis daubentonii. Classification (NCBI taxonomy): domain Eukaryota; kingdom Metazoa; phylum Chordata; class Mammalia; order Chiroptera; family Vespertilionidae; genus Myotis; species Myotis daubentonii. The sequence goes on from NC_081855.1 coordinate 29,505,007, forward strand.
ACCTTGATCTTGGACTTTCTAGCTAAACTGTGGAACTGTGAGAACATAAAATTCTGTTCTGTAAGCCAAGCAGTCTAATGTATTTTGTAATGGCAGCCCTAGAGGACTAAAACAGGGCCTAAGAATGGATATTTCAAAGAACATCCAGTAAAATAAGACAGATTTTGTTGTTGCTGCTACTGCCCCAGGACCACATTTTAAGAATGACTGTTTTAAAAAAAATAAAAGCTGTATAAGTAACCAGAAGTTATTATTAATAAATTTTGTTTAAGCCCAGCCTGAGTGGTTCAGTGGTTAAGTGTCAACCTATGAACCAAGAGGTCAAGGTTCATCTCCTGGCCAGGGCACATGCCAGGATTGCAGGTTTGATCCCCAGTAGGGGGTGTGCAGGAGGCAGCCAATCAATGATTCTCTCTCATCATTGATGATTCTATCTCTCTCCTTCTCTCTTCCTTTCTGAAGTCAATAAAAAAACATACTTAATACATACATACACACATACATTTTGGATATGCTAAAATAGTTGTCTACGATGTGTATGGTGTTGTGGTCAGTTCAAGGAATTTCAATGAATAAGACAAAAACCCTACAATCAAGGAGTCCATGGCTTTATCATAGGTCTAATAATAATTCTATATATAAAAAAAGTAGAGTGATATTTTAATAGTCACTACATTTTGGTGTCCTCAGATTCAGCATTTGAGAAAACAACAGTGGGAGATTTGGATTAGACAATGCTCTTGAGTTCTCCCTAATCTGAACTTGCATGATTTTAGTTTTAAGGTAGGAAATATGATGGGAGATAAGACATTGGTGAGGAGAAGCAGGAGCATTAGACTGAGGTAATCCACTGTCCTTGAACTTCCTGGGAGAGAATTTGGCTCTCTAGGGATTTTTATAAGACTAACAAAGTGAGCGTTACCATGTCCTTGGTTGGGTACTATTATGGAGAACTCACTCATGTCTTCTAAGTCCTCATAGTCATGAAAAATTATCCTGCCCTGGCCAGGGACTCAGTTGGTTGGAGCATCATCCTGTATAACAAAAAGGATGTGGGTTTGATTCCCAGTCAGGGCACATAGCTAGATAGTAGGTTCAACTCCTGGTCAAGCTACATATGAGAGGCAACCAACCCATGTTTCTCTCTCTCTCTCTCTCTCTCTCTCTCTCTCTCTCTCTCTCTCTCTCTCTCTCTCTCTCTCTCTAATTCAATAAACATATCCTCAGGTGAAAATACAAAAAATCCTCATCATATAAAAAGTGTTTACCATTCTATAATATAGGAGGTCAGCGATCTCTGCCCATTTGTTATTCCACAGTAGTGTTTATATCCTCATGGTTTAGAAGTGAATTTATTCCATGTCTCCCTGAAGACATAAGTTTCAGCAAATTGTCTTCTTAATAGGCATTGTTTTAATGAGTTACAACAGACTTTATAATGCCCAGAAAACCCACTGAGATGTGTACTCATTCCAAGTGCCTAGTCTACATGCAACTTTTCTTTTATCTCTAAATATTCTGAGAGATTTATTTGTTCATCCTAGGGAGAACCAAAGATGTGAGATTAGCATATTGTGAAATTTTGGGGTCATTTTTTTCCAGTTTGTTTGATTTAGATAAATGCACAAAAACTTTATACTACCCACCTATCCCAAGCATTACTGATGTATGAAAGACATTTGGCCATAATGTTCAATTATAAAATTAGTAAGTTCACACATAAAATACAGACCAACATCTTTTCAAGTCATGATACTGCAAAATCATCAGTAAAAAGAACCTGCTGTCCTCTTCTGAGGATATTCAACATCAGAAAATGACAATTTTGAACACCTTAAAATAATAATTCTAACCTCCAAAAATCATGTGTTTTCTCTTCCCCCCAAAAACAGTTTATTCATAAGGGAGTATACATTTAGTTACAAAAGAAAACAAGAGGAACAAAGAAATTCTATCTTGAGAAGATAAGAACATAATAATGTCTACATATGCAAAAATCAATGACAGATTTAATCAATCATTTTGGTGTCTAAGCCACAAACATTGGTATCAGTGCAAAGCTTGGAGACTTTTGAGAATGGAGTTAGCCAATTCCGGGCTGTATCAGTCTGATAAATGGTTGGTTAAACATTTCACTGTCCTCCTTGCATTTAATTCACAGTGGAAGGGAAAATTCTCCTTTGTAAAGTGGCCAGCTGGGGAAACCACTTTGGAAGGAGAGGGAACTGCCAACTTTTTGGAGAAGCTAAGAAAAATGAACCTGGGAATGACATTGAAGGCTTTGAAAAATGGGTAAATTCTTGGTTCAAGAACACTGACAATGCTATTCAAGGACTCTGAAAAACGAGACCACTTGGGATTGTACCTGGAGATTACTGACGGGCAGGACACTTCTTCATCTACCACAAAATAGCATCATCTACTCAAGAAAAAACCCCAGAATGTCCTCATCTTACAGACAGTTTGTCCAACAGAAGATTATCTGCTTTTTGCACATGGTGAACTAAGTGTGTGCAGCTGTTTCCTCTTCTCTAACAAATAGACACATTTTTGCTTTGTATTTTTTTCTTATCAGAAGCTCATCTGGAAAAATTCAGAAATGACCCCATAAGGAAATCAGAGAACTAGTATGTGGGATAACCTATTCTCCGGAATCTGTGCCTTTACTTTGTTGCAAAGAGTGAATGGAATGAAATACTAAATATGCTGCTTGACTTTCAATGAACTGTGGCAAGTGGGACATATCTGTATTTCAGATTCACAGCCAAGAATAGGTGCCTGGAACTTTATTGGTTCCCAACCTTCTTTTTAAATATATTTTTATTGATTTCAGAGAGGAAGAGAAAAGGAGAGAGAGATAGAAACATCAATGATGACAGAGAATCATTGATCGGCTGCCTCCTGCATGCTCTACACAGGGGATAGAGCCTGCAACCCAGGTATGTGCCCTGACCGGGAATCAAACAGTGAGCTCCTGGTTCATAGGTCAACACTCAACCACTGAGCCAGGCCAGCCCTGCCCATCCTCCTCCTCCTCCTCCTCCTCCTCCTCCTCCTCCTCCTCCTCCTCCTCCTCCTCCTTCTTTTTTTTCCCTTTGGTATGATTAACAATACCACAATTGATTATAAATCTCAACTTCAAAAAAATTGTTCAGTAAAGATTTTTTTTGTCACCCAGATGGCTCAGTGTCTATTCAGATTAAAGAGCTTAAATATTGCCAGTTGACTTATTTGTATTGATACAGAACTTTTGAATAGGCTCAGATAAGAGACTACTGTTTTTTAAAGGAGCATCCATTTCTCCTAAAGAATAGATTCAGCAGTTTTCTGAATGTACCTTTTAAATTTTATTTCAGTTTTTATTTAAAAAAATGCTAATCTAAGTTTCTTCGAACAGCACCCTACTGAGGAAGAGGTAGAATTTAAGCAGATAGGTACATCAGTATTGGCTACTGTTAACACCGCATGGGGGAATCTGGTTGGAACAAAATGAGATTGTTTCTAGTTTGTATTGGTCCCTTTGCTAGATTTCACTCAGCCTTGGACTCTGGACAGCAAAGAATGATTAAGTAAGTAGTCTAACCTCCAAGCGAGCTCCTGGGTAATGACTCATAGAGAATACAAACCTCACTAAAACCATCAGGGCCAGGACAGGTATTGATGGGCAGGTGGAGTATTAAGGTGGTATAAGTCACTGGTTTTAAAAAGGTTTTGTTTTTTTTCCCATTTCCTCTTTTAAAAAATTGTTTATGCTAGTGACATGAAATCATGTCTGGTGGATCAAGATTCAAGGCCTACTGATATTCTGACAGAAAAATAAGTGTTATCTTCCAAGCTGATGGTAATTTCACTGTCTTAACTTACAGGAAGCAAAAAATAGATAACTTATCCTGTCTAATACAACTTAGAAATTGGCTCAAAGCAACTTGTCTAAAACATAAATCATCTTTGCGGGCAGCTAAATCCTATTATACATATAGTATTATATATATGTATGTATATGTCTATATATATGTCTATATATAACACACACACATATATATATACATATATACATATGTATATGTGTGTGTATGTGTATATGTATATATATATATATATATATATATATATATATATATATATATCTCCAAAAAATTGTTCAACTGATGCTACATAAGAAAACATTTCCTGGAAAATTTGTCAGGAGTTTGCATTGTAAAATGAATGTATGTTTTCTGTATGTAATATTATGATGTTTCTTTAATGTGAAACATTAGAGTCATGACATTCTGGTGCAGCCACCTTAATGTGTCTTACATACACAATTTTACAGTGATTAAAAGCAAGCCATTTAATTGGGCATTTTAAGGTGAAAAAAAGAGAATACTATTTTCATAAGAGCCAGTGACTGAGATGGATGCTATAAATACAGTTTTAAGTAAGACAAATACAGCCCAGCCAGTGTGGTTCATTGGTTGAGCATCAACCTATGAACCAGGAAATCATGGTCCAATTCCCAGTCAGGGCCCATGCCCAGGTTGTAGGCTAGATCCACAGTGTGGGGTGTGCAGGAGGCAGTGGATCAATGATTCTCTCTCATCATTGATGTTTCTATCTCTCTCCCTCTCCCTTCCTCTCTGAAATCAATAATATATATATATATATATATATATTATGGAATTTACCTTTTGAAGGGGAAACATACCTATAAAGAATTACATAATTATTTAATTTTCATTGTGATGCAGGCTATGAGAGGGGGATTATAGGTTTATAATAGTAATACTGGTTTCTCCTGAGTGTCATGGATATGCTTATTAAAGAAGCAATATTCCTGCTAAGCTCATAAGAAAGAGGACTTCACTGGGTCAAGTGCTGGAGGGAGCATTCCAAATATGGAACAGAATATGTGAGGACAATGCAGCAGGAATGGGTCAAAATAGAATATCGAGGCAAGAAAGGAGCTGGAGCCCTAGCCAGTTTTGCTCAGTGGATAGAGGCTTGGCCTGTGAACTGAAGGGTTTAATTCCAGTCAAGGGTAGGTACCTTGGTTGCAGGCTCGATCCCTGACCCTGGTTGGTGTATGTGCAGGAGGCAGCCAATTGATGTGTGTCTCACACATTTATGTTTCTCTCTCTGTCTCTCCCCTCCCTTTCACTCTCTCTAAAGATCAATGGGAAAATATCCTCAGGTGAGGATTGACAAAAAAAGAAAAAGAAAAAGAAAGAGAAGGAAGCAGGAAATAGATGGGTTTTGTGAGGGAAGCATGTCTAGATGATGCAGGGATATGAGTCTACATTGAGGATTTGGCCTCTACCCTAAAAATGATGGGTAACCATTGAACACTTTAAGAAGGTTAGTTAGATGATTGAATTGGTGTTTTCAGCGATGGGAAGGGTAGAGCATTTTAATGAATTTGGAAAAGCCAATAAGGAGGCTTTTAAAACCATCCAGGTCAGATACTAAGGGAGCCTGGGTTGGGTTTGAGTAAATAAACCAGAGAAGTGTACATATTTGAGCAGTAGCTGTCTACAGAAACTTGATACCAGGGCATAGGGGAAATGATGGACTTTGGAGGATTGTGAGCTTTCTTTCAAGAGCTATGCTATGAATGGCTGCATTACTCTCTAGTACAGTCATGGCGAACCTTTTGAGCTCGGCGTGTCAGCATTTTGAAAAACCCTAACTTAACTCTGGTGCCATGTCACATAAGAAATTTTTTGATATTTGCAACCATAGTCAAACAAAGACTTATATTTTTGATATTTATTTTATATATTTAAATGCCATTTAACAAAGAAAAATCAACCAAAAAAATGAGTTCGCGTGTCACCTCTGACACGCGTGTCATAGGTTCACCATCACTGCTCTAGTTGAACTAATCGTATTTCAAAAGCAGAATCTGGTGGGTTTGAAGGACGAGGGAAGAAATTAGGAACTCCCTTTTGCACCTGAGTTTGAAATCCCTAAGAAATATCCAAGTGAGGTTGTCAAACAGGCAGTTGATTGTGTGGGGCTGAGCCTAAGAAGCTACAAGAAATCTACTACAGAGCATTCATCAAATGCCAGGCATTCTTCTAAACCCGTACATGTACTAATCATTTAACCATCACAGCCACCCCTTGGGGAAACTATGATTATCACCCCTGGTTTGCCGAAGAGGAAACCGAGGAATAGAAAGCTTGAGCAAGTTGCTCGCCATCACACCAGAACTACCTAGATAAGCAGAAAGGCTAGCAGCAGGCTTGCCATCTATTCTTTCCCTTTACTGGAAACACCTCAGAAAAGAAAGGTAACCTGATCAAATCTCATTGTAAATATGCTAATGACAGACTTCCTGGCAAGCATACTGGTTGTATTTACTATCTGTAGATTCCTTATCTAATGCTTTTTAGGGGATTTACCTGGTCTTCTTCCTAGAATGGCTTAAAGTAAATAAATCTAAAAAATCCATGGAAAATGTCACATACACCTTGTCACGATTAGAGTACAAAATGAAGACGTTGCGTCGTGCTTTTTGGAGTATACATACATCACTTAGATTTCTCATAGATTACATATGGACAGCGGCAGTTTGAATTTCTCCCTGCTTCTCTTGTGCCTTGTGCATACTGCGTCCTTAAACTTAGAACCTAGACCTGATCTTTAAAAACAAAAACAAAACAAAAACAAAGAAAAAACACAAACAACACAACAATTGAAAATTAGTCAAGGAGAATGAGCTGGAAACAAAATCTGAAAAGTAGTTATCAGAGAAATATAAGAAACAGCAGGAAAATGTGGTGCTACTGAAACCATGAAACAAAGTTAAGCCTTATTCGATTGCTGAATGTCCCTCCTGGCCCTGGTGTAGATACGGTTGGGCTACAGGTAATTAGGGAAAAAGGATAGTGAGGGTTAGGATAATAATGAGGATGAGTCTCAGAAAAGTGAGTAGGGGTCAAGGAGGGGATTGGGTCAGAGATAGGATTAGAGAAGACTTAGTAGTTAGGCACCACCCAAGTCAAATTATCTATAATAATAAAGGGTAATCTGCTAATTAGACCAGATGTCCTCTGGATATCATTCTGGATGTCCTTCCTAAGGAAGGCTGGGGCGGAGGGAAGCAACCTGGCCCCGGGTGCCTGTGGGCAGCCCTAGGGAAGCAGCCTGGGTCCCGGGTGCCTGTGGGCAGCCCTAGGGAAGCAGCCTGGGTCCCGGGTGCCTGTGGGCAGCCCTAGGGAAGCAGCCTGGGTCCCGGGTGCCTGTGGGCAGCCCTAGGGAAGCAGCCTGGGTCCCGGGTGCCTGTGGGCAGCCCTAGGGAAGCAGCCTGGGTCCCGGGTGCCTGTGGGCAGCCCTAGGGAAGCAGCCTGGGTCTCGGGTGCCTGTGGGCAGCCCTAGGGAAGCAACCTGGTCCCGGTGCCTGTGGGCAGCCCTAGGGCAGCAGCCTGGGTCCCGGGTGCTGGAGGGAAGCCAGTGCTGGCAGCCAGGGAAGGAAAGCCTACTCTTGCATGAATTTTCATGCATTGGGCCTCCAGTCTATATATATAAAAGCTTAAATGATCATCTGACTGTTCAACCATCCAACCGGTAGCTATGATGTGCACTGACCACCAGGGAACAGACACTCAACGCAGGAGCTGCCGAGCCGTGGTGACTTGGCAGCTGCAGTTCTCAGGTGACACACCCGGAACCAGAGAAGAGAGAATCTGATTCCGGGGTCCGTCACAGGAGAACTACCCTCTTATAATCTAGGACCCCTTAGGGCAGTGGTTCTCAACCTTCTGGCGCTTTAAATATAGTTCCTCATGTTGTGATCCAACCATAAAATTATTTTTGTTGCTACTTCATAACTGTAATGTTGCTACTGTTATGAATCATAATGTAAATATCTGATATGCAGGATGGTCTTAGGCGATCCCTGTGAAATGGTCATTTGACTGCCAAAGGGGTCGCAACCCACAGGTTGAGGACCGCTGCCTTAGGGGATGTCGCAGAGCTGGTTTCGGCCTGATTCCTGCAGGCCAGGCTGAGGGACCCCACTGGTGCATGAATACATGCACCGAGCCTCTAGGGTATAAATAAAAGGCATGCACACTCTACCAGCTTAATTACTTTTTTGTTAATCCTCACCTGAGGATATTTTTCCATTGATTTTTAGAGAGACTGGAAGGGAGGAGGAGAGGCAGAGAAACATCAGTATGGGAGAGACACATTGATTGGTTGAATCCCACATGTGCCCTGGATCCAGCCTGCAACCCAAGTACATGCCCTTGACTGGAATCGAACCTGGGACCCTTCAGTCCATGGGCCTACTGAGCCAAACTGGCTAGGGCTATACCAGCTTAATTCAGAAAAGCTCTTCAATCATTTTAAGCAGAATGTTTGCTCATTTTTTAACAATTCTCTGATATCCTGAGTGATTTGCCTCTCACATTCACTAATTACTTTATGAACATTATGATGGTCATACTTATTTACTTTCCAATAATAATTTCAGAATACTAATAGCATTTATTTTGCTTTCTCTTTGAAAATTGAGAAGACAAATTAATTTGCATTGTATAAGGTTGTTAATTGAAGTAATTTTGTTTGATTGAATCTATATTAGGCAAAAGAGTAGAAAGGGAAGAGAAAATTGTTGGTCCATAAAAGATCTCTTGAACCCAACTGTCGACTGTGTAGACAATTCTCAATTTAATTTTGTCCTCAGTTGTTGCAGTAAAATACAATGCCATTAATAAACCTTAAAATTGTGGCTTTAGGATAAATAACTGAGATCAGAAAAACAGACAATGCATTTTTCTGGTTTAAAAAATTAACACAGGCTCAAAACAATTCTAAAATGACATGGGAATGAATAGAGTAGAAAGTGGACATTGTAATGGTCGAAGGTCAGGGAAGTGGGCTTTTCTCACTATCTGGTTATTATAAGTAAAAAGCCATTGTGATGTACTTATGTCAATACTTGAAATTAAAATATACTTTGCATAAAAATGACTGTATCATCAAAACTGCTAAGTCAAAATGACTATCATATAAATATTTGACATACTCCTAGAATATGAAATAGTATTAAAGAAAGTTTTATAGAACAATAGTTCTTTGGAGATGCTCTGAGGAATAAGGGTTCTATGTTTAAATTATTTTGAGAAATGCTGCACCCTCTTGCAAATTTTCAATGCAAATTAATATTTTAAATATTATAAAAATATTCTAGAAGTCTGTTTAATTTATACCATGGTTTAAAAAATAATTTGATCACACACACATTTGTGAATGTGTGTATGTGTTTGTTAAATGTTCCTGGTATTTGTTCATGTTTATTTAGCATTTATTTTATCCAAAGCATTATGCAAAGCACTTTATGTGTATGTCTCAAATGAATCTTAACCAACCCAAGCTGAGGGAAAATGAGACATAAAGCAATTACCCATTGCCAAGGTAATCTAGACAACACGTTAATTTAGCTAACAAGCATCAGGAACAAATTCCAACTCAGGTCTGATTGAATCTACAGCTTAATTTCTTAATCATTATGTTGTACTAATCTCTAAGTTTCTATGACAATGTATGCTAATTCTGATATAATTTGGGGGGCTCAGTGATTAATTTCTAAGTAGAATCATGAATCTGCCCTTTATATCATTTTTTATTTTATTTTTTATTAATCCTCCCCCAAGGATACTTTTCCACTGATTTTTACGAAGGGGTAAGGGAGGGGAAGAGACAGAAAGAAACATCAGTATGAGAGAGACACATGGATTGGTTACATCTCACACACACCCAGACCAGGGCCAGGGACTGAGCCTAGGTTATGTGCCCTTGACTGGAATTGAACCCAAGACCCTTCAGTCTTCAGTATCCACTGAGCCAAACCAGCTAGGGCTATCTTACCTAATAATAGACAAACATGTAAATTAACCATCCCTCTGCTATGCTCACCAGCCAATCAGGAGAGTATGCAAATTAACCCAACAAAGATGGTGGTTAATTTGCATATGTAGGGACAAAGCGGCGGAGCAAGACAGAAGGCTCTGTCCGGAGCGGAGAAGACTGAAGGCTCCGTCCAGAGGAGCGAAGGCCTGGGTCCCAGGTGCCAGAGGAAAACTGGTGCTGGCAGCCAGGGGAAGGGAAGGCCTATTGCACGAATCTCTTCGTGCAAAGGGCCTCTAGTATCTTATAATATCTTTTTTATTTTCATCTCTATGAGTTGGAGTTGTTACAGTTCTGTTTTGGTTTATTTCTCAGAGCACACAGCTGCTTCTGTAATTGGCCTTGCTGTCAATCTACACTCCAGATCCTTGTCAGAACATCTGATTTCAAACTCCCCAAGGTTGCTGCCCAACCCTCACTCAAAGTCTGGTGAAAAGTAGTTGGGGAGAATTGCCCGAGATATAAAATCCATTCATTTTTCTCAACATTCTAAAACACGTTATACCTTTTGGAACCATGCGATGGATCACTGAGTTATCTCTTTGGATCAAATGCTCTGAATTGCTTTAGTGAGAGGTGCATTCTCAGTTTTCAGTGAGTAATTAATTTTAAAGGCAGGTTTATAAAACTTACTATTATATTTATAGTGGAATTAGCTGGCACCCCTCATTTATTTTCACTTATTTTGTGGTGTTTTTTGTTTATTTGTTTTTTGGCATTCCTCATTTAAAGCATTGATGCACCTAGTGCCTGAAAAATCTTTTCAGGAACAAAAAGGAAGAGATCTTTAATCAGAATTAGTGTTTGCCCATAAGCAACCCTACCTGGTGGAATTATGGCGGGGATGCAGATGGCAACACCAGACTGCAGGAGGGTGACAGGCCCCTGAATAACTGTAGGAAAGAAGGAACCAATCACAACTTCAATGTTTCAGGGGCTCAGTGTAACACTTGTTAATGGAATTTTCCATAATCCAGCTGCCCCCACGACCTCCATAGCAGCGTATCGACTAGAACTCCATTGACAGGCTTGCATTAGGCTAGTGAATGCAGCTCACCTTTATGCAGCCCATGACAGAGCCCTGACTTAGCTCATACAGCTTTCTAAATGAAAAGAAGGAGGATTAGAATTACTTGAGGAAAATATACAATCTCTGCAGGGACTAAAATTCCAATAAGAGCAGAAGAACCAAGATTCATTACCATAAATTTGATTGCATTATATGCCTGGGTTGGTGAACCTTGAGACATTTATTTGCATGTTGTTCAGTTCAGACCAGTATTTTCTTAAAACAAATTTATGGGGGAAATTTTCCTTTAGGTTTTAACCCTAAGAGAAGCCTTGCTCCTCCAAAGGTGCTCATGTAATGTATTTTTTAAATCCTACAATTGTCAAAATGACCTTTTGGTGTGTGTGTGTGTGTGTGTGTGTGTGTGTGTGTGTGTGTGTGTGTAGCTCTGTGACTTTCAACATGCTTACAGATTCGTGTATCCACCTCTCCACTCATGACACAGAGCAGCTTCATCTCCCCAAACCACTCCCTCATGCCACCATTTCACAGTCACAGCCTTCCTCCATCTCTTGCCCCTAACAACTACTGACCTGCTCTCTGATGCCATGTTTTTCCTTTTTCAGACTGTCATAAATGGAATCGTACAGTATGTGGCATTTTGAGACTAGTGTCTACTCAACATAATGACTTTGAGGTTCATCCAAGTTTCTGTGTGAGTGTAAGTTTTTGTTTTTCTAGGCTAAATGCCTAGGAATGCAATTGCCTGATCATGTGACAGGGGTATGTGTGTAAGTCAATTGACAAAACTGGTTGTGATGTTGTGATTTATAATAAGAAATATATATTTGGTCTTTGTCCCCAGTTAGAGTAATAACAGTGTCTGTTGGTGTTAATGAGAGGACTCTTAGGATGCAACTAAAGGTAGGGGCTGCCTGCCAGTGGAGCTATTTTTGTGATTGGAGGATTTGGTCCCACCCCCTGAGAGGAGCTGGAGATTGAGTTCAGTCACCGATGGCCAATAATTGAATCGATCATGTCTGTGCAATGAAGCCTCTATAAAAACCCAAAGGAAAGGTGTTTGGAGAGCTTCTGGGTTGGTGAACACATGGAGGCGTTGGGAGAGTGGTGCACATGGAGGAGGCATGGAAGCTCCATGCCCCTTCCCCATACCTTGCCCTTTGCATCTCTTCCTTCTCTCTTTTCCTGAGGTATAGCCTTTTATGGTAAACTGGTAAGTAAAATGTTTCTCTAAGTTCTGTGAGCTACTCTACAAATTAAACCCAAGGAGAGGGTCGTTGGATCAAACCTGCAACGGACGTGCCCTTGACTGGAATTGAACCTGTGACCCTTCGGTCCTGGGGCCGATGCTCTAATCTCGGAGAAAACAGGCCAGTGCAATCAGGTGTGTCTTTTGTAAAGATTTTATTGCAGTCTGGCTTGTTGTAGAATTCTCTTGATAGCATCTTCCAAAAGTTTTTAATTTTAATGAAGTCAGTTTATCAATTATTTCATGGCTCATGCCGTTGGTGTTGTATCTAAAAAGTCATTGCCACACCAAAGGTCATCTAGGTTTTTTTCCTACAATAACTTTTAGGAGTTTATAGTTTTGCAGTTTACATTTAGGTCTAGGATCCATTGAGTTACTTTTTACGCAAGTTGTAAGGTCTGTGTCTAGATTCACTTTTTTTGTATGTGGATGTCTAATTTTTCCAGCACCATTTGCTAAAGAGACTGTCTTTGCTTCATTGTGTTACCTTTACTCCTTTGTAAATGATAAGTTGACTAAATTTATGTGGGTCTCTTTCTGGGTTCTCCATTCTGTTTCATTGATCTATTTGTCTTTATTGCTGTAGGTTTTTTAATAAGTCTTGACAGTACAGTCAGTCCTCCAACTTTGTTCTTCTTCAATATTGTTTGGCCCATTAATTTTCAACTTTGGTTTCTTTTTTCTGTTGAGTTCTGAGAGTTCTTTAATATTTTGATATGTCTCTTTCTGAATATGTGATTTGCAAATATTTTCCCCCAGTCCAATTTATCATTTTTTTCTTTTCTAGTCAAGTTTTTGGTGTCATAGCTAAGAACTCTGTCTATCTCAAGGTCATGAATATTGTGTGTTTTTTTAAAATAAATTTTCCTAAGAGTTCAAGGCTAACTTTATGAGGATGAGATCATTTAGTCATTTAGGTGATTTCTCTGACTGCATATTAGGTAGATACAACTAGAAGAAAGATAGCACCTTTTAATTTAGTCAGGTTAATGTATTCTGGTTTGCCTCTTTTTGTTCTGAATATGTTTAAACCATTAAAGAACACATTTTAAATAAGGCTATGCAATTCTCTTTATGCAATGGAACTAGAAATAATTTATTAAGTTTTGTATGTGCATAATTATGTGGATATATATATGTATATACTGCAGAGCTGCACTCTTGCATTTATAAATATTTGAGTACCCACTGTGTGGCAGGCACTGGGAAGACATCAGTGATTAAAATCACAACAAAATCCTTCCTCTCATGGAATGTAATTTTAGTGATATATATACATAGATACTTATAGTGATACATATATTCTAGATCATTTATCCAACAGATCATAATATATCTATGATCCAAATCATATATCATATAAATTTAATTTACATTGATTTAAATGGAGAAAGAGAAATAATTTTAAGTGTTATAAGTAATCTTTTCTGCCATTCCACTTAATGAACCTATACCCCTAAATCCTCTGGAGATGGGAGCAGTGAATCAGATATTTTTTTCCATGCGTCTCAGTTTCCACATGAATCTGCTGGTGCAAGCATCTGAAGAGGTAGCATGAGTCCAAGGTTAAAAGCCACATTTTTCATACAATATGGTTCTTTAATGCCGGTAGGGATGTTATTTGTTGGTGAACTTTCTTAGACATTTTTGGTAATATGTTTTTATTACACTCAAATGTTTACATACTAATTTAGAGTCTGATCCTCATGTACTCTGTAGCTCTGTGACTTTACATTTTGTGTAGAATAAGATATTACTTTGTTAATAAGGGTGATAAATACATTACAGAAATAAGTTCCTTATTGATTATTATTGTATAAACACCACTTTATCCCTTTTAATTCTATCAAAGTACTTAAACAAGTCCATTTTTATTTCAGAGAGGATTTGTGGTTTGGACACAAATACTTATCACAAAGTAGAATATGAACTGGAAAAGCATTCAAAGTAGTAGAAAACAGAGGTGAAATTGGAAAATAGCTTTGGGAAAAATAAGGATAAACAAGTATTTAATAGAATATCTTTCACAATTCTGCAATGCTCTTAAAATCATTTAGAGCTTCCTAGCATACAAAGTAGGAAACCTATTAGTTATATGACACAATGCCTAAGAACAGTACAATATTTTGCAGCGGGATGCAAACAAATCTAAGAAATATTTCTCTCATGTTTTTGGATAAAGTAGTGCTAAGAACACTGGTAATATGGGTTGGTTTAATATTTTAAGTTGACAGTAATTTACCTCAGAACTTTAAAGCATTGATTTAATGCTTTCCAGTATCAACATAGTTAATGAAATGTATGAATGTATGATGTTGATCTGATTCTGTTTTGATTACAGATCTCTCCCTCTCTCTCTCCCTCCCTCTGCATTTTTTTCTATCAACTAATCAACCCTTGTATTGTTTAAGCTTGATTAACTTAGATTTCTACTGCCTGAAGCTGAAAGTACCCTAATAGCCAATGGAAATACCATTTCAGGTGTTAGCCACCCCTGGCAGCATAATAGGTATGATCTGGGGAGTCACTGTTCTCTCTTATTAGCCCCATTTTATCAGACACAAGGGCAGCACGTAAGGGGCGATCACAGGTCCTTTTCTCCCTGGCTTCTTACAGGCACAATGATGAGCTAGTGAAGATTCAATGAACCCAAACATTATCCAAAACATGCTTTAAATATTCAGTCAACCTAATGTCATCTGAAACATGACCCTGTGCTACATAATAATGAATAGATAATGTACGACATGTTAGCCACCTCCCTAAGATACATAACAAGTAACTTTCTGAGAATGCTCCAAATATTTTGTTGGTGTGATATGCTGGAAACAAATAAAATAATAATAGTGAAACTGTAAGCTACCATAACAAAATTAAGGGAAGGGCACTTCTCTGTCACTTTAAGTAGGAAAAAATACAGAGGACAGAAAAAGGGACTTCCTCGTGTGCTTCTATCAAGTCTTCTTATTTTATCACAGAGGAAATAAATTCTAGTAATTTCTAAGCAAATATCTATGACACCTCAGTCAGAACTGAGTTTCATAATCACCTCTGGCTCAAGGAAAGCTGAAAAATAAGCGACTGTGCTGTTTTTGTTGTCTCCATCTTACCTCCTGTAATGAAATGCGCATGGGGTTAAATGGACTTAAATTGTGTTTACACCCTGTCTTACTTAAGCCTTCAGCATTTCTGAACCTCCTGCAAGTCTTAATGTGGGGGAGGGGCAGAATAACATCTCAGTAGAAATATAAAAGGAAAAGCCCTAACCAGTTTTGCTCAGTGGATAGAGAGTCAGTCTGGGGACTGAAAGGTCCCAGGTTCCATTCCTAGTCAGGGCACATGCCCAGGTTATAGGATCGGTCCCCAGTAGGAGGCATGCAGGAGGCAGCCAATCAATGATTCTTTCTCATCTTGGATCTTGTGTTTTGTTTTGTTTTGTTTTTTTGTTTTGTTTTTTCTCTCTCTCTCCCTCTCCCTTCCTCTCTGAAATCAATAAAAATATATTTAAAAAACAAAAAAGAGGAAAAGGAGGGAGGAGGTTTAAGACAAGGAAGCAGGTACATTTGGCATTTTAAAAGTCACCAAAATATAAGGAAGACCAGAAGCTGCATTTTAGTTTTAAAAGTATACTGGGTGTTTTCAATAATCCCCAGTGCTTTGCATTCACTTAGCATTTTTCCATTCTATGAATCACTTCTATTTCATTTTTTATTTTAATGGTTCTAACAATCTGCAAGGCCACTATTATTCTCAGTTTATAAATGTCAGACCAGCATTTAAGAGAGGCTCTATCACATGCCCTAAGCTTAACAGAGCAAATTTTAGATCTCTAGACATTTGGATCTAAGCCCAGAAGACTATTTAGTATCACATATGATTTAAAAACAAAACTTCATTCTGCCCAGTTGTAAAACATCCCAAAAGCTGTCAGTGAAAATAAGGATATTTGTTCTTGTGAGGTACTCTACAATCATCTACTTATTGTACCCTCCAAACATGGTGACCGCTGAACTCATTTATCACACTGCCCTGGACTTTCTGAGCGGCGGGGACCTGGAAAGTCTTAAAACTTGGAGTCTTACATTTGCAATGTTTAGAGACTTTAAGTGGTGACACATCTTGAAAAGATGTGTAATTTTAATATCTTTTTGACAATGAAGTAAATGTTAATCAACAAATGGGGGCACATGAGTATGTGCATGAGAATGTAGGTGAGTAAAATGGCAATGATGTTAATAATACCAGGTAACATGTATTACTGACCTTCTGTGTTGCAAGCACTTTGTTAAAGACAGAGCTGGGATTGGAACACAGGATAGTCTGGCTCTAAAGTACATCCTCTAAATCACTGCTCTTTATTAGGATAGGAATATGCTGACTGTGTGTTTACGTGAATGTATATATATACTAGTATATCAGTGTATTAGGTAGAGTTCTTTCAGTTACTAGTGAAAAAAACCCCACGCTAAGGAGCTGATGGAAAAAGGGGAGTGATAGGGAAAAAGACCATGGAGTCTAGTCACATATTGGCTGCAGAACCACAGTGTTTAGGAGCATGGCATTTGAAATCGGTGGATTAGGCACCATCATACTCTCTATCTCTTGGTTCTACTCATCCCTGTGCCTTGGCCTTATTCTCTCTTCATGGCCCCACTTGATTAATTTCCCTATAATTTAGATCAATCTTTATTGTCAGGGAAATAGTATATAAACTTTGATCAGGTTTGGATCATGTGCCATGAGGCTCCAGGAGCACACACAACAGTCTATCCTAAGAAAACTGTATGGAATGGAGTGAGTTCCTCGAGAGGAGTACTGCACAGGAAATAAATAGTTCATCTCCACAGTATTCTACCCTTTGGCTATAAAAATCTAGACGTCCTCCTCCCATTCATATAATTTTAAGAATGTCTCCATTTAATAATATTAAATTAGCCCAAATGGTATGGCTCAGTGGTTGAGCATTGACCTATAAACCCGGAGGTTATGGTTCAATTTCCTGTCAGGGCATATGCCTGGGGTTGCAGGCTCTATCCCCAGTAGAGGGCGTGCAGGAGGCAGCCAATCAATGATTCTCTCTCATCATTGATGTTTCTATCTCTCTCTCCCTCTCCCTTCCTCTCTGAAACCAATAAAATATATATTAAAAGAATAATAATATGAAATTAAACCAATGTACTATTTATCTTCCCTAAAGTGGACAATTCAAAGTCAGATTTAGTGATGCCTTTACTTCCATATTCAGAATCTCACAAACTTTTATTGGTTAAATCCAAATGTGGATCACTATATTCTTTAACCTACAGCCAAATCATAAATTTAACTTTCTTTAAAATACCCAGATTACTCCCATATAGAAAATAGAAGAAGTAAATCAACCACACAGTGGTTGTTATTCTACTTGCTCTAATTTATCACTAGAGTGAGTCCCTTGGTCAGCCAATTTGGCAGTCAAGGATTTCATATGCTAGAAAGAGCTTTCATATTTCCTGTTGGCCATTTTCATGGTTGAGAGGAAGTATATGAAGGTTAGTCACCACTTTTTGATGTCATGGTTATATAGTTTAGAAATTGTTTTGGGCAACTGAAAAGTCTTGGGATTTCTCTCACAACAGCAATCATTCAAAGCTGAATGGAGCCATTTGAGCTAGTACCAAACAGGAAAAATCTTGTCGGTCTTTTTTTATCTACACCCCACAATAAGGTTATCTAGTTTTAGCAAGAGGCCTTGGTGTTCCAAGCAGCCTTCTGTGCAGCCTTCAGGCAAATTAAACAATAAACTGGAGTAAGATGGCAAATAGGCTCTGGCTTCTAATCGAGTTTGCTTTTCAATGAACCATATTTAAGATAGGGATGATTAATATTTCACTTGTCTGGTGTGTGGAATATTTGAGAAAGTCATGGGTTCATTCATCCTTTCAAACTTTCATCACTTTCTGGCTGTCATTTTTATATCTCATTATGTTTTGACCTGCTTTGCTTTTACCAGCTTACAAAAAAAGGGAAGAGCAATAGACTCTTTGCACAAAGCACTGGCTTACCTGAACCAGAGCACTCTGGGGTTGCTGACCTGAGCAGAAAAGGCCTCTCGTATATACATCCTACTCTTCACACACTGCTTTTAGATAAATCAACTTTGGCAGAAGATCTCTGTTCTAGAACTTTGCAAAACTGTAAAAAGTTACCAATGCACTACCTATTTTTTTTATTAATTAACTTGACATTACAGTGTTAGTAGGAATATGCATGAAGGTTCTTAATTTTACAAATGACTAAAACTCTAATCAAACTTGCTTCAGGATCTAAGGCAATTTTTGACTAATATAAGTGGGATACCCAGGGTATCTTTAGAATAACTGGGTTCTGGAGCTCTATCAATATTACTGGACATTTATCAGTTTGCCAGTGTATTTTTTTTTATGTCTTCATACAATTTCTCCTGTGGGTTGGCCTCTTGCTCTCCTGCTACAGATGTATTTTTCCATGTGTCTGGGGAAGATGGCTACTTGGTGTTATAATTTCATATACATGCAACTTAACAATTGAGGGGAAATTAATATTCTTTTTGCCTACATTGATAGATCATTATTTTTTTTAAATATATTTTATTGATTTTTTTACAGAGAGGGAGGGAGAGAGATAGAGAGTTAGAAACATCGATGAGAGAGAAACATCGATCAGCTGCCTCCTGCACATCTCCTTCTGGGGATGTGCCCACAACCCAGGTACATGCCCTTGACCGGAATCGAACCCGGGACCTTTCAGTCCACAGGCCGATACTCTATCCTCTGAGCCAAACTGGTTTGGGTGATAGATCATTATTAATCAGCTGCTTGATTTGATTGGGTTATGTTCTCACTTAGACAAAGAACTTTAATTCAGGAGATATCATGCTAATATTGAACAGGTCTGAATTACCCTGTTTGGGCAGAAATAAATATGTTCACTAAACCCATTTTCCTTTGGGGCATGAAACTAAATTATATTTCCAAGCATCCATTCCAGTTAGATGTGGACAGAGACTGAGTTTTGATCCGTGGAACTTGGAATAAAAGCAGTGTCCTCTTCCCACATAAACCTACCGATCAGTCTTCTGTTCTCTTTTGTCCTTACCTACCAACTGAATAGGGGCCATTATGAAAAACTAGAAGGAAACCTTAATTCCTGAATAACCCAAGCACAAACATCTGCATTAGACTTTATATGAGCGTGATTCAGGAGTTGGTGTATTATAGCACCTATGTTGATATTAATAAATTTCACATTCTATCTCATGTAATTGATGGCCAGATCCTTCAAAACATCATGAATTGCATATATATGTAATACTATCAAATGTTTTATGTGTTTATATAAATAGAAATATATCACTATAGGTCTTCATAGGCAGTCACAGTATGTGCGTGTGGAGGAGGGGTTGTGTTCATATAGATGTGTCTCCAATGCCCCTCTACAAGGACGAACTTGTTGCCCCTCATGGGGAGTGCAGTCAGCAGACGACCTCCCCGCTGTCAGTTCTTTTAAGATTTACCTCAGCAAGGCTGGTATTATTCCCAACATACAGGAGAAATTGTATAGAGACATATGTTCGGCTGATCATACAGTGGCAGTTAATTTGGCCAGCCATGGGATATTATTGTTTTTAAAAACATTTTCTTGTCTTTTAGAGAGAGAGGAAGGAAGAGAGAGAGAAACATTGACAGGAGAGTGGAGAGTGAAACATTGATTGGCTGCCTCCTGCAACCCCCACCACCAGGGGTTCAGCCCATACCCCAGGCATGTGCCCTGACTGGGAATTGAACCGGCAAGCCTTTGGTGCATGGAACAACACTCAACCAACTGAGCCACACTAGCCAGGGCCAGATGTGGGACCTTATTATGCTCCAGAGCTTCTTGCCAAGCTGACAGAGGCATCGTTGGGCATGACACAATTATTTTTCTTCTACTCAATCCTATTCCCCTTCTAGACCTTATAGATAGTGATTCCTAATAAACATCTTGAACCCTAAATTCCATCACTGTCTGCTTCTGGAGAATTTAATCTGCAGGTGTGTGTGTGTGTGTGTGTGTGTGTGTGTGTGTGTGTGTGTGTGAGAGAGAGAGAGAGAGAGAGAGAGAGAGAGAGAGAGAGAGAGAGATGGTAGATACTTACATACTTTCTATGGATGTGTCTATGCATATTCTAGAGCAAGTTAGACAAAACTCCTGCTTCCACAATTCATTAGATGAAGGTAACTTATTTCAAAGGGCTGTGTTGAGATTGAAATGGCTTAATCCATGAAAACTTGGAATGGGATTGGTACATAGTCAGTGCCCAACAAATGTCAATGCTTTGCCTATTAGCTCTACATGTGTATGTGTGCCTGTTGAGGAATATTTCAGGAATATATGCCTCTTGATTTATGCAGAGCACTTCCCAGAATATAGTAATTATTGCTAAATGCTGCCTGTTTTCCATGCTTAAAACAGATTACTGACATAACTGCCTCATTTTCATATACAATAGACTCTCTATAATTATTTTTCACTAATATAACCGTAACAACTCCAAACACTATTTAGCTTTAACAAGCTACTCTTTATTGATGCAGTCTTTGCTGAAAATGATTTGTACAAAAGCCTGTAGAAAGCTGTGCTTAAAAAAGAAATTACATGTGTTTACACCAGCTTCTTCTCCAACGTGTAAGGCAGCAAATTCCATTATAATGGTGACACCCTTAAACCTGGATTCATTGTACCAGGTGGGGACTGATTGAGAACTTCCTTTTACCTTTATTCTCTGCCTTGGAGGGTTTTCTTTTTCTTTTTTAATTTTCCTCTTGAAATGCCCACAAAAATTTAGCAAAATGGAAGTCTGACTTTCAAAGGTCTTTCCTAGTTTATCATCACTATCCTTTTTCAGCCAAAATTGAGGGCCAATTTCCTGGCATTCTCAATGGCCTGTGTGTGCCGGGCCAGCTTTTACTTTTGAGTGATCCTCATTCCGTGGTCAACCCCTGACTCCCCTGTCTCTTAGACAGGGAGCAGGGTTATCTTTGCGTCCCTGGCCTGTGCGCTCCCGGAGAAAGGTGTCTTCCAAAGGACTAGCTAAAAGTTAGGTCATGTAAGTATTACATGGAATGGGCTTGGGGGGAGGAGAGAAAAAGAGAGAACAGTGTGTCTTTCAACACGCTTCTCTGTCCTCACTTTCAAATCCCAAGGAGAACTTCCAGCAGGCGCATGGCTATAGGAACCAAGTGTTTCAGATGTCCTCAGAAGAGAACAGGCAAGGGCCAGGAAATGAATCTCATTTTAAACCTTCTGTCCCTTTTGTTAAACCTTAGCATTTGCTCCTGGGGACAATTACCAGTATACACCCCTCATCCTGTCACTGTCTTTACAGTACAAAACAGGAAAGCAGGGTCGATATTTCTCTAAAAATGCAGAGAATGAGCAAACTCTAGTTCCCTATTTTCCCCTCATTGACTAACATAAAAGTCTGATAAATGATTTTGACTCTATTCACTGTTATTCTACACGTGTGTTATTAATATAAATAAGTAGCCTTAGAATGCAACAGTCTTTCTAGTGATAAGCACATTTTTAATAGTTTCAGTTAGGCGATGTCTTGGAGTAGTAAAATTGTGAATAACTAAAATTCATTTAAAATGCCAGTAAAGATCCTTACAAAAAATGTTAAAATATGCATATAGCTGCTCCTGAATAATTCATATCTTATAGTAAGTCTCTAGATAATGTTACATTTGAACTGTGTATATTGGAAGCTGACTTGAAGGATTGTTTCGCCTGTGTAATTGACCAGCATCCCATGTGTATATAAATATCGTATTTCCAGGAAACTATGCTGCCTTGTGCTTTATAGGTGGGTAGTTTGGGCCAACTGAATTATTCAAATGTTAAATTTCTTTTTCTATGAGATAAATTACCATAATTACTTCATAGAGTATTGAAAAAAAATGCTATCACCTTTTGCTGATTTTTTCTTTCTTTCTATTAAACCAATGGAAATGGATCACTACAAAAGACTCATAGAAATTTGGAATATTTAATTTTTTAACAAGTTGTGCACCAATTTCTCTGAAACTCATAAATAATGCTCTCTTGTAAAATTTGTACATGCAATAAAGCGACTAAAATTTCATGACTTCTAAACTGAACCTCTAATCTCAGATAATTCTTAAGATAACAATGTCCTTAACCATTTTCAGATTTCAGAAAGTAGTTTGTTTATTTCTTCTTTTTCCCCCCAATCTATAAATATTATTGGTTGCCAGACACTTCCAAGTTGCAGGGCTGGTGTTAACAATAGCTTTAAACATGAATCAGATACACATATTTTCCGCTAGGGAGCAAAGATGAGATAAAGTGGACAGACATTTGAAAAAATACCTACTGTAAACCAAGTATGATGTGTTGTTGTTTTTTAAAGAATAGTTTATTGAATTTTGGAGAGCGAGGTAGGGAGAAGGAGAGAGAGAGAAACATCAATGTGGGAGTGAAACATCAATCAGCTGCCTCCTGCACGCCCCCTGCTGGGTATCAAGCTTGCAACCTGGGCATGTGTCCTGCCTGGGAATTGAATTGGCAACAGTGCCCAACCAACTGAGCCATACTGGCCAGGGCATGTATGATGTCTTCTGTTTGTACATATATTGTTTACTACTGTAACTCTCACAACATTGTAATGAGGTATCATTTTTATTAGTTGACAATGAGCAAATTGAATTAACTAACAAGTACAAGTTTGTATATTTGGTAAGCATGGAGGCAGAAGCTACTCCTAAAGTTTCCCCCTACCTCCCATCCCCCACTTCTGTGCCAAACTCTGTGGCCTACAGTTAAATAGGACAGATGATGTAAATATAATACAAAATAGAAAATGTTACCTGCCAGGAGTCCTGATAAAGTAATCTGAGAGGTTTACAGTTTTACATTTCACACTGTAATCTTTGGAGGCAGGGAAATGAACTTGAGCTTAGAATTTAGCATTTGTTTTAGCTCCCACTGGATCAAACTCAAGGTGAGTTTATTATAATGATGGCTGTTGTTAGAGTTGAAATGTTAAGTACCACATGGTTAGGATAATCATGGTGTAATTTTTGAGTTTACACAGCCATGTTGATATTGGATACTTCTTCATCACTTAAAAAATACTATTTATTTAAAATTAACATTCTACTTCCTTCCCTTTGAATAGTTCTTCTAAAAGGCATTTCCAAACCATTACAGCTGTATAGTATTTATAGCACCTGGCCTCCTTTTCACAGTATGATGACAACCATAATCACAATTGCAGGTCACAACCCCCACACATATCCCTATAGCTTTAGGGGTTATAAACCCATAAAGAAGCTCCACATTTCCATTTTTATGGTATAAACCAGTCTTATTACTGTGCAAGTCTCCAAGAAAGCCATAAGTAATCAACTTTTTCCTCTACTGTCAGTCAGCAATTGAACTTTTATAAGAATCTGAAGAGACTATTCATATCCACAGCTGTAACTGTTCCAAACGTGTTTCTATTTCTCATTTTCTACTCTTCCCCTAAACGTACAACATTGATTCACTGCATATTTACCAGGAAGCTGATTCTAGGCCAGGCCTAGGCAACATGTGGGTGCAGGACATCCAAGTACCAAGATGAATAAATCAGGACATGAGAAGGAGGTTATGGCTCTAGGATCTGGCTGGTCTTAGGGAAGAAAGATGCATGTGCACCAAATCTGAAGGGGACAGAGATTTGCTTCTGGCTCAGTTACAACCAGAGTAACATTGTGTTATTATATAGTCACTAAGTGGTCTGTAGCTTGAAAGTCCCCTGGGAGACTGTATCCCATAATTGGGTGATCGTCTGGTCGATATGATACAGAAGTAATGGAAACCTCAGAGGAAAATAGCAGCAATAAGCACATTCCTAGTGTTCAAACATAGTCATGAATATCCCTTAGACATGCCCAGAAATATTGGAAAGAGATGGGGTATTTGCCAGGGGCTTAGAGTCCTCTATGAGCTAGAGTTGTATATAGCATTAATGTTAATATGAATTTATTTGCGTGCTAATAAAGACCTGAGCCAAAGTCTGATCCCAAGTTGTAGTTAAGAGTTTGTTTGATTTCTTGTATAGCATTCCTGTTGCCCGCTGTAAACTTCGTAAGGGGAGGGGCCTTCTTTTAGACACTAATTTTCTGGCACCGAGTAGATGCTTTTTATATGGTTGCTAAGCGTCATGGTAATAGATCCCTACATGTGAGGCATTCTCAGTCAAATGTTGCCGGCAATGGCAGAAGAATGATAATAACTATAACTCATTAAACCCAGACTATGTGCCAGATCCTGTGCTAGGTCTTCCCGAATGTTAACTGATTCAGTCCTCAAAACTAGCTTGGTTTTGAGTCCTATTTCTGACATTAATTTGCCAGAACCAACAGTGACCTTGGGAAAGTGGCTTATTTTTTCTGTGCTTCAGCATCACCATGCATTAAAAAGGAAAGGGGGAGGTGTTGGTACATATGTTCTAGGGCAGTGGTCGGCAAACTGCAGCCCCTTGAGTGTGGCTCTTCCAAAAATACCACGTGCGGGCGCGCATGTACAGTGCGATTGAAACTTCGTGGCCACACTCAAGGGGCCAAAGAGCCGCATATGGCTCGCGAGCCGCAGTTTGCCGACCACTGTTCTAGGGTATGATGAGTCCACACTAAGCATTGTGCCCTTCATGTGGTAAATGCCAAGGCATACATTCTTTTTTGAGGTTGGTTTTTAAACAAGAGGGCTTTTCAGTTTTTGGTCAGAACGAGTCTGCATCACTCTTGCTCCACATTGCTTTACATGTGACTCCTCATTTTCCATCTCCACACAGCCCTGTATTTGGAGGCATCAAAGGTCACAGCAGAGAGCCATCCATCATTTTGACACCTTTTATGAGTTTACTGCTCCTGATGATGATTATAGGGAAGGCTGGTTAAAAGTGATAACTGCCAGAGGCACTTGATGTTCACAGTTATTGAACGATCAAAATATGGTCAGGTTTGAGACAACAGAAAAAAAAATCGAAGAAAAAGATGAAGGGGTAATAAAATGCAAAAGCAACTCTAAAAGGTAGGTCCTGATGGAGAAATATTGAAAAAGTGGTTTCAGGAAGAAGTGAACCTAATTACATCCTGTCCCAAAGATGGAGGCCCATGGATTGCTTGTCTTCCTGATGCCAAGTTGTCCACATGACAATAATCCCAAGTCTACTGTCTTCATATTTTGTCCACATGACACCAAGCACCTGGAGTCTGTCTAGTTCCAAATATAGGATCAAAGTGGAATCCATGCCTTGTTGAAGGGTTGCTATTGTTTCTAAAATAAATGTAATGCATTCACTGATCTTCATTATTATATCAGGAGTACGTTCCGCTGTTAAAAAAAAAATGTGTAGTGAGTGTGGCCCAAGTAGATCCAATAATAATAGCTAGCATTAATTGAGCACATAGTTTGTGCTCTGCTCTGTGCTAGCTCCCTTGACTACATCTTCCCATGCTCTATTGGGGGAATTAATCAACAATATTACTTTGCGCTGCCCAATTTCAGAATCAGTTGAGATATAGTACACAGGACTAGGGCAGATAGAAAACAAAATATAATTCTATTACTGATAAAGCTTAGTAGATAATATAGCTTTATATTTACAGCCAAAAGGGATGGGTAATGCTTCCCTTCCATGTAAACAAACTTCTCTCTGTGACTGGATGACATGGGCAATCCAAGGACTCTCCCAGAAGTAGCAATGCCTGCCTCATTGTGTTTACAACACAGCAGACAGCAGACTAGAATGTAAGTCTCCTGGAAAAACGATGATTCTGAAGGGAGAAGAGACTGAACGAGGCAGGTTCATTTACGTCTCCAAGTTTTCTAATCAGACTTGACTCTCCTTTGGAAGGGAACATAAGCAAGGAGGCAGGGACCAGCTGGAAGTGCATTTCCAGGGATTTACCCTCTTTGATGGTAAATATCAATTTTCCTTCCCTCAGTGGAAATAGGAGAGGGGAGACATAGAAACACCCCTATCCCCAGCAAGCATCATATTATTACACAATTAATAACTGAGAAAGCAAGCTTAAGATGCAAAATGACTGTCTTGGTTTCTCAAAGCTAGCAGGTGGCAGAAACAGACTCCTACTAAGTTTTTCAGCTTTCTTTGGAGGCTGGAAATAAAATATGTTTATTTTAGCAATAATAGCACCTCTCAACTGTGAACTGCTTGCAAGAAGTAAATCATTTGGTAACATATATTTATAGAACACAGAAGAATTTTGAATTTTTATAACCTGTAATGTACAAATAATATTTATAAGATTAGAATTCGTTCCATTGTTTAATTAATACTAAATCTATTTTAAAAACAGGATAGACATACACAAGTTTTATTTTTAATTTAATTTTTTTAAAATGTTTTTATTGATTTCAGAGAGAGGAAAGAAGGAGTGAGGGATAGAAACATCACTAATGAGAAAGGACCATTGGTCAGCTGCCTCCTGCATAACCCCCGCTGGGGACTGAGCCCACAACCCAGGCATGTGCCCTGACTGGGAAACAAACCATGACCTCCTGGTTCATGGGTTGACACTCAACCACTAAGACACACCTGCCGGGCTTTAATTTAATTTTTTCCCAAGTGGAAGAAGTTATTCAGGTAGATCAAGTGGAGAACAATTTCCAGGCAAAGAGAAAACATCAGCAAGTCACCAAAACACCAACAGTGTATGCTCCAAGAATCACAAATACTTCCATGAGGCTGGTCAAAGGTGCTTCCATGTAGAGCTGCAAGGAGCTTGTGACTGGAGAGCGGCAAGAGGATCAAACTAGAATGAACTTGGCAGCATGTGCTAAGAATCGTGAAATTCCTCCTGAAGGATCCAGAATCCCCAAAGATTTTCAAAAGAGTTGGTGCTGCATGATTTATAGCTTAGAAATATCACTCGGGCAGAAACGTAGAGGGAGCTTCCCAGTAGAAGGTGACTGAGGATGTGTTTTCAACATCACCTTGCGTGGTGCCTTTGGAGCAGCTACAGAACTGCCTGGGCCACGCTCAATCTCGGGCCTTTCATGCAATCACAGCAGTTTTGCTTCTGATTACACAAAATACTGGGTTTCAAAATTATATTTAATTTTTGAAAATTGGGGGCCATTCTAGCCTGGCTGATGTTGCGCTTATTCTTTTCAAGGACCTCACTGATCTGAAACAAACAAACAAACAAACAAACAACTAGGTAGTTTTTCATATCTGTTTCATCTCTGTCTATGGATTTGGAATATTTATATATTGAACTTTGCTGAACAAACCCATTCCTTCTTCTTCCTCAGCTTCCAGTTTGATGGTATTTCCCAGCCTCCGTTGCTTGTGTGTGGCCATGTTGGCTGAATTCTGTCAAATATATACCACTTTCTGGTCCAGTCTACAAAATCCTTTCCCTCATGACTCATTCCCTCCCTTCACCTGTCAGCTAGACATCACTGCTCGGTGTGGCCTCGGAAGCTAAACATTAAAAGTTGCAGATTCTCCCCTGACTGAGGTTCCCAAATAACTCCATGAGGCAGATGGAGCCTTGTGCCTGTTGCCAATAATACTATCTGTGAACTGTAAGTAAACCTCATATTGTGCTGCCACTCATATCTCTGAGATTCCTGTTGCAGCCACAAACATTACCTTTAATGATACAATTCACTTGGAACACTTTTCCTGCAAAAACTCTGCAGCAAATCCCTACCTTATTGTAAAACTTTGCACAGATTCTGATTAAAGTAAGGAAGAAGACAAGGATGTCTGCTACCACCCCTCATATTTAATACCATATCTCAAGTCCCAACCAATGAAAAAGAACAAGTAAAGAGATGAAAAGTGTAAGGATTTAAAGAGACAAAAATGTCATTATGTACAGACAATATTTCAACTGGAAAAACTCCAATATAATAATACACAAATTAACAGAGCTAGTGATACAGCTTAGCACTTTTTCTGGATCGATGTATAAAAATTAATAGTTCTTGCCAGCTGGTGTGGCTCAGTGGTTGAGCTTTGATCTATGAACCAAGATGTCATGGTTGGATTCCTGGTCAGGTCACATGCCCAGGTTGTGGGCTTGATTCCTAGTGGGGGGTTGGGGGGGACAGTCAACAATGATTCTTTCTCATCACTGATGTTTCTATCTCTCTCTCCCTCTCCTTTCCTCTCAGAAATCAATAAAAATATATTAAACAAAAATTAGTAGTTCTGACTTCCAACCCTGTGAAAGAATGTATTTCTGTTGTTTTAAGCCACCTGTGTGTGTGGACGTTGGCTATGGCAACCCTAGAAAATGAATACATTTACCTTGTCATCCTACCAACTTCCTGAGAACCAGGGGAAGAAGGAAGTTTCTTGGTTGACTTACACAAAGATTTGATTAACACAAGATATCATACTGAGAAAATTCTCCTGCCATGCCAATCTTTTAGACCCTCAAGGATATGAGGATGGTCAGGCGCCCACCATGGAAAAACACATCAGTGAAAGAGATACAAGTCCATGACTGATTCAAGACTGTGATTCTGCAAAGAGAAAGTGAAAACAAGGTATGCAAGTACAAGGAAGAAAGGAGGAATTGAAGCGAATCTTTTCTTCCCTTCAACTGCTAAGTATGTCAACTTGAGCCATTTCATTTCAAGACTTGGGAAACTTTAGTACTGTTTCATGCTGTTTTTCACTGCTTTGACTCACAACAGCAAAGGAGCTATATAAGTGGAAACTGTCAATCAGCTATAAAACAGTCATAGGTCGCTATAGTAACCTTCAGTGTTCCAGTAAGTCCCCATGCATGTAAAAGTGAGGAGTTGGTGAGAGGTGTAACAAGAACCTACTGTGTCTCAATGAATTTTGGTTTCAAGACCAAATAGATGGAAGGAGGGTTTTCAATGAACTGAACTCTAGGACCACAAGGAGCAAGATGAGATAACACCGAGTTCTAGGCTGACTCACACTGAATCTAAGAGCCTAGCTTTTGTATACTGGGTTGAAAATATTCCTTCAGTTACTTATAACCCATGCGGTGGCACATTAAAGGTCTTCTCTAAAGTGTAATCAGTATGAGATCTATTAAGAACTCCAAACATATCAGTGTAAAAAGATGACTAGACTTATGATTGAAGATCGTGGTTCAGAAGCCTGGTTTCCTATAAGAATTG
The DNA here is from genome assembly GCF_963259705.1 of Myotis daubentonii. Taxonomy (NCBI): domain Eukaryota; kingdom Metazoa; phylum Chordata; class Mammalia; order Chiroptera; family Vespertilionidae; genus Myotis; species Myotis daubentonii. The sequence goes on from NC_081855.1 coordinate 29,534,385, forward strand.
CTTTGTACATGTGTTAAAAATTCATATTCCACTTGTATGCATAACCTATGGACACAGACAATAGTGTGGTGAAGGCCTGGGGTGAGGGGTGGGGGTGGGCTAGATGGGGTCAATGGGGACAAAATGAGACATATGTAATGCTTTCAACAATAAAGGTTTTTAAACATTCATATTTCTATTCACCCCTAGAGTTAAGAGTAACAGGATCCCCAAATGAAACCTGCCTATGTTATTAATAAAGTTCATGCAATGCTAATTGTATCTGGTGCAATTAGCATTGCCTGGATTTCCATGTGGCAATCACAAATTTAGAGAATGAAAGGCATTTAAATTTTTTTTTCCTTTTATTGATTAAGTGATTACATATGTGTCCTTATCCCCCTATTGTTCCCCACCCCTCCACTCATGCCCTCACCCCCCTGGTGTCTCTGTCCATTGGTTAGGCTTATATGCATGCATACAATTCCTTTGGTTGATCTCTCCCTTACCCCCACCCTTCCCTACCTTCCCCTCTGAGGTTTGATGGTCTGATTGATGCTCATGTAATATCATGGAGCGGTCCTCCTGCTCCAACCCAGTCTTCCCAGGTCACATAAGTAAGGCTGGGAAAAGACTCTGCAGCTATTGACTCTATTGTATTCAGAATACAAAGCTAGGTGTTTTGCTAGGCTGTCTCATTAATCCTCACAGAACGTCTATGAAAGAAGGAGTAGCATTAGCCTCATTATAGAACTGAGGGAAATGAGACATAGCTCATGTAAATAATTAGAGCTGTGAAGTACAAGACAAGTAAGTGTTGGAGCTGGCATACAAATTCAAGTTTGTCAAACTGCACAGCACATGGCCTTTTTATAATAGCCTCCAAGTCCACAGCCAAAATAGAGTTCTTATGAATGAAAATAGAACAAGAAAAAAAAAGTGTGCTTCTATTGAATATGGACCTGTGAATGATCTTAGAAGTGGCTCCCTCAGTCCCCCAGGGGATATTAAAGTTTAATGATGTCTAATTTTCATAACACCAGTCTTGCAGAGAGTTTTCACATAAAACATCTTTTTAGATCTTTTCAACAAACTTCTACGCTAACGGCACAGATTGTTAACTACATTCATAGATGAGGACAGAGTGTGTAGGGGGAAAAAAAAGAGACATTTTCAAGATTGCACTGATAGTGAAAACCTTTTCAGTTGCTTCTGTTTTCCCCTGTCACATAATACCTCCTTCTCGTTCTCTGAGGAAGCCATAACCTGCTTCACTCTTTACTCCAACATCATCAAGTATGGAATCTGATTTCCAGAAGCCAAAACAATGGTGGCAAAGGCTGAAAACACCAGTGAAATAAGCACCTAGGAATGAACTTCAGGCTGAGATTGGAGCTGCAGCTCTGCCATGTACCAACTACACGAAAGGCTCAGCTTTACTTCCTGTAAAATTGACATAAAACTAACCTTCCATATACTAGAGAGGTTGGGGAAGTATATGAATCACCCGCCCTGGTGCCCTGAAATCACTCACACAACAGGTGCTGGTGATAGCATAGTCATCACTATCAATGCTAACATGGAGGTGCCCAAGACATGCCAACCAGCAAGGTAGCAGAAAGAAGATGCCCAGAATCCAGGGGGCACTTTACACTGAGCGTTTGGCAGAGAGTGAGGCACATATATTCTTTTCTTGGGGAGGCAGAGGTAGTCTTCACTCCAGGAATGGAATGGGGGCCCCTTGTGGGAAGTATTGGGACTTTGTATGAAAATTTGAAGATATTCTTTGAATACCTTCTGTTTGGGGAGCCTTAAGTAACCACTTTCTGGGGCCAGCAATGCCTTTTGCTTCTCTTTTCACCTTGGACTCCACAAAGATGCAGGGGCCAGCTCAAAGCTAGTTTGGATTGGCTGCCTAGGGCTGGTTCCAGCTTCTTGGCTTAATAAACCATCTATATATATAAAAGGCTAGCTGGCCAGCTGACCGGCCAACCTGCTGGTAGGTATGACCCGCACTGACCACCAGGGGGAAGAAGCTCAACGCAGGAGCTGCTGAGCTGTGGTGACTTGGCAGCAGTGGTTCTCGGGTGATGCACCCTGGAACCAGAGAGGAGGGAGCCCGATTCTTCATGGGGCTGCGAGTTCCACCTTCCACCTTCCACCATGGGTTATGTTGTTCCTGGGGCACTGTCGGCCTCGAATCTGGTTTACTGCACACTTGCGTTTGCATTCCACACCCTGTAAAACAGCACCTTTGCAGAGTGATCACTCGCACTCCGGGACCCCTCGGGGGATGTTGGAGAGCTGGTTTCGGCCTGATCCCCGCAAACCAGGCCGAGGGACCCCACCTGCCTGAGGGACTCCGCTAACTCCACAGACACCCTTTGAGCCGCAGTGCCGCCTCAGGTGCCGCTGGCTGGGGAGGGACCTTGGAACGTTGTCTCCAGGGTGTGTCCAGCCTGTCTTGCACAGTCCCGCCCCATCCAGGACTGCCTGCATTAGTCTCTGTACCGGAGCCAGCACCGTTACTTGGAAAATCCAAGTGTGAGTTTTCTTTCTTTTTTTCCAGCTCACTCCACAGATGCCCTTCAAGCTGCGGCATCGCCCCAGGAATTCTAATTCATTTCTTTTCAATGTGCAAGAATCTGGCCGGTACATATGACGCACACTGGCAATTTAAAAATAAACATTGACTCATGCATACACGATACCTATAAAGCTCTCAATGGTGCCAATTGCACGTGTGCGTTTCGATCTGTCATATGGTTGTTCGTGAATTTGGTTGTTTTTGTTGACATTCTGAAGCTGAAAGGAAGCAGCGTCATCAACAGAATATATCTGAATACCAACTATTGGCACAATGTACCTCTGAAGCCAAAAGAGTAATCAATTTATATATTATTTTCATATACATTTTACTAATTTTCTTTCATCTCTGACACTTACATTATAGAGAAAGGGCTAATAGTGATATTAAAATATTTCTCTAAATTAATGTCCTTTCAATGTGCATAAATCTGTGCACCGGGCCACAAGTTGGTAAATGAGACCTTCAGCTTTCCTTCCAATGGTCAGCTTGATCCACCAGGGTAAGCAAGGAGGCAGGATTTCAGGCAACAGCTCCACCTAGGAAAGCAAATGATGCATTTGTCTCAAAGAACTTGATCTTCTCAGGGCTTGGCTCAGAGGCCCGGGCACAGATAACAAACAAACAAGTAAGCACTCCACTAACTTCGTTCAGTGCCTATTTTAGACCAATGATATGATTTTAATACTTAATCTTTTAATTTTGATCCTGCTTTATGGCACCTAAACAAGGTAAAAGTAAGTTCTTGAGGATTTTCAATGAATAATTATTGTTATCATATTAAAACCCACATCTTGCCCTAACCGGTTTGGCTCAGTGGATAGAGCTTCAGCCTGCGGACTGAAGGGTCCCAGGTTCGATTCCGGTCAAGGGCATGTACCTTGGTTGCGGGCACATCCCCAGTAGGAGGTGTACAGGAGGCAGCTGATCGATGTTTCTCTCTCATCGATGTTTCTGACTCTCTATCTCTCTCCCTCCCTCTCTCTAAAAAAATCAATAAAATATATTTAAATAAATAAATAAATAAAATAAAATCCACATCCTTTTGGTTATGAAGCAACTATTTTTACTCTACCAGGCTTCCTAGTATTTTATATGTCATGTGACCATTGTGAAGTGTCATTTGCTTTAAAACTGAAATATAGTATACAGAGATTAAAAGATATTTTAAGCAGTGTGTCTAGACCTAAAATGAAGGATTACTTATCCTTATTATTCAAGGATGAAATTATTTTGCTTCTTTCCCATTTCTTTCTCTCATTAATTGCCCTCGGAAGACCTTCCCAGGAGCTGTGAATTGGACTCCTCCCACCTTTACCCTCTCATGGTCCCTCGGGATCCAAAAGCAATGAGACAAAGTCAACAAGAACAATGACAGGCAAACAAAGCCACCTGTCTTGATGGATCCCTCCCTTTCTTCATTCCCACACAACTCCTTCTCCATACAACTGCTTTACAATGCACTGCAGCTACAATTCACTGCCACAGCAAAATTAGTAAGGATGCCATGAGTTTCAGGCACAAAAGCATCTAATCCTCACAGCATCCCAGAGCCATTATGGTGGCAATGGCAGAATATATAAAAGGAAAAATTAGCATAGCTCTTCACTAGTCATCAGAAGGAAAGCTCATGTCCCAGGCATAGGGCAGAGGCTGTTTTCAATTTTTAAATGGTTTGTAGCTCTCCACTTCAAGATTTGAAAGTGTTGTGACCTGGAGCTTTGAATTTAGCATAATTCCAACAAATCAGGTGTATTGAGAAGTAATTGAAAATTCTCCACCAGAGGATAAGCAGTGGTTCTCTTTATGAGGTTATGTATTTCCTAATTGTACTCCGGCTTTCTCTGCATGTCACTGGGTTGTCCATGTCACCTTTGCTTATCACTCTTTTTTCATTCTCTCCGTTCTAAATGTGCTTGATATTCAAAGGAAGAAAAAAAAATCTGGGTGTATTTAAAATTGGCTTTAGTGCTTGCATGCCTTGTATTTAAGACATTAAAATCAGGAAATTAGATAGATGCCTGCCTGCCTGCCAGCCAAAGCAATTACTTCTACCCATTACACTTCAAGGCCAAATTATTTTACTTCTTGAAACAGTTTCTCTTAATTGTTTCATGCTTTGCACAGTGACATTAGACCCAGATAGTCACTTTTATTGACAATGTGTGGTTTGAATTATGGGTTGTTGACTGTCTTTTTGGCGATTTTATTTTTTGCTCTTTTCTCTCCTGTTTTTATTTTTAATTTAATATCAGCAAAGAAGTTAAGAGATGCCATAAAAAAAGTGCTGACTACTTCTCAGTACTACTACTTTTCCAATTTTATTAATATGAAAAAATAGGATGATACATCTTAGTTTTCACCAGAGAAGGAGCATGGTTTGATACAAATACATGGTTTCTGGTATGATTGAAATAGACACAGTAATTTAACATATTAATTTACAGCAACACTACACTAAATTGCAAAAAGTGCAATATATATATATATATATATATATATATATATATATATATATGTATAATGAAGCACTGATAGGAAATGAACATTATGCAATTCCTCCTTCAACTTGCTTTCACATTTTGCCTTTAAGCTACCTGGACATTGTAAATACCAGTAAATAATAAAGTATTCTTCGAACATCATATATTTGCTGCAATACTAGATGTATTAACTAAGAACTCCAAACACCCAAGGGAATCAAGGAAATAGATAAAGTTGAGGATTTATACGTATATCTCCAAACCAAAACTGGCTCACGCAGCAGTCAGGGACATATGTCTATTAACCATCTCGTCCCGCTGTCCTGTTATGCTATCTATTACAAGAAATCTGGGGCCCAGCAGAGCAAACAGTGGGGATTGAAATGAAAGAATTCAATCCAAATCTGAATCAATTCAAGTTTAAGGAATGTAGAGGGATTTTTGGTAACCAGATGACCCGTATTAAAAAGAAACAGAAAAACTCTAAGCGTGGGGATTGCATTACATCCAGAAAGCAAGGGCTCTGCTGGGCTTTCTAATAGAACGTGCAAAACAAGCAGAAAATACAACTTCATCCTGACAGCTGCTAGAGAGGTGTCCAAGAAACGGTGACGTGTCAACATATATTCACCTTTTAGCAAAGTTGTAAAGCAAGGGGGAGCTATTATGGAAGACTGTCACAATAGGAGGCATCAGGGACTGGAGTGTTTGTCACTCAGCCAGGCTACTCTTACTAAATGGCAGGTACAGAAGCGTCTCAGGCCTGTCTGAGTGGAAACAGATTATAAAGATGCTGAACAAGCAGGGTTTTCATTGCTGGGAGTAAACATAGATAAAATCCAAGGCCATCTGTTGAACAGTATATACTAATGCCTCTGGGGCATAAATAAATGACAGGAGGCCAGACTAACCCGAAAAAGTTATGGCATTCTGTTCCATTCAGCTGCAGAGGTAAGAAGGAAGAAGAATTGCCTTTGGCTGTTGGATCAGAATGAGGCACAATATTTTTTTTTTTTTCTAATTTCACAGAAGCAGGCAAGAAGTCAGACCTCCTAGACCTAGGTGGTCCATGCCTCTATAGAGAATATAATACTCAGGGATATACTTTTTACTAGTTAAAAATTAGTAAATTTACTGGGGTTACATTGGTTAATAAAATTATATAGGTTTCAGATGTACAATTCTATACTGCATCATCTGTACATTGCAATGTGTGCTCACCCAAAGTCCAGTCTCCTTTTGTCAATATATATATATATACTCAGCCATAAGAAAAGATGAAATACTGCCATTTGCAACAGTATGGATAGATCTGGAGAATATCATGCTAACTGAAATAAGTCAGATGGAAAATATGAAGAACCAGATGATTCCACTCATATGTAGGATAACAAACAAGACAAACAAAAACTCATAGACACAGACAAGAGCATGGTGGTTACCAGAGGGGAAGAAAAGGGGGTGGGCAGTGGTGAAGGGGAAATACTCTTTAGAGCCTGTCTCTGATTGAGGGTCTCATGAGATTGCTAACAGCCGCTCTTCTTTGAAGGAAGAAGCCAGAAGAGATTCAATACCTATCCTGCCAGTGATCTCTCTCTCAGGTATTCCCTTTACCTGCAACTATAGAATATAGGTTCTAAAACTTCAGTTACCTAAAGTTTCCCTGAAGAGCTTGTTAGAATGCTGATTTTTAGGCCAGGATGAGGCCCAATAAGTTACATTTTAGCAGGCACCATAGGAGATTCTGACTTGGTCTTAGGAACCCACTTTATTGCCATTGAAAAATCCTGGGGAAGCTCTGAGGCTCAATTTCCCCGCCACAGAACGTGGTCTCTGAGGGAGTTGCTGTTTGGGTCTCTATCCACCAGGCACTCTCACTTGCTTATCTCACCTTCCCTCCCAGGTGGAGCTGCTGCAATACTAGCTTAGGTATGTGCAAATTTTTCACGGGGTATCTCTGCTTCTTAAGGTTATTTTCTGACTTAATAATATGTAAGCCAGCCCCTCAGGACCCAATTCTTCGTGCTAGTACTCTGGCTGCTTTGGCAAAGTAGCCTGCTCAGTGATGAGAATTCAGACATTATTCTGGACTATGGGCGTCAGGTCTCTTAGGCTACTATCATCCTCTTTCTACTTAGACTTGACCTAACACACTTTATAGCTACCTCTGGTAATGGCCTCTCGCTACATCAAGTGCTGTGACCAAGATATTGGCAAACTTTTTCTATTTTCCTCGTTAAATCTCCGGGAATGTTAAAGGATCATGCATGTCCCAATGTAATGCATCCCTGCATAGAAGAAAACATTTTGTTTCTCTAGTGGCTTACAGTTTCCAGGTCAGCAATGAGCCTTTTCGTCTGGCTCCATTTCAAAAGTCTTGAAGAAAGTTTAGTATTGGACAAATGTATATCATGTAGCCATTCATAGGGAGAGGAAGAGGAATTTTTAAGCAGTCAAGAGAGGTAGGAGAGATATCATTGTGAGGGGATCACAAGCATAGGGGCCATATGATAATTCCCAACAAGACTCATAGAGGCTTCTCTGGTTAGACTGGGTGATTCTCATGTTTGATGCTTCCTTTTTCCTGTGTCACTTACATTGGATAAACTTGAGCTTGCAGTTTAGCAGTTGAATCTTTAGGTGAAAGCTAGATATTTCTCAATATTTTTCTTTCTAGATTAAGACTAAAAAGTCAGTAATTGAATACCTACTATTCAATTTGTGGCGGGCAGTTTGCTACAGATTGTGTAGATTATCTCATTTAATTCTCACATTCAATGAGAACAATGTTTTTTGCAATTTAGGAAAAACAAACCGGCGGAGAGATTGAATAACTTGCCAAGGATCACACAGCTGATAAGTAATGAATCTAAGACATGAATTCAGTTCTTCTTGATTCCAAGTCCAGTGCTCTTTCCACTATTCAGTTGTTTTCCGTGCGTAAGACAACCACTCAAGCATAACTATCCAATAATGTAGTTATACCCAAGCCGTTCAGTGCATGGGCAGCTTTTCATCTCAGTTGCACTACGTTTTCTTTGTACCTGTCCTGAGAAACGAATGATTCCTCTAAGTCTCCGTAAGTAGCATTTCAGCTGTTCTCATTCTTCAATGTTCCACTGGATTTCTTACCTCCTTGAACACTGAATAAGTTCCTTCTGCCAACTGCACTATCTCTGGCTTGAAACCATAAGCTTATTTTTTATCCTTTCCTCATTCATTTCACAAATAATTTTTGAGTGCCTACTATGACCTCGCCTTCATCGCTTACATGCAATTGGCCACTGCATTTCTTTCTTTAAAAAAATATTTTTTTAGAGAGAGAGGAAGGGAGAGGGAGAGAGAGAGAGAAACATTGATGAGAAAAACATTGATCAGCTGCCTCCTGCACACCCCCTACTAGGGATTGAGCCTGCAACCCAGGCATGTGCCCTGACTGGAAATCAAACCAGTGACCTCTTGGTACATGGGATGATGCTCAATCAACTAAGCCACACCAGCCAGGCCATTTTTTTCTTTTTGAAAATATCTACGTGCTTCACTTTTTGATGTGAGTACTTGATTTGACTTTTCCATTCAGTTCCTAGTTCATTTCTGTCTACAGCTCTCTCTCCTAGATTAGTGCAGTACCTTTGGCCAGTATGCCTGTTATGAAGATACCTCAGGCCCTGTGGCCACCATCCTCCATCAAACACCCCTGTCAATTTAGATGCTCAATTGATATACCACCTCCTTGGGAAAGCCTTTGTTTGTCTTCTAGGACTAAACTTGTTATTTGAAAGCACTTCACTCAATACTATAAAACAGACTTTAAAAAGACTGCTTTGAAAGAAATTTAGCAAATGGTTATATTATGGAGATCATAAACATAAACCTACTCAACAAATGAAAACCAAAAATTCCTAATAAAATTTAAATGCATTCTTATGGCTTCAGATAAATATTTTAGTGGTAGCCCTATAGATGGATTAAAACATTACAATATTTCAAACTACATAATACAGTTGAAGAATATGTGCTCTGGAGACTGATGACTCAAAGAGTGATCAGTTATAAATGGCATTGACACTGAAGATGAATATGAGAATGGAAAATAAGCAACATTTAAAATGAACATATATCACATGTTCGGTACATTAAATATGTTAGAATACAGATACATAGGTAAATTGGTAAATACCACATAATAAGTAAATCTTTGAATATTTGACTTACATTCATTCACTCATTTCATGTTTAAGTTGGTCCCAAAATTGCTTTTATTTTAGTTTTTGTATTTTCCCATAAAGATATTAGCATATTTCCCTATACTAGGTGATGCCTTTTATTTTCACACACATGGACTTCTGCAGTGTTAGAAAAGAGTTCTCATAGTCATTGCCCTCCCTCTGTCGCGAGATAATATAATGATGAGAGACAAAAACAGGATTAACGGTCTAGTGGTAAGCACTTTATGTCCATGATTTCATTTTACTTTCACAACCACCCAATGAATTAGGTACTTTAATTATCAATATTTCATAGATAAGGGAATTAAAACAGAATACATAACCTGATGTGGGGCCCATCACTAGCAAATGAAGAGATAAGACTAGGATCCTTGTCTTTCTGTCTGTGGAACCGAAGATTTCCTCTATTGGGCTGTTTGGCTATGTCATTCATGAAACTAAGTCTGAAAAAAGGTCCTGGAAATTGCAACCAACATATGGATTTTGAAAATCTGACCTTAAGATCACACTTGTGAATCCATAATGTTTTGGATTGTCCAGCAAATTTCAAGTTGATTAAATATCCTATTAGTGTTAGAAATTTTCTTGACATTTAAAACAATGCCTCTTGTATCACTAGGCTTTCTCACTCACAAACTTACTTTAGTCATCCTTTGAAAATTTAGATGCTAATGACCAAGATGTTCTTCTAATATAGCAATGGGTATGAGTCTTCAAGGACGCATCAAAAATACTTAGCCATCTGGAACCAATACTTTTGGTAGCAAATCCCTTTCCACAAAGATACATAATATGGATTAGCTCTTTCACTTGCCAAATGTTATATCCTAACATACAAGGATGCAGTATCCCAAACAGAATTGTGCCCGATAATTGCCAATTTCTTAATTTATTGACAGATTGTACTCATTAACCAGTTCTCTTAATTATCTACAGCATGTTTATTTTTAATAGAGAGAAAGGGTTAACCAGATAAGCCAGTAGGTTTCTTTCGCTTTAAGCAAAGCGCCTCTAATTTTGGTCTCCCTGCAGCAATCTGCTACCTGTTTCTGTAAATGAAAGAAGAATTGAGGGCTTTAAAAATAGATTTCCAGGAAGCTTTAACTCACATTTCCAACATTAATGAAACTGTGAAGAAAAGGATTTCACACATGGGATTCAGAGATCTTGCATATTCTCAACTAAAGAATATGGAAAAAATAAACATCAAATCTGAGTTCTAGAAAATTCTGCCTGAGTATCTGAGCAAACAGGATGCAACACCATTCTGCATAACATATCATTGTGTTAGATCTATTGTCATGAAATTCTACAGAGCATACTACACTTTTCTTCATAAACAGGATGTTTATTTTTGATGTGACAATCATTTAGCATGTAATTATAAATCTTAGTATATTAGAATAGTTGGACACAGTTAATCTCTTTTCCACCTTCGGAGTCTAAATGGGGGACAGAGAGGGAGGGGAAAGAACAAGTTTGCAATGATTTAAGTGAAGATATGTATTGTGTGTTGGGAATTGATATTCACATCTCATGGTTGAATAGCACTCATTTTCTCTGCCTAATCATCAGCTGGGGTTTGTGACTGGGTTTCATTATGCCTACGATGTCCTAAATTGGAGGTTTTACATTTGTAAATACAATGCTGCTATGTCCTACATTAAGGATACAAGAGAATAAATTATATCATTTGTTTTACTAAAGAATCTTTGTGCAAGATGCCATTTTAGGAGTTATTATCTTCATCAGAAGATAAAGGGAATAATTAAGAAGAGAAACAATTTTCCAAGAGCCTATATTGGGAGAAATATAACAATGATGTTGGCTATTGATTTTTCCCCAGGATCACACACCTTCAAATCTATTGAACCAGGAAGTGCTAGAAAGAGCCCTGGGCTTATGTTCAACTCCTGATACTACCATTGTTGGCTTATGGCAACTTTTCTAAGTCGGGCTCTTCATCTGTAATATGGAACAGTGATGTCTCTACCAAATGGTTTGTATAGAAATTAAATGAGGTAGCTTGGGAAAGTGTCCGAGCACAAGGCAGGCACTCAAGCGATGTTGAATTTAATTCTATGAAAACTCAAGATTTGCTCACTTTATCGTACTAGACCTCCCCTTCCCAAAGTATAAATATGCAAAGAACAATGTGTCCTGTTTGGTTAACAGACAGAAGGTTTCCCAAGAAAAGTTGTCAATATCCTGTAAGCACATTGAATGTATGCTCATCATGTCAAGAAGAAATTCCATCATAGCAGGACTTTTGTGCCTTCTGTCCCTCATCTTCCCCCCAACATCTCTAGTTTAGAATTACAGTCTTAGGGACCAGAGCCACCTGCGGCAAATCTCACAAATGAAATGACACAAAAACGTTTGGGGAAAATAAAGCTCTCTTTGGAAAAATACTTCACGTCCTACAACTAACTCTTCCCCAGCCCCACCCTTCCTACGCAGGCTCTGCCTGAGCCACGGCAAGAAGGTCCTAGTTCCACACGTTGAGATCCCTGACTGCTCAGTGTTCCTTAGAGCAGGAACACAACTCTGACTGGAATGCGATAGGGAAGGCAATCTTCCAAATTAACATGCCAGTGGGAATAAATCCTCTTGCAAAGGTTCATCAGTGATTGGCACCAGTTGTGATTATAGTTCTGCCAAGGTTCAGGGTACTGAAAACACGCATTTCCCAGTGTAGTTTATAGACATTTGTATTTGAAAGGTGGTCAGCTTCAATTCTTAGCTTGAGTCTTGCCTCATATTGTACTCTAACAAAGACTTGTGCGCACATTTTTTATCTGGACACTGATCCCAGGGAGCAGAAGTGAGGATGTGGGAGTAGTGAGACCAGAAATGTGGAGAACATGGTAAAGGGTTCTGCAGTGAGCAGATTACCATGCTAGGCTCCATCCCACTGGGGACCTCTGAGGAACTGGGTAGAACACATTTCAGAATTATCGCACCAAGAGTAAAGGAAGCAAGAAGCAGGGTATTTATCCACCAACTGCAATTCATTTGATGATGGTTGTCTTTGGGGGCGGCATTCAATCCAGCATTTTTAAGGCTGCCATGACTTGGTATTGCAAACTCCTAGGAAGCTAGAGAAAACCCCAGGGATGACAAGTAAGGAGATATGTGTATTTGCTCAGCCGCAGTGGCTCAGTGGTTGAGTGTTGACCTATGAACCAGGAAGTAACAGTTTGATTCCCAGGGCTTGCAGGAGACATCTGATCAATGATTCCCTCATCATTGATGTTTCTCTCTCTTTCCCTCTACCTTCCTCTCTGAAATCAATAAATATTTTTTTAAAGATAGATGTGTGCTTCAGACGGAAAGTGGCCACGGTGCATGAGGACTGCTCACCACAGATGCAGGTGAACACAGAGAGGGACAAGGGCATGTGTCTGCTGCAAACTCTGTATTTCAAAATATTTGAAGCAGACTGATCACATATGTCCCCATGATAATGTGTGTATGTATACATATGCATTTAGCTATACATATGCTTACATAGGGTGTGACAGAAATAGGTATACAGTTGTGAGTACTCAAAACACAGTTTATTATTGTATTAATATTTATTAACTAGAGGCCCAGTGCATGAAAATTCATGAATGGCAGGGGGGTCTCTCAGCCTGGCCTGCCCCCTCTCACAGTCTGGGAGCCCTCAGGGGATGTCCCACTGATGGCTTAGGCCAGCTCTCCATGCCTAAGCTGCAGTCTGGCCTCCTTCTGCAGGAGGCGACCGGGCCAATCAGGGGAAGGCGCTGCCCCCATCACCCCCCTGCTGCTGCCACTGCCAGCCTTCGCAGTTGCTGTGGCTTTGTCTGGAAGGACGTCAGGAGACATCCAGTCTATCCAGTCTAATTAGCATATTACCCTTTTATTAGTATAAATTATTGCATTATTTTCCATATGGACAACTGTAAACCTATTTTTGCACCAATCTGTGTATGTATATATGCATTTTAATCATTGATAAGTATAGCTAATTAATATGGAAGAGGTTTGTGCCTCTTTTCCCTCTTAGCCAACTTAATCCCCACTCATTCTTCACATCTTTACTCAATTGTCTCTTATTCAGAGAAGTCTTTCCTCATTCCTATAACTAGATGGAATTTATCTTTGTTAGGCCTTCATAGAAAAAATGTTTTTTTACAGTAGTGGCACTAATTAGAATTGCACTTTTATAATGAGTTGTGTAATAATTTAACAATTTTATCTCCCAGTAGACTCTCAGCACCTTGAACTCAAGAACTAGTGCCCAGCAGGGGTCCTCACCTTAGAAAGTACTAAGTGAATACATAGTGAATGGATGAGCCTTTTAAAGAGAACATAACTTTTGCGGGAATAAGGATCTGTAAGCAATTATAAAATGATGTGATTAAGTGCCATAATGATAATTACAAATTTCTGTGGGAGCATAGTGGCAAGAGAGACAAATTCTTTTTAGCATGAAAAAGGGTATTATTAACAGAGTGGTTATCCAAGGGGAGGTGAGATTGGAACTGGACAGAAAGGTGTCTAGAAGGAGGGAGAAAAATGTTTTAGAAGAAAATTAAGAAGGCATTAACCCTATACACTAATGGTCATGCCAGTTTCATTAAACATATTTTATATATTTTGCACATAAAATGTGCATATGTATGTGTGTATTCATACATTCATGATATATGTTATTGAGCCAAAAGAAGTCTTGATGCATGTGCAGTTTATAAATGACATCAGAACTCTCATGACCACCTTTGAAGTGACTGCCATGCAGTTTTGACCAATCCCATTAGAACATTGTTTGAGGGGTTGAAATTCACAGATCATCCATGCATTAGAGATCATTGTTTAATTATGAAACAATTATGGAAGAAGACACTAAAAAAGGGGCCTATTCAATACCTTCCTTTGTAACTGTCGAGCATCTTTGAAAAGTATTTTCAATATGATTCAATAATTGGGTTAGCTATTAGCTTATTTGGTAGAAATACATGAAAAAATAAATTGGAATACCTTTGTGGGATTTCTGCCCTGTGTTTAATTTTCCAAATTACTAGTGAAGCAAGAGAAAACTTAATATGGTGCCTCCCCCCCCCCCCCCCGAGGTGCAATTCTTTATTTAAGAGACTAATGTTCAGTTCTGGCAATCTTGAGTAGTTACATCAAAAGAGTAAGAAATCCTTACACTCAGTCATCCCATTGCCTTGGTGACTGGTATTGCAAGTTTCAACATGGTGGTTAACAATAGAGAAGATCCTTGGGTGAAATATAGCACTGATATGATTGCCTTGTCTGGGATATGAATTGATGACTAGGAGAGAATAGAAGCGCATTGGAAAGGTAAGGGGTCTACACTTTGTTGAACTCGTACCCTATGTCTGGCACAGGGCACATTCTCTAATGTAATCTTCACAACCTCGCACCTCCAGGTGGTAAAATGTTATAGCTCAGGCCTACGACCACAGGATGGCTAAATGGTTTGACTATATAACCCAGCCTATTTTCTATCAAGGCATCCAAAATACACCTGCAATATAAATAAAAGACAGCAAATTTTTTCATGTAGGGACAGCTTAAGACAGTTCCCCTACTTTGTCTTTTCTGCCAGATTATCGCTCTTAGGAAAATTTTAGGGTTTGTCCTGCCTGGACAGGGTAAAATATGCTAGACATGAAACGCAACATGCTGGAAAGTAGCAGAGCTGAGATTCTGACCCAGGTCTTGCTCTGAAGACCATCTCTTTGTCTACTGATTTGGGGATGCTGACATCATCACCAGCATATTTTACCACTTAACCATGATAACCATTTATCCTTTTGCTCACACAGCCATTTGTACAAGCCTGAAGGTTTTATTTTGACTACTAAGGGTGATTCAGTGGGCTCAAAAACTAGTCTTACTTGCATGACATTTTAAATTATATAACATGATTGCTTATAGGAAACATTCCTTTTTATAGATTTATGATGCCTGCTGTGTCATGCAATTAAAAGTTCCAGAAAAGCATTCTCAGCATGTCAAGTTCCTGAGGTTGATTTATAGGATTATAGCTTTTCTCCTTTGTGATTCAATTAGAGCATTTTACACTGGGCTATTATAGGGTTTAGACTCTGATCATAATTTGGCTGCTGAACTATTAGATTAGCATGTGACCTGATTATAAATAAACTGAATTTCTTATTTGCAAGAGACCATAATTAAAGCTGCAGTCAAAATGGTACAAGAAGCAGTTAAGTAAAGAACTACGTGATCGACTCTGATGATAAAGTAGGTAACATCAATATGTGATTGAGTGTTGGGATCTATTAAAAAGTTAAATATAAAAAGGAGACCTGGTGACACATGCTTTAGATTATAATGCAGGGTTGATTTTTTTGGAACTTTATTAACATATACTTAATATACAAATTTCCTCCAAAAGATTTGTTGTGCACTCCCCCCACCCCCCGCCTGCCAAGGGTTGTATTATTGACCAGGTCAGTGATGTGAGAAAAAAACCATTCTCTTTTATGAGAACCAAGACAATTCTGGTTTCAAATTCCCTGAGATCTGAGCCCAGTCTAGCATTATCCAGAAAGTTCTATTCATTGTGTGACCAGGTATAAAACCCCCATCTAAAAGGTAATGAATGTTTTTTGTTTTGTTTTTTCCTGCAAATAGATAATAGTTGCAGACATGTCAAAAGAGAAAGAGGAAAGAGAATCACCAGCATTGCCATCTGAGCGTGGTTGGTGGTTATTTCAGGAAGAAATATGTTTTCTTTTATCTTGATGTTTAGTTTTATTTTTTTATATTTGGTGATGAGGAGAGTTAAACCTAAATTGAATGATGTCAACTGGGCATTAAGAAATAGCACCTACTCTTTAGGAAAGGAAGAGGGAAAAGGCAATTGAGCATGAAGACCAAATAAATCTTTAAAAGATGCAATAAAAGAGGGATAACTTAGAGATGATATGTTTGCCTGGCCCATAGAGGTGTCAAGTTTGCACCTGTGGAGATGGATAAGTGTCTGTTTGATAGAGAGATGTAATTTTGAAAGAATAGTGGCCTGGACCATTTGCAGAAGTAACAAATGAGTGATCTACTGATAAAGTTCACTTGATACTCCTCAGTCTTTGAGGATGCTATTAGACTGAATGCATTTCCATCAGGAGAGAATAGGGACTCATTTTCCCTCACCTGGGCCAATGTAATCACCTCCTAACTGGTATTTCTGACTCCTCCTCTTACTACCCTCTTCAATCTATTTATTTTTTTTCTCACCAGCATAATCTTTATAAGACCCAAGTCTGAAGCCATTTCCACGCTTGAAAACCCTTCACAAACTCACCTTTATCTATAGAATAAATTCCAGATGGATTATCATGGTATAAAATGCTCTCTGTCTTCTGGCTCTCCATTACCTCTCAGCCTCTACACTCATCACCACCCCATGCCTCATCAACTATACTCCAACCGCATGAAATTATTTGAGACTCTGTTTAGGCCCATGCTGTTTTTCACCTCCATACCTTTCTTCATAAAGTCCTCTCAGTCTAATAGAACCTTGTCTATGTTTCAGGCCTGCTCTCCTAATGGTTTCTCTAATTCCCAATCCTGTTACTTTTAATTGATCTTTTACAGTTTTGCCAGATTAGAGTCCCCAAATCATAGGATGTATACTACTTAGCCAAATTCATTGGTTTACATACATATTGGTTCATTTCCCTGTTACAATAGAATTCTAAGGTGGTATTTTATCTTATTTATTTATCTTTGATATCTGACACATATCAAAGTTATAGGTGCTCCATGAACCGAACTTTATGAAACTTTAAATGCTTTAATCGCTAAAAGCTGTGTGCAATATGTATTAACATACTTAGCTGAATCCAGTGAAGGGTGGGAGTTTAATACCTTTTATACAGATTTAAGTTTTCCCTCTTTTGTTATGTCTAACTGTGACGCTTAATACTTACAGCTTTTTATAACAAAAATATTCACTCGATCCATTTTTTCTAGTGAAGCACTACTACAGAGAGATAATCTGTGTGTACGAGGGTGTTTTATATCCTGCAATAGAGTGTATTCCATTAGTATTGGAGAGGTTACAGTGGTCAAGAATAAGATACTACACATTCATTAAAATGAGTAGACTGGAGCCCTGACCGGTTTGGCTCAGTGGATGGAGCGTCGGCCTGCGGACTGAAGGGTCCTACGTTCGATTCCGGTCAAGGGCATGTACCTTGGTTGCGGGTACATCCAGGGGGTGTGCAGGAGGCAGCTGATTGATGTTTCTCTCTCATCGATGTTTCTAACTCTATTCCTCTCCCTTCCTCTCTGTAAAAAATCAATAAAATATATTTTTTAAAAAATGAATATACTGGATTTATAAATATCACCATGGATAGAGCTAGAAACAAAATGTTGACTGAAAAAGAAGTACCAGAATTATAATAACACCAGAGGCGCGGTGCACGAAATGCATGCATAGGTAGGGCCCCTAGGCCTGGCTGATGATCAGGGCCTATTTGTGAGATGACTGGCGAGGTGATCCCGCTGGCACCCGCCTTGGCTGGCCTGGGGCCTATAGGCTGGGGGCAGCTCCTGCGTTGATCATCTGCCCCCTGGTGGTCAGTGCATATTATAGCAACCGGTCATTCTGCTGATCATTTGGGTATTTGGTTGATTTGCATATTAGGCTTTTATTATATAGGGTCATATTAAACATGTATATATCTGTGATATGCATATATATTCATACATATGTACGCATATAAGATGCATATATATATATATATATACATACATATGTGCGTGCATGTGTGTGTGTATGTGGTGTGTATATATCCACCTACTAGCTAACATTTATTTGTAACCCCAAATCAATAATCAAAATGCTTTCCTTGTTATTTGTGGACATGTACAGAGCATCATCGAGTCCCCTGACCTGCATGTTCCCAGCCAAGGTCAAACAAGGTAACACTCTGCCTGATTGTTCCTGCTCTCATCCTGTAAACAGGTGTCCTTTCCACAATATATTTGGTGCCATGTTTCTTTTTCTTTAATATTTGTGCTTTTTCTTCTTGGTTTTATAATTTAAAATGGTCCTGTAGTACAACACTAACGTGCTATCTCATGTTCCTAAGCACAAGGCTGTCAGGTGCCCCATGGAGAAAAGACTTGTTAGATGAGTTCTGCTCAGGGATAAGTAATGGTGCTGTTTACTGTGAACTCGATATTAATGAATTAAGAATATATATGAATCGAAGTACTTTTAAACAGAAACACACATAAAACAAGGTTAGAGCTATTGATCGGTTGACAAAAATGTTCAGCTCTTGTGAGTTAGGCTCATGAGAACCTAACTGTGAATAATGAGGATCAGCTATATATAACAGTATTGATACACATTCAAAACAATTCAAAATTAATTTATGGCATAAATGGATACAGATCTACCTGGGAATAATGTGAAAATTATTGGTTGAATATAAAGTACATTAATGATGTGTAATAATAAACAGAAAGCAAATGGGACTAGTGTGGGAAAAAATAACTTAAATTTTCAGTAAGGTTGCCTTAATTTTATTTTAAAAAGACTGTAGGACCCCCCTACCCCACCCTCACCACCAAATTAATAAATAATGGTTGAATATTTCTCTTCCCATCTCCTGAGTTAAGACCTTCATATTTGTTTTGGCCTGGGCAAAAGTGCTTGCAATCTGTCATATAAATTCTTCTTTTCATTATATTTCAGGATGTTGACCATGTTTAGTCTGACAGTCAGGGGCACACACATTTAATCCCCACTGCATATCAGCCAACCCCCCTACAGCTTTCTGTGCTACAAGAACACCCACCACACATTGTGCGTTGCTCCTGTGCCCTGCTTTACGCTTCCCACTCTCCGTGCTCCTGTGTCCTCTATCTCTAATCCTCTGCCTAAACTAATACTTGATTTTCAAAGTTTGTCACAACCATCCCCTCCTGCACACTCCACCTTGGTATTGCAGCAAGTACAAATGCTCACAAAACTTTTGCCTGATGTTCTTTTGTGTTCCATCATTCACATCCTTATATGAATTTTCTTTTTTAAAAAAATAATTTTGTTATTGATTTCAAAGAGGAAGGGAGAGGGAGAGGGAGAGATAGAAACCTCAATGATGAGAGAGAATCATTGATCCGCTGCCTCCTGTATGGCACACCATGGGGATCAAGCCCACAGCCAGGCATATGCCCTGACTGGGAATTAAACCATGACTCCTGGTTCATAGTTCTATGCTAAACCACTGAGCCATGCGGGCTGGGCTGAATTTTCTTTTTTTCTGTAAGTTGAAAAGGTCCTTGATGGCAAAGAACATGGCCTTTTCCAGCAAAACCTCTAATTTAATAGATGACTGCATTTTTTAAAAACATCTACAGAAATTAAAATATGTGAATACTGAAATAAATGTTTACATATTATGAGGCAATTCCATTCCCAGAAAGGTGAACATTTCTATATATTTCCAAAAGGATTTCTAACAATTTGGACATATTCTTTGATAATATATTTGCTTATATTTTATATTTTGCTTTCCTTTATAAATTAAAATATCAATATGTGTATGTGTAACTCATATAGGCTCATGAGAACCTAACTGTGAATAATGAGGATCAGCTATATATAACAGTATGGATACACATTCAAATTTGAATGTGTATCATTATTATTAGCAAACATGTCATTAATGTACTTTATATTCAACCAATAATTTTCTCATTATTCCCAGGTAGATCTGTATCCATTTATGCTATAAATTAATTTTGAATTAATTCAAATTATATATATTTAAATGAAGATAAAGATTTGCTGCTTTTGCTGTAGGTGGGATAAGAGTTTGTTTTATAAGAGGACTGTTTTCTTATATCTTTCTTACCATCTTATCCCTTCTAAAGAATATTGGATTCATCATTTTATTGTTTCTCTGCACTTCTTCACACATCTCTCATTAATAGATCAAGAAGAAGTCTTCATCTTACCGGTGAGGTATGGCTACTAAACTGAAAATGGCAATATTGACCAGCCTGAATCTCTTGCACATTCTGTCCTATTTGCAATGGTCACAGTTAGGCCACAACTTGACAGGTCCTTGGCTGGTAACAATTTGAAGTCTGCTTTGCAGACCCAACTTTCCACAAGGGTGGGTTTTAAGATCTATATGAGGAGAGATAGTAGAAAGTCTTGGTTTGTTTCACAAATAAGCCATATTCTCCAATCCAATCTTAATAAGATTGAGATACCTTGGATTTGAGAGATTATTGGGAATCTTGCCAGATCAATAATGAGGCTGACACTATACTTTTACATTCTCATTGAATTTTGGTCTATTGTCAAGAGTTAGCATTCAGAAAGGGTAATACATGAGTATAAATCTGCCTCAAACCCCAGCACTTAATCTTTATTCTATTAGAAAATGGCTAAAGGCTGGACTATGAAATAAAGCAGCCCTAAGTTCGAATTGTCACACCGACACTAACTGATTCTATGTCTCTATTTCCTCATCTATTCATGGAGATACTAATTAGATTTATTTTAAAGATTGCAAGAAACAGTGTTTTGTAGAGCCAAACCCACATCCTGCCAACCTATCTCCCAGCTTTTCTCCACAGAGATAGCTAACTACTCTTACCGTAAACTTCACTCTCTCTATATTTTTGTGCTTTCGGTACATATGCATGTATGCCTAAATAGTACACTCGTGGTGTATTTTAAAATTTCATATAAATGATATCATACTATTGCTGTCGTTTTGAAATTTGCTTTTTCACTAGACTTATATTTGTAAAATGTTCTGCTTTTTCCATATAGCTTACACTTTTAAAATGCAGAGAAGTGTTCCATTATAAATAAATCATAGTATGCTTACCCATTCCCTTGCTGAGAGAGTTGTATCATTAACAATGCCTTGACTTTAAATAGCACTATAACAAAAATCCTGGACATATGCTCAAAAATGTCTCTAGGCAAAGCAAAAAGAAATAGAATTACTTGTCCCTAGAATAAGCATGTATTCTTTTTGTAGAAATTGGGCAATTGTTCTCCAAAGTGGTTGTACCAATTTATTTTCCCATTAGAAATGTATGACAGTCTCAACTTCCACTTGTTATTACTAACTCTTGTAATCAGATATATTAATTTATAACAATACCATCAATATAAAATGATAGGATGCCATTTTAGTTTGCACTTTCCCAATTAAGAAAAGCATTGGGAATATTTTCACTTCTTTCTTACAATTTCAACATTCTTTCTGTTTATATATGTTCCCTATTCATATATGTACTAGTAACCAGTTTCTACTGGATTATTCAATTTTTTTTTTGCTTTCTCTTACATATTCTGTTTGTAAATCATGTGTTTGTTGCATGCTTTACTAGTATTGTCTCTATGATGTTTTTATCACACAGAAATGCTAATTGTAAATGTAGTCACCACCTTTCTTAGGTGTTTTTTGTATTTTGTCATATTTCAGAACCTATTAATTATCAAACACTCATCCCATCTCTGTGTAATCTGCCACTAAGCTTACTTGCTTCTCTTTTTTATTTCTCTCTAGGTTCTTATTTATTTATATTCTGAGATTATTTTTCATTATTAATTCAGCCTTTCTGAACTATTAAGGCCTAATAATTTAAGCCTCTCCTTATTCTCCAAAAATGTCTTGGTGATTTTTGACCCTTTACAATTCTATATATTTTAGGATTAACTTATTGAATTGTATTTAAACACAGTTCTATTAGGATTGTTATCTCAATTGCTTCTTATTCATAGATTAATTTGAAGTCAAAATACATCTTTGTGATGGCAAGTATTCCTATCCATAAAACAAGACGCTTCTCTCAAGTTATTTATGTTTTCTGTATGAAATAGTTTCATCAAAACATTTGAGATATAATATAAATATACAGTTTAATATATTAACTTCATAGCTATAAAGTAGTCATTGCAAGCTAAACTGATTTAAGATATAAAAGCAAATGAAGTGAAAGTATATAGACTGATTTTCAAACCAGAAAAATACCTGTAAGTTTCCCTTGTGGTTCACAGAAGCTTTTATAGCATATACTGATAGTTGGAAGTGCTTATTTTTGATTTTAGACAATCAATTAGTGCATGAGGCATAATTAACAAATTCAAGAAGACTATGTCAAATAAAGACACTAATTATACTGAGATAAAATGAATCAAGAATTTAAAACAAGCCCCACAAGAATTCAGAAATGTACTTAAAAAGACAATATATTTCAATCCATGCCAGGAATCAAAGGCTTGGAATAGTCAGTTTTGACTACCAGTATTTCATCATTCTGATCATTTGGTCATACTGACTAATTACTTTCTACAATTTTATCTGGTTTAGTTCCTCATTCATGTCCCAAACTGTAAGTTTCTTTGCACATCCATCTCCCTGTGTTTCACAATTCCCACATTGCTCTAAACTTCTTCCTTCTCATCTGAGCTTGGTCCTTCCCTTCCAAATATGTCCATTGTGTTTCTTCAGAGTCCCCATTCCATGGCAAACACAACCCCACACATTTTCAACTTTTGGGCTGAAAATGCACATTATTTAGACCCGCTTCTTACATAAAAACACAATTTTTTTCTGCAAGGCACTATTTTTACTACCACCTCTGATATTTCTAGCACTTTGTTGTTTTCATTATATTTTTGCACATCAGCTCTTTCTCTTTTTGTTGAGGTATAATTATCATATAAGATTATTTAACCAAATAGCTGAAAGGTGTGTACACTGAAACATGTAAGGCATTAATGAAAAAAAAATTAAAAAGATACAAATAAATGGAAATATAGTTGATGTTTATGGATTAAAAGAATTAATATTGCTAAAATGCCCATACTACTTAAAGCAATCTACAGATTCAATTCAATCCCTATCAAAATTCCTATGGCATTTTAAATAAAGCTAGAACAAATAATTCTAAAATTTGCATGGAACCATGAAATACCCCAAACAGTCAAAACAATCTTGAGAAATAAGGATAAATCTGGAGGCATTACACTCTCTGATTTCAAATTATTACAAATCCAGAGTAATCAAAACAGTATGGTTTGGGCATAAAAACAGACACATAGATCAATGTAACAGAATGGAGCTCAGAAATAAACCCACACACATATGGTCAATTAATTTACAACAAAGGAGCCAAGAATACACAATGGGGAAAGGACAGTTGGTTTTTTTTTAGTAAGTGATGCTAAGAAAACTGTTTGACCACATACAAAAGAATGAAACTAGATCACTACCTTACACCATACATAACAATTAATTTAATATTGATTATAGATTCTAAGACCCAAAAACATAAAACTTCTAGAAGAAAATATAGGCGGTGATCTTGATATTGGTCTTTGTGATGATTTTTTGATTCTGATACCAAAAGCAAAAGTAACAAAACCAATAGTAAATGAGTGGGCCTACATCAAACTAAAAAGCTCCTGCCCATCAACAGAACGAAAGAGCAACCTACGGAGCAGGAGAAAATATATTTGCAAGTGATATATCTGGTAAAGGGATTCAAAATATATAAATAGCTTCTACACATACACTCTTTGTTGGAGTTGCTAACAAACTACTTACTGGAAAATCCAGTGGGCACTTTTCAGTTTACCTAGTCACCAAAATGTTTATGAGTACTCTGTCCTTCTTGAACAACTTGGTTTTAGCTTTTCTTATTTTTCTCCTGTCCCTTAATCTTTCTTGGAATCATCTAATGTCATTGCTCCACTTTTTTACTTCATAAGCATCCCTTGATATTTGTTATCTCTACGCTAAAGTCTTAAAATCCAGGCTACATCTGTCTTCTTCCTTCAGCCACAATGGGGTCAGCCTGATTTCTTTTCTTGAACGGGATATAGAAGATTGTATTATCACAGGTGGGGAGAAGCTGCTCCCAGAGAAACAGGAGGGGGAAAATGTCATGAGGTTCTAAAGAAGATAGGTTTGTGGATCTGGGAAGATGAGTTCGTTTCTATTTAGTCAAATTAAATGGGATGAAAACCACTGTAGAGTGTAGAAATATGAATTTATCATAATTTTTGGAAACATTTTGTGTGAGTTTTAGAGTCTGAGGCAGAAAAATGTTAAATTATTAATGATGCCAATCTGTCCGTTTTTGTAATTTCTCTATCGGCTTGCCTAAGTTCACAGATGCAGGTGAGGAGGTTGATGGCTTGATTTTATTTGATGGTAAGGTTTCGAAAAAACAGGTTAAAAAAATAAGAGAGCAACAAGGTCAATAAACTATTTACAGTGAGGTGAAGTATAATTTTGAGTCATAGATTCTAAACTAGGAAAAGAGAAAATATATAAGAGAAGGTTAACAAATAGAGAGAAAATATCAAGGTAAACATGATGCCCTTATGCATTTTAATAATTGTTGCACTGGGCTGCTTGGGCAACTCAGAGAACAAAAGGTTGTGATGAATGACTAGATGTTTGATTTTATGACTTCAGAGGAGGAAATATTTCTGGTGTTAACTAGGGTTATAGAAGGATTTTGCAAATAAATGGAATGGAGGAAAATGCAATTCGAGATGGTATCATGGGGTTACATGCCCTGATGTTGAGTTCCTATCAGAGAAACCTAGAATGAGACGGAAGTTGAAGAACACATGAATACTGTGAGCTAAATACTGAACTGGATATTGTATTGATGGTT
This sequence comes from Myotis daubentonii, assembly GCF_963259705.1. Classification (NCBI taxonomy): domain Eukaryota; kingdom Metazoa; phylum Chordata; class Mammalia; order Chiroptera; family Vespertilionidae; genus Myotis; species Myotis daubentonii. Next base: position 29,559,359 of record NC_081855.1, read on the forward strand.
TCTTGTAGTAGGGACAGTACAAGGTGTAAAGTTTTAGTGTTTTGCTGTATGTAAGACTGGACTATTGGCCCCAAATGGTTCCTCCTACAGGCTTCATGCAGAGCATACAAGAAGGCTGCCTTCCTTACCACTCATGTTCTCAATGCCATCAAATTCCCTGTTGTTTTTTCACCTCATTTCCATGGAAATGCAGTTCAGAATGTATTCTGCAACAATCGAGGCCACATGAATTCCATACCATTCTAACTTTCTTCCAGCTGGTATCCTAAGTGCTCCTTTTAGCAAGAAAGTCCCTGGAATTTATTTTATAAAGGATCACTTGCTTTATTTTCCATTGTGCCTGAGACAAACCCCAACACAATAATCTGCAATAGGCTAACAGTGGTCGGCAAACTCATTAGTCAACAGAGCCAAATATCGACAGCACAATGATTGAAATTTCTTTTGAGAGACAAATTTTTTAAACTTAAACTATATAGGTAGGTACTTTGTTATTATCTTAATTAGGGTACTCCTAAGGCTTGGGAAGAGCCACACTCAAGGGGCCAAAGAGCCGCATGTGGCTCGGGAGCCGCAGTTTGCTGACCACAGGGCTAGAGTATTTTCAAACTCAGGTGGTCAGTATATTAATTCAAACAGAGAAAACTGAGTGATATTTTTTTCCAAGCTGAAAAATTCTCCTAATTCAGTATGACATAATATTCAATTTAAGGTATTAACCAGCCTATAAAGCTATCATCTTTGATAGGTCTATATTTTCATATGCTCATTAAAATTATACTAACGCCAATGTATTAAAAACTTGATTAACTATACAGAAGATGCATAAATTTGTAATCTATACATGATTTAGTGTGGCTTACAGAATGATCAAGGAATTGAGAACTACACATTTCAAGTATGAAAAAGCACGGAGGGATGAAATGATGCATTTCCAGTAAAGCCAGCCAGTCAGATGTGTTTATTCTCTGGAATATTCTTACTTGTCCTTTTGTGCTTCTCAATATCTTATTTTGTTTCCTTCAATCCATCGCTTTGCTCTCAATTTTCCTCCTTCTTTTCATCTTGACTATGTATTTCAACTTGAGAATATGACTGTTTCAGAAACATTTCAATTGTACCTTCTAGTCAACTTTATCAATTGCAGTTAGAGTCATAGAAGGCTGATCTCTGGCTGCATATAGTTGACCGCTTAGTGCAGTGTCATGGAGTGTCAATGAGTGTGAATTTTGAATCAGATGGACCTGGGTTTAGATGCCAGCTCTGTCATTCACTAGCTGGGTGATACTGGAAAATTATTTGAACTCTCAGAACCTCAAATATTGAGTGTCCTTATCAGTGAATGGGATGATGATACCAATCACAAAGTCTAATTGGAAGGATTCAAATAAGACATTGCATGTAACACATCTTGCATCATGCTAAACTGTGTTAAAAAATAGCTGTCACCTGACCACTTACAATATCCTTTACCTTTGTGGAAAACACCACTCAGACAAGTAAGCCATGGTTACATTGTTTAGCTCTTCTATTCAAAATACAGTGAACAGGAAACTTAAGGGAAGAGAGAATTCCTTTAAAATGTAGGTTTATCATCATTTTTATTTGGAAAACACTCAAGTACACAAAGTCTCTAGAAATGGTAAAACTTAGTAGAAAGCAAAATTATAGAATTGAGTTTGCTCAACAAATCTATTTGGTGAAAAAGAAGAATTTGTTAGAAACGAGGGTATGAAAGAAAGACAATAGTGAGAAGTCCATGCTGGTTCAAGCATAACTAAGAGGGGGTTTTGATCATCATTAGAAGAAGAGGTGTTTGGAGATAGCAGGATCTCCCTGCATCTGTCATAGTGCAAATGAGATTGAAACGGGCAGGAAAGGGGAAATGAGATATTGGGGAGAGCTCTAGTTGCCAGTTATTGAATGGGTGATAATTGCCTGGCTGACTAACCGATGGATTAAATAACTATTAAGTGTCTAAAATATTCAAGGCACTGACTAGATACAATTTCCACATTGTAGTATCATGCCTTGGGTTATCCCCATCAAAATCAGTTGAGTCTGGTAATGTCTTGATTCATTAAAAACAAAACAAAAGGAAATCTTGAAGCTTAGAAAGGGTATATATGTTGCCTACATCATAAAATTAGAAATAAATAGAACTGAGATTCAACCTCTACAAAGAATGTAAGGCAAGAGGGACGAGTTCAGACATGATACGCTGCTAGTTTAAAATCGTTTTTCTTTGTGGAGATTAAAAACAATCAATTAAAAAAAGCACAAAAAATGAGTAACTTAAGCTAAACTGGATGAACTAAAAAGCAAAAATTAGAGATAAAGCACCAATATGAGTCTTTTATGGTAAAATATTTCTTTTTTTCTTCTTGCTCAATGGCCTTTGTTTTAGAAAAATAAAATAATTGATTATAATTTAATCAGTATTTATAGAATTGCTTCAATTAGGCTGTATTTTGTTAGAAAAGAGCATGCTTGGTTAAACTGGGTTCTCTAATGTCTATCCTACTCATTGATCCATACCCGAGAGCATGCACTAGGTCGGTCTAAAACATTTCTACAGAACCAGATTCTCTCTGGGGGAAAACAACTTATCAACAAACAACAAAAAAATCACGGCTGAGTAGATTTGGAAATCACTGTTTATCATCTTACTTTCTTGTAGATTCACAATGCACGGCAGCATAGCACTCACCGCAAAAACCCATATTAATGTAACATGCTTAGTTGCATTTAAATTAATATTATTCAAATAAATGTGATCATAGAATCCCTCACTCTTTTCCTTTCTCAGCTGTAATATTTATAACATCAAAGCTGTTATTCCATGGGGGTGGAGGTGGAGGAATCAGAAATGCCAGGTTAACAAACTAATTACATGATATTTATTATTTGGATAATTATCATTAAGCCAAGAGACCCGTGACAGCCCTACGTGTTTCCGGAACTATCAAACCATTTAAACAGAAAAGAGAGGCTCAAAAGAGAAGTTGATTGCAAATGTACGTGTGACTCAAGAGCCTTGGTCTGACAGTCACCATAATTGTGTGGCTGGGTACTCCCAGGAGCCCCAGAGAACATTGATCAAGCTATCTGAATTGCTCCAGGGAAAAATAAAGTGACACTCACTGCCTTTGCAATTCAGCAATGTCATCGCAGCATCTCTCTTCCTCCCCCATCTCCTTTTCCCCAAGAACCAAGCACTTTTATGTTCTCTCACTTCGTAAGCATTCACCAGAGTTTTGATTAATTGGGCGGCATTATGCTAACCACTGGAGACACCAACACAACAGCATTCATTCCCCACCTTCGTGAAACCGGTGACCTAGTAGAACAGAGACAAGGCTGCCAAGCCTTTCAATATAATGTGATAAATGCTATGTCGGGGTAAGAACAGGCCCGAAAGGATTACTGGTGAAGGACATCGGATTCATCCTGCTTAGGTCAGGATAACTTTCCAAGTGGTGCATGTTGAGTGGCAAATGACAAGTCCCATTTACAAACAGCTGAGAGAAAATAGAATTTTCCAGCCATGGAAAAAGACACGAAAACTGGGATAGAGATATCAAAAAGCAAAGTGACCTTAGCAAAAAACTTGGTCTGACCAACCAGAAAACAGAACGGTGTGTATGTGTGCCTGTGGTTTTGTGTGGGTTGGGAGGGACTGAGCTACCGGAGTGCATGCCTGAGTGTGTGTGCACCCATGAGTGTTCACATGGCAGCTCCACAGAAATTGAGTAAATTTTGGTGTATGCTTAGATTCAAAGGTGTAACTCTGAAGTTAATTCCATTTCAAAACTGCCATGGCTCTTTTTATTTGGAAAGTTAGAGTCTTTAAGTCTACCAGACCTGAGGCCCTGAACCTAACTATCCCCTATACCTGGGCTCCTGAGCATTAACAACAATAAAAACAGTACAACAACTAACCTTTATTGAGTTCTTATATGTACCATCACTTATAAATCGTACTTGCATGTTTTAGTAGCTGCTAGTAAGTATGACGTAGTAACTCTGCTGGGGCATAGGAGTAATACAGCCCTGTTTATTAAGGAAATACTCAGATCAAGATTCTTGGGCCAAAAAAGAAATCTCTGATTCCCTATATTTTCTCATGCCTGGATAAGACCTACAATTCATTGTGTCTTGAAACATTCGCATATTTTCTTTTGTGAAACAGTCTGATCCTTTATGTGTTCTTATTTGATATATATGATTCATGTACTTTTATGATGCAACTCATCCTTGAATACTGGGTATTGCTTAAATACCCATGAAGATCTAAGTAAAATCCTTGTTATCAAGATGATGGTCACATATACATTTCTCAGGATTTTAGAGAGCTATGGACTGATGATATACTACAAGGGGACAGAACTTGTAAAAGATAAAACCAAAATAAGACGTTCAAGGACAAGTGTCTTCAAATTGTGAAGGTTTCATTTAGTCTCATTTTCCTAGTTCTAGTAGTGCTGTCACTACTTATGGACTGTGGTTGTCATGCTGACATAAAGGAAGATTGATTGGGGACAATGTGATATCGGAAAAGGTCATAAACTTAGATCTTTATACAAATTTACCTGGTTAAGCTGATCTTGAAACTATTGATTATTCCTATTCTAATGTTTTCTAATTCCTATTCTACTGTTATGATAACATAACTATACCAAAACCAGTGGCCTTAACGATTCAAAGAGAAGTGAGTCTCAGTCAGAATATAAAATATAAAGTTTGACATTAGAACTCTCTCTTTCCTCATATTAATATAGAAGTATATTATAGTCGGTCATTTCCAGAGGAAACTCTGGTAACAAAGGTCTGGAGTAAGAGTGTTTAGAAGAGTTTTGCTTATCACCATTAATGTTTAAAGAGAATTCAGGACATTTCATCACACTAGGATATTTTAGAGATGGAAGGAAGCACTGCCTTTGCTCTCCAAGAGCCTATAATCTATTATTTAGAAATGTTTCTGAAATTTTTGTGAAGAGAAAGCCACAGGGAAGGGAGGAATATACTAAAGAATCCAGGCACACAACCACAGACATATTATTGTTATTCTTTTCCCTAAGGATATTCAGCTGATGTTCTTCAACCTACTGAAGGATCGAGCAGGTCAAATTATGGTCTAAACTTTGACTAATTAAGGACATATGTACATAATTTTCAAAGGAAATATAAAAATGATTTCCTATGCATGATGACAAGTTCTTCAATCAATTGCTTTTGCTTACTTTTACTTATTCTACAAATGGATTTTAGATATGTAGTAGAATCCTATTATCACTTCTTAAAGGAATTTGGCAATAGTGATGTGGTGCATGTAGAAATCAGCTAGAGGGTTTGTTACTAATGCAAATTTCCAGCTTCATCCACAGGGCATGCACCCCAACTAGGGCCAGGGACCTAGCCTGCAACCAAGGTCCATGCCCTTGACTGGGAATCAAACCCAGGACCTTTCAGTCTGCAGGTTGGTGCTCTTTCCACTGTGCCAAACTGACTAGGGCTGCAATATATATTTTATTGTACAAATATGGAGGTGTCATATTTGAAAGTTGATAAATTCCTCTAAATACATATCACTTTTTAAAAAAATTAAATGTATTAGGGTGACATTATATGAGTTTCAAGTGTACCATTCTGTAATACATCATCTATATATTGCATTGTGTGCTCACCACCCAAAGTCTAGTCTCCTCCTGTCTCTATATATTTGACCCCCTTTACTCTCTTCATGCTCCCCTGCCCCCTCCCTTTGTGGTAAGCTCTACACTATTGTCTGAACACACCGTCGCTTTCTCTGTAACCTTTGATCCCAGACAGAAAAATAGTGGTGTTTCAAGATGGCAGTGTAGCAGGTGGATATTTTTTGAATCTCCTCTCAGAACCAAAATGGAAATAAAACTAAATTGGGGAACAGTCATCCTGATTTACCTCCCTGACCAAAGTCTAAAAAGTGCCATCTTTATATCATTAAAATTTCCAGTAGAGTTTAGATAGTATATACCTGAGATGTCATGCATAAATTTAAATATGCATTTAATGATTTTTCAGATATTAATGAGGCCCTACTCCCATGTGCCTTTACCTATTCTAATAGAAAGAAAAGACAGATCTTGCTCTCATGGGGAAAATGCCCCTGGCCCTTCACAGAAACCATTTATTTTTACTTGTTTAATGACTATCTAAAAAACCCTAAGTGCTGTCTATTATCAAGAAGAAAGACCAAAGTCAGAGTCAAGTTCAAATCCTAATTTTGTGGCATTTACCAATTTACATAACTCCTCTGAGTTGGAGCAACCCATCATGCAGTGTCATTATAAAGGTGCAATGAGATAGCAGTGATTAGATATCACTTCCTGAATGTCCTCATGTGGACTGAATTGCTCTCTTAGGAGGAAAACAATAATTTGAAAGATTCACTCAGAGGAAGGTAGCCACCTCCCCAGAAGGAGTTTTATTTAAAAGATAACTCTCTCCCCATTCCCTTCCCCTACATGTCCTGTCCAGCTGAAAAGACAGTGGCAGTGCTTATATCTGAGGGATAACTTTGTCATGGAAGGAAGAGCTGTTAAAGTCACCATCTATCTTGCAATAAGACGGGGCATTGCAACAGAGTTTACCATGTCACATAGTATGTTGTAGAGGACGGGCTTAATTGGGGGACTTTATAAAGCCAGCATTGACCACAGGAGAAGCAAACGCTCTCCCCATGCCCCTGTATAACCTGGGAGAGAGATTTGCAGGCCGTATTGGTTGTGCTGTGGATAAATCTGCCAGGGAAGGGACGGAGCTCTGCTTCCATGTTGCTCTCTCTTCTCACGCAACAAGAATTAAGGCAACTTGGTCAGTGAAGAGAAAAACTGGCTGCCGGGTCATCAGCGGTCTGTGTAGATGCCGGGTTTTTGCAATAACTATCTAATAAAGCCCACCTTCCTCATTCAGGAGACACTTGGGTGGGCCTGACGAGTGGTGAAGCATCTCTGGCCAGAGCAAGTGATTGGAACCATGAGAAGGTGGGCTCCTGCAGCATGAGGGGTGGGGATTGCCAGGATCCCCAGGGAAGTTACCATAGGCAGTTTAGAGAGGTCTCTTTGTCGTATCACAGACGTAATTTCAAGCACCTGGCATGTCATATATGAGTTAATATTGTTGGACAAGATAACTACGAGGATATTTAGGAATTTCCAAATTGACAAGTATTTATATCACTGACGCACACAGCTCTTTAGGCTCTCCAGGGACAAGAGGCTGTAATCTGCACAGGGCCACTTATGAGTCTACTGAGCCTATATTAGCCACTTTCTTAGCAAAATATATTGAAGTAATGTTTATTCACTTATTCATTCACTTATAAGTCAAATATCTTCCCAAATATTTATAATGCCAGGCATGGTGATACACATCGGGAATACAAAAGTAGACAAAAGGACATGCCTGACTACAAAGTAAGGAATTCAGCATGTGCAACTCACATATTTCTAGACGTCAAACTGAGCATGCTTAAAAATCAAGTATTTTATTTATCATGCGGTTTTCCTATATGCATCTTAATGAGATATGTAATTATTCAGTGAAGACAGTTCGTGTTGTTTTCTCAGATCCTTACCATCTAAAATTATATATTAGAACTAACAGATGATGCAGCTGAGATAATCTACTTAGCTTTTCTAATTTTTTAAAATATATACTTTTATTGATTTCAAAGAGGAAGGGAGAGGGAGAGAGAGATAGAAACATCAATGATGAAAGAGAATCATGGATCAGCTTCCTCCTGCACACTCCCTACTGGGAATGAAGCCCGCTACCCAGGCATGTGCACTTGACCAGAATCAAACCCGGGACCCTTCAGTCCACAGACTGACACTCTATCTACGAAGCCAAACTGGCCAGGGCAAGTGTTTCTAACTTTGATGCCTTTAGGCTCAAGAGTATATGCAGTAGGTGAGTTCATCTCTCCTGGTCAGTTTCTACTTTCCCACTCAGTGTCCTTAGAAAATAAAGTGCCCTATTCCTTTGGGTTTAAATGTGCACTCTGAATAGAAAATTGCATGTGTATTCGTGGAAACAAATAGCATCCTGCAGTTAAATACATTCCTTTGTTACTATGCTCCCCACACAAGTACAAACATTCATTTGGTTTTTAAAAATGTTTCTCCCTAAATGGTATAGACAGAGGCAAGAGCCAGAGTAAAAAGATTTCTCCACAAAATGTTCTTTATTCACAAGCACTAAGGTAAATGTGTAGTTATTTGGCCAAACTGTTTTATGAAACTTGTGTTTTTTTATTCCAACTCCATGAACCTCACGGAAATACTTTGCTCGGTGCTGAGAAAATTCTGATTTCATGCTTGGAAGGATTGTATCAAATATTTATAAGCACAAAATAGTTGTTCCTGCTCTACATGCGCATCTCATTAAAACACGTGCACGCTTTCCCTTCTCACACATCCTGATCTACATAAGCAGCTGAGAGCTATTTCACATGAATTAACCAAGAAGACGTTTTTGTGCAATAAATGTAACCTTTGCCTCTGCTCCTTTTCAAATCAAAGATGGACATCTATTTTGTAGCTGCAGACATCCCAGGAAAAATAAAAAGTAAAATGAGTGCACTGTATCTGCTAAGTATTTTTCTAATTAACCACTTGGATGTAGTCACCCGTTACAACTAGTTGTAATAACTAGTTGGTGGAAGAGGGCCAGGACTCCCCAGACTCACACATGACTAAAAGTCACACAAGTTCAGTTGTTGAAATACATGGTTGAAAGCATGAGAACATTGTGATGCTTGGGTAAGAGTAAGGACATCAAAAATATGTGGCTATATATATGCATGTGGCGTATGCTATTGTGCCCCGCTCACACTTATTAGGTCAATGGTTCTAAATTACAGCATTGATACACCCCAACATCTGTATCAGATAAGAATTTATGGCCCTAGCTGGATAGCTCAGTTGGTTATAGCATTGTCCCCATACACCAACGTTGCAAGTTCGATCCCCTAGTCAGGGCACGTACTAGAATCAACAAATGAATGCATAAATAAGTAAACAACAAATCGATCTTTTTCCTCCTTCCCTCCCTCCCTCCCCCGCCCTCCCTTCCTTCCTTCCTCTCATTATCTCTCTCTCTCATAAATAAATAAAAATTAAAAAAATCAGGAAAATGCAAGTCCTTGAACTCCATCCTAACCTACCGAATGAGGAGCTCTGGGTTTGGGGTGCACCCATCTGTGCTGTGTCAAGCCCTTCAGGTAATTCAGAGGTGCCCTCAAGTTTGAGAACCACTGCTTCAGTCCTACCCTAGAGGCCAGCAATGGCAGTTTGTGTGCAGGTCTGTCCTTCAGAGGATTTCTTCTGATCACCTCCTTAATAATTACTTGAACCCTGATTCCTGCTTAGTGTCTGCTTCTGGTTAACTCAAAGGAACACAATGCATTTAGATTATGTACACACACATACACACACACACACACATCATAGTCCTATCAACATACTCTCACAGCAGACTTGTTGCTTTGAATTAAGATGTATTTTTACCTGTTTATTTTCCTTTATATTTTATATTTAAAGGCAAGCTCTTTAAGGGCAGAGGATAACAGGTTAAATTCATCTTAATATCTTCTGGGAGCCTAAGAAAATGTTTGGCAAGCAAAGAGTTGTGAGATGAATATATAAATATAATCTGGTGGTTTTAAAAGTATTTTTAATAATACTTAGGATAAATATGTATTAAATGGTATAGCAGAATCAACAGATGCTTACTGTTGGTAGTAAACAGCTATAGAAGCCCTTAAACTAGTGAGGCACAACTTCATAATAAATACATATAATCATAGTGCCATTAAAGAATATGTAAAGCTATTTTTTAAATGTATTTCATTGATTTCAGAGAGGAAGAGAGAGGGAAAGAGGGATAAAAACATCAGTGATGAGAGAAAATCACTGATTGGCTGCTTCCCACAAGTCCCACACTGGGGATAGAGCCAGCAACCTGGGCATGCGCCCTGACCAGGAATGGAACTGTGACCTTCTTATTCATAGGTCAATGCTCAACCACTGAGCCACACTGGCTGAGTAAGAGAATATGTAAAGCTATTTTTAAGAACGGACAGTGAACTGTGTGTGTGGAGGGACTCTTGCTTCTGCGTTCAAGTTATGGATTGTCGTGCTTGACAGGTAATGCTGTTTTGTATTCATATTGGAACATTTGTTGCTACAAATGTAAGCGTTTGAAGTATTTATAAAGTTATTTTTCATATAGGAACTGAGATTTCAAGGTTAGAATCATTTCTCCCCTGGGAGAGAAGATATAAATGAAAATATTTCCAAACTCCCAGGGTGGATGAAGGTCATGACAACATTGCTGTATCCAACAAAGAAAAAAAAATAATAACTTGAAATTATTTTGTCTAAATGAGAATGTCCCCAGTGTGCGGAGCTATTTCTTTCTGCAGTACAGTCTGTGTGGCACAAATCTCCATTCACTGCCTACTAGTTTTTATTTTTATAACATTTTAAATGGGTACAGTAATTTATAGCTTGTTCCCAGAATACTCTCGTAGAGAGATATGTCTTAAGAAGAAAAGCATTATTATCTATATTTCTTCTCTTCATTAATTTTCCTTTGGCTATTGCAAACATTAAAGGAGAATATATGAGCAGTATAATTATCATACTTGATACTTTCTAGAAATACTGTATATTGAATTTGAAATAGGCTAGGGAACTTATTAAGCAATTGCTAAAACTTGCAGAGCTCCACCAAATCTATTTTTTAAGTATATAAAATAGATTGAAACGGAATTTTTTCTAGTGAAACTTGGGAAGCAAGAAGTCTCATTTATTCCAAAGACAGTATCCTTGGCTCTGCTCTAGTGTTGCTTCATGGAAAAAGAACATAAAAGAGGCCAAGATTCACTCCTGGGGGTGTACTACATCTAATTCCTCACTCTTTCTCCTGTGTCTCCACTCTTGTGCATCAGTCCTCATCTCTTTCTTATCCATCTTCCTTAAACCCTGTTAGAAATCATGTTTCTCTATTGCCTAGGAAATTCGTCTCCATTGTCCCACCTGCAGAGAGGTTGTTAGCTTATCCTAGATCCTAGGAATGACCTTGCCCTTGTATTTTACCCTTTTGTTTAAAAAGCTATGGGAAGTTTGGTATGAGAGGACAGCTTCAATGTTCTCACTGTAACAACAAAAACAAAATGATAATTATGGGAGGTAAAGAAAGTGTTAACTAACCCTAATGTGGTAAATGTTATTATTATTTTTTGAAATATATTTATTTCAGAGAGGAAGGGAGAGGGAGAGAGAGAGAAACATCAATGATGAAAGAGAATCATTGATTGGCTGCCTCCTGCATGCCTCCCAATGAGAATCAAGCCTGCAACCCAGGCATGTGCCCTTGACCCAGAATTGAACCTGGGACCCCCATAAGTCTACAGGCTGATGCTCTATCCATATCCACTGAGCAAAACTGGCCAAGGCAATAAACGTTATTTAATATATATGTGTATCAAATCACCAAATTAGCCACTTAAACATACAATGTTATACATGAATTATATCTTAATACCTGGGTAAAAAGTCGGACTTTTAAAAACAAACCAAAAACAAACAAAAAGCTATGGATTTCATTCCCCACTCCCTTGTTGGTGATTCTTCTAACCAAAACCAGATCTCCTGTTTATTTTCTCTATTAGCCATAGCATATTATTCAGACTTCATAAATATTAAATAAAAAGGAATATTCTCATAACTACATAGTAGGAAAGCTGAATCATAAAGGAATCTACATCAGCCCTTCTCTTTAATAACAGAGTTCTACAGAAGAGATTTTTTGCAAAGAGAGAAAAAGGTACGTTTTTTTTTTTTTTTTTTTAACTTCTCACTCACTGGCCCAGTTTCTTTTTCACTGGGGAGTACCTGGAATTCTTTCTTTGTTGATTGGAGAGTTAACTTTTTCCAAGTTAGTACTTGCTATAAAATCTTATATTTTGAGCCCAACACGGAACCATAAGGTTGGAGGGGCTTCATGCTCTGAATTACTTTTCTTCCTTGACACAGAACCACTGAAGAAATGTAATTAAACAAGGATTGCAATTAAACAAAACAAACATTGTCCTCCCTAGGAAAAGAATGAGGAGTGAAAACCACTTCCCTTTTGGTGGAGCTATTACAAATTGAAGGGAAAGCTGTGGTACATTTACACAATGGAATACCACTTGGCCATAAAAAAGAAGAAAATCTTACCTTTTGTGACAGCATGGATGGGCCTGGAGAGTATTATGCTAAATAAAATAAGTCAGTCAGAGAAACACAAGTACCATATGATTTAACTTAAATGTGGAATCTAATGAACAAACTGAATTAACAAACAAAATAGAAATAGACTGATAAATACAGAGAACAGCCTGGGATGGGTGGTTGGGAGGGGGGGGGTGGTGGATGAAAAAGATGAGAGGATTACAAAAAGCAACAAGTCATGGAAACATACAACATTATGGTCATTACCAGAGGAAAAGTGGGGTCAGGGGAGGTAGAAGAGAGTAAAGGGGGGATAAATGGTGATGGAAGGAGACATGACTTGGGGTGGTAAAAACACAATACAATATACTGATAATGTATTATAGAATTGTGCACCTGAAATCTATGTAATTTTATTAACAAACTAGAGGCCTGGTGCACAAAATTCATGCACTGGAGGGGGTATCCCTCAGCTCAGCCTGCACCCTCACCAATCTGAGACCCCTCGAGGGATGTCCGACTGCCTCTCACAATCCAGGTCTGCTGGCTCTCAACCACTCACCTGCCTACCTGCCTGATTGCCCCTACCTGCTTCTGCCTGCCAGCCTGACCACCCCCTAACCACTCCCCTTCCAGCCTAATCGAGGCCTAACTGCTCCCCTGCCCAGCCTGATCGCTCCCAACTGCCATCCCCTGCAGGCCCAGTCGCCCCCAACTGCCCTCCCCTGCAGGCCTGGTCACCCCCAACTGCCTTCCCCTGCTGGCCATCTTGTGGTGGCCATCTTGTGACTACATGGGGGTGGCCATTTTTTACCATATGGGGGTGGCCATCTTATGCAAGGGTGTGCTGGTCAATTTGCATATTACCTCTTTATTATATAGGATGTCACCCCAGTAAATTCAATAAAACAGACTGCAGTGCGCAGTTGGTGATGTTTTGTTGCAAAAAAACAAAAGCAACACAAACAAACAGGCAAAAAACATGATCTGGTCTCGGCTCAGTAAGTGAACAAATAGAACAATGAATTGTATGGAAGGCTTATAAAGCACATGTGGACGCTGAGAGCAGGAATTTTCCAGGTCTATGTCAGGATGTTAGAAAAAAACCTCAGTGGACAGGATGGTGAGCTTAATGAACTAACAGAGGATGAATCAATGTCTATCAACTTAATCATCAGTTGATGAGCATTATGATTAAGGGTCACAGGCTAGATGGAGTCACGTGGCAGGCAGCTGTGTCGCGTCTGGAGCGGTGGGAACATCAAGATCAGAGTAAGAGTATTTCCACCCACAGCAAAGAAACAAACAGGAACATGATGCACTATGAAAGGGCTTTGGACTCTACCAAATCATTTTTGTAAGAATTGGTTGTCCCTGGTATAATTGTTTCCTTTCAACTCTTTTTCTGGTAAAGCCATTGATGGTGCTAAGTGCTAATTTAAGCTTTTTGTAAGGATAGGGTTTTTGTGTTTGTTTTGATTTTGCAGTTGTTCTTATTCTTTTTTTGGTGAGTGTGCCCGGTATCTGGAGGAAGTAAAAAGGGCCACAACAAAAGAACATTATTTAGGTTCTATCTAAAAGAAAATCAATGGGAACTTCTAAATGACTTGTTGGGAAGTGACCAGCTATTATTGTGCTTGGTAATTTTGAGTTTGTTAATCTGTCTTTTTAGCTCCTATTAACTTTATAGTCCAAGCAGGCACAACTTTATATACAGGAAAGTGTTGGATGGCTTAAATAAGTTAATCAAAACAGTCCAAATAATTTAGAATTAAAATTCCACACATGCAACCTCAGAGTAGTTGTCTTGATAATATTTGCTTAATCAAAAGTATTCACTATTGCCCTCGCCAGTTTGGCTCAGTGGATAGAATGTTGGCCCATGGACTGAAGGGTTCTAGCTTCAGTTCTTGTCAAGGTCATATACCTTGGTTGCAGGCTCGATCCCAGGCCCTGTTTGGGGCACATGCGGGAGACAACCAATCACTGTGTCTCTCTCACATTGATGTTTCTCTCTCTCTGTCTCTCCCCCTTCCTTCCACTCTCTCTCTAAAAATCAATGGAAAAATAGCCTTGGGGGAGGATTAATAAAAAATTTAAAAATTTTATTCACTACTTAATCATCCTTTACTGAAATTTCACTTGTGTACATAGTGGAAGACCAAGTCTTCATAGCATGAAAAAAAGCAAGGAGAAGCAAATAGCTGGAAGAATCTCAATGAGGACAAAACTTTGACAAGAAACTTTCAGAAAATTTTAGAGATCCACTGACTAAAGTCCCATTTGTTATCCTCACTCATGAGTAGATCTCATATTTAGAAAAATCTTGACTACCAAACTGCGTTGTTAAAGGCACACTGACTTTGTTTCTCCTTTGCTTTAATAGATGCCATAAAACACAAATATCTGAGACAGCCAGTTTTCCCCGTGAAAGGTATAATTCTAACCCAACGTGAAGGAAACCAATGTTTTCATTAGTCTGTGCAGTCTGATCTTGATTAAACGAGCAATTTTCATTAGCATTTTGAACATTTTCAAAATTTCTTAAAACTCTATATCCAATTACTATGCTCTAGGAGATTAAGGGTATCAGAAACCCCGGGCTATAAAGAGATCTCTGGGCCTCAGAGAACAATTAATAAGTAACAATAGTTGCAACAACAGTGAAGCCCAGCCAAAATCAACCTTAATTAGGTTTTTATTGAACTCCAGAACACAATTTATTTTTCTAATAAACAGAGTACATTTTAATATGTTTGGCATTTTATTGTTCGACTTACCTTTCAGTCGTACAATTTTATTTTATTAAGCTATGATATTTTTAGCCTACAAAACAGTTACCTCCCTACCTAGGGCACGTCCCCAGAAGCAATTACTTCTTCAATTAGCTTTGGCTCATTAATCTCTGCCGGTTCCTCTTTGCTACCAAGTGAAAAGGACTTCCCACCCGCTTGTACAGAATAATACAAATATCACCGGAAATTTACCTTGATCTCTTAACCTTACTTACATTTAAAAAAACCAATAGACTATTTTTAAGAGAATTTCAGCTCATCGCAAAATAAAGCACAAAGTGCAGAGATTTCCCTTAGAAACGCTACCCCCAAACGTGCATAGCTTCAAACATCCCTCATCAGAGCGGTGCATTTGTTACAGCTGATGAACCTACAATGGCATAATTATCACCCAGAGCCATCGTTTGCGTAGGCTTCACTGCTGGTGCTGTACACGCTGTGGATTTGGACAAGTTTAGAGTGACATGTGTCCATCATTATGGCATCGCACGGAGTAGTTTCATAGCCCTTAAAATTGTCCATGTTGCACCTATCCACGCTTCCTTTCCCTGAACCCCTGGCAAGTATTGATTTTTTTCAATTGTATACATAGTTTGGTCTCTTCCACAATGTCATATACTTGGAATCATATACTCTGTAGTCTTTTCAGATTTATGTCTTTCACTTAGTAATATGCATTTAAGCTTCCTCTATAATATCACATGGCCTGATAGGTATATTTTTCTTGCTGAATGATATATTCCATTGTCTGAATGTACCACATTCACTCCCTGAAGGATATCTTGGTTGCTTCTGTATTTGACAATTATGAATAAAGCTGCTATAAATATCAATAGGCAGGTTTTGTGTAGATATAAGTTTTCAACTCCTTTGGATAAATAGCAAGGAATGTGATTTCTGGATTTCTGGATTATGGTGAGATGATGTTTAATTTTCTAAGAAACCACCAAACAGTCTTCCAAAGTGACAATACTATTTTGTATTCTCACCAGCGATGAATACAATTTCAGTTGCTCTATGTCTCACCAGCTTTTGATGTAATCAGGGTACAGTCAGTGGTTTGGCCATCCGTATAGGACTGTAGTAGTATCTCATTGTTGTTTTATTTTGCATTTCCCTGATGACATATAAAGTCGAACATCTTTTCATATGCTTCTTGGCTATCTATATATCTTTTTTAATGAGGTGTCTGTTCATGTCTTTGGCACATTTTTAATTGGGTTTTTGTTTTCTTATTATTGAGTTTTAAGGTTTCTTTGTATATTTTGGAACATAGTCCTTTATCAGGGGAGTCTTTTTTAAATACATTCTCCTGGTGTGGTTTGCTGTTTCATTCTCTTGACAGTGTCTCACAGAGCAGAACATTTTCATTTTAATGAAGCCTAACCTGTCAATTCTTTCTTTCATCTCATGGATCATGCCTTTGGTGTTGAATCTAAAGTCATTGCCATACCCAAGATCATCTATATATTTTCCTATGTTACCTTCTAGAAAATTTATAGTTTTGTTTTACATCTAGGAATGATTCATTTTGAGTTAATTTTTTGTGAAGACTATAGTATAAAGTCTATGACTAGATTCTTTTCTTTCTTTCTTTTTATTTTACAAGTGGATGTTCGGTTGTTCTAGCACCAATTATGAAAAAAGACTATCTTTTCCTACTGCAATGCCTTGGATCCTTTGTCAAAGATTAACTGACTATATTTATGCAAGTCTATTTCTGGGCTCTCTATTCTGTTCCATTGATCTATTAATTCTTTAGTCTTTCCCCAATATCACATTTATTGATTACTGTAGCTTTATGATAAGTCTTGAAGGTGGGTAGTATTGGTCCTCACTCTTTGTTCTCCTTCAATATTGTGTTGGCTCTTCTGGGCCTATTGTCTTTCCATATAAGCTTAAGAATCAATTTGTCGATATTTACAAAATAACTTTCTGAGATTTTGATTGAGATTGCATTGGATCTATAGAACAAGTTGAAGAAAAATGACAGCTACACAAAAGTGAATTTCCATATTCATGAACATGAAATACCTCTTGATTTCTTTTCCAGATTTCTTGAGATAATACAAATGTAACTTTGTATGTTAAGATGTACAATGAGATAATTTGATACAATTATATATTAACAAATAACTTCTACCTCACATAATTACCATATTTTGTAGTGAAAACATTTAAGATCTACTCTTTTAGCAATTTTCAGGTACATAATACAGTATTACTTACTATAAGCATCATGCTGTACAATAAATTCCCAGAACTTATTTATCTTATAATTGGAAGTTTGCACCCTTTAAATGACATCTTCCCATTTTTCTCACCCCTTAGCCTCTGTTAACTACCATTCTATTCTCTGTTTCTAGAAGTTTCTCCTTTTTAGACTCTCCATTTAAGGAATATCATGCAGTATTTGTCTTTCTCTTTCAGACTTATTTCATATACACAATACCCTCAAGGTTCATCCATGTTGTCACAAATGGAAGGATTTCTTTTTTTCTTGTAGCTTAATAATATTCATATATATATGTATATGTACATATATACATACATATAATGTATATGTATATACATATATATATACACACATATATATAATGTATATGTTTTGTGTGTGTTTCTGAATAACCAGGAATTGTTCTTTTCTCACTCACCCCTTTTCTTTTTTTCCTTTTGTGCTTCTTTAATTTCTCTTGTGCCCTTTCTCTTGGGCACAGTATGCAAAATAGTAAAAAAATATATACTTTTAAAAGGGTAGAAATTTTACAAAGAATGACCTAGTAGAATTTTTTGGGAAAATAGCGCAGAGAAATTCTCTGTATGTAAACATACATGCAACATTTATGGATGGAGTACTGAGCCAGAGTTTTATCATCTTTAGAATTCCCAACAACTCTTTTAGGTAAAACTAACAGCCTTGTTTTACAAAAGAGAAAGTAGTATCTGTGAAGTTGACTATGTTGGGCACTTTGATGCCAGCTATTCAGCTCTAAGGGGACATGACCAGCATTCCTGTGCAGACCTCTCTGTCCTCAAATCCCAGTCTGCTGATGAAATTGGGTGCCAACATTTACTAACACTCACAATTTCATAAGTTTGAACAACATGTTATTCTCCTGATAGCACTGACGATTTCTCCAGGCCCACAGCTATCAATCTGGTAGTCAGCCCAAATGGGATGACTCAGTGGTTGAGCATCGACCTATGAACCAGGAGGTCACACTTCCATCTCACTCAGGGCACATGCCGGGGTTGCAGGCTTGATCCCCAGTGTGGGGTGTGCAGGAGGCAGCCAATCAATGATTCTCTCTCATCATTGATGTTTCTATCTCTCCCTCTCCCTTGCTCTCTTAAATCAATAGAAATAATATGTTTTTAAAATCTGGTAGGCAAGATAAAGTCTCTGATGATCTCCAGAATGGCTGCTTTCGCACCATGGAGGCATCTTGCTCCTCTTCTCAGAGCCCTGTTGTCCACAGAGTGGTTTCCAGATCTCCATTATGGCTTCTTCTTTCAAGGGAATTACGTTGTATAATTTATGAACCATATATGAGTGTGCGTTATGTGTGTGCACATGGCTTTCAGGACCCAGATGGCAAACAGAGAAAAGATATTGATTGGCAGACAGTCACACTCAATAACTGAAACTGAAACTGGATAATCTGGGATCAAACAGACTTCACTTACCATGTTTGGCTCTTACATACCTGTGATTATTACGTGAGCCTTCTTGTTCTGTTTTCGTCATTCTGTGGGCTTCCTATTGCCATTTTACTCTAAATTAAAATGTCGGGGAGGAGGGGGCAGGAAGCTGTTGGGTTACAAGTTCAATTGCTGATATGTTTTCCCTTTGACAAGTCCCAATTTGTTTGCCCACCCTGGCACATGCGTTCTCGTTTGTTTTCTTTCTGTCCATTTTCTCACTTTAAAATGAGCGATAGTCTTTTTTCCATCAGAGTATTGATTTTGCTTTTAAAAAGGACTCTCTATTCCATTATTCCTCCTGATCAATTCAGACCATTTTTTTTTTGCATAAGAATTCCCCCCTTGTTCTTAACACACAAAGTGTGTTTGTTTTTATTTCACTTTCCTCTCTATGTCATTTGCAAAACATTTAAATATATACCCAGAGTTTATTTTGAAAGCTGTTGGCTTGTTTAAGAAAAAAAGTCAGGACACTTGGCAATTTCAGTGTTGTTGTTTTTTTGATGTGTGATTTGCTTATTTGTTGGGTACATATTTATTATATCGGGCATCATAGACAGTGCTGAGCTTATAATAATAAAATTATATAATAATAATATAATAATAATAATAACTAGAGGCTTGTTGCATGAAAAAATTTGTGCAATAGGCCTGGGTCCCGGGTGCCGGAGGAAAACCAGTGCTGCTCCGGCCAGAGCTGCCTTCACAGCCCTCACTGCTCCGGCTGGAGCCACTAGTCTTTGCTCCGCTGCTTCTTGTCTACGTATGCAAATTAACCGCCATCTTTGTTGGTGTTAATTTGCATATCTTGCTGATTAACCAATGGGAGGCGTAGCAAAGGTACAGTCAATTTCAATCTTTGTCTATTATTAGATAGGATAATGCCCTGGGCAGGTAGCTTGGTTGGTTGAATTGTTCATTGTCCAATGCACAAAAGGGTTGTGGGTTTGATTCCCCATCAGGGCACAAACCTGGGTTGTGGGTTTGATCCCTGACTGGGCATATACAGGAGGCAACTAATCAATGTTTCTTTCTCTCCCTCTCCCTCTCTCTTTCTCTCCCTTCCTCTCTCTCTAAAATCAATTGGGGAAAAAACAACAGCATATCCTTGGGTGGGGATTAAATAAATAATAATCATTTTTAAATTAAAGTGCAATTAAAATAATAAATATAATTATAAGTAATGTATATTGAGCTGTCACCAACTGCCAGGCAGTAAATACAAGGCCTTTACCTCTTAAAGTAATAATAAACATTTATTGAGTGCTTATGCCCTGAGGAATTTCTATGTGGTTTATATTAAGAACATACAACACATTAAATATCAATCATCCTTCTGGTTTGAAATATGCCCGATATTATTTTTAAGGTGTTAGCTATATCCTTTTTGGAAACTGCTAAGGATTTAGCTGCCATTGAAGAAAATGTTGACCATTAATTTAAAAATGAAATTCCACATTTCCTTTGCACCATTTTAAGATTCATGGTGATCATAACTTTTCTGTGAAAAATAAAGGAAAAGGGTATAATCTAGGTCACTACAAACTCTTTTGATTTCTTTCACTGATTAGTTGAAGGAATGGTTGCATATTTATTGTTGTTTTAGTTATTTTACGGGCATATTGGTTACTTTAGTGACTTTCTTTAGACAAATGATGCATGCTCATTTGAAAAAAGTTTTGTAAACACAGAAGTGACAGAAGAGAAAGATAGAACCAAAGTAAGTAAGAAAGAAAGAAAAAAAAAGGAGGGCAAAATGAAATAAGTCCTTATGGGGAAGAAATCACTGTACTGAGTGACTGGTTAGATTAAGCTGTCATCCTATATAATCTATCTATATAAAACCCTAATATGCAAATAGACCAAACAGTGGAACAAACGAACAACTGAACAACTGATCGCTATGATGTGCGCTGACCACCAGGGGGCGCACACAGAACATGACGGATGTCAGCAGCAGGCGGCAGTGTGAGGAATATGGCGGGCATCGGCTACAGCAGGATGGTGGAGCAGGTGAGCAGGGGCACCAGACCAAGGCGGGATGCCAGTCACTGTCATCAGGGTAAGCCTTTGGTGGTTGCTGAAAATTCTTTGCTCCCAAACACCTTGGTTCCACCGTGTGCTTGCACCCGCTGCCGGCACCTGGCACCAGTCCTGATCGCTTGGCATCGTCAGCGGGTGCGAACTGCAGCCGCCGGCCCCGATCACTGACCGCCTCTGAGGGATTCTTCACCTCCCCCTGCTCCTGAGGGGCGATTGGAGCTGGCAGCTGCCTCTTGCACCCACTGCCAGCCATTGCCTTGCTCGCATCTGCTGCTGGTGCCAGAGCCGCCACTTGTACCCACTGCCTGCGCTAGCCCTGCTTGCACCTGCAGCCAGCACCGGAGCCACCGCTTGCACCCACTGCCAGCGCCTGGTGCTGGTACCAATTACTTGGCATTGTCAGTGGGTGTGAGCTGCAGCTGCTGGCCACAATCACCCCTGAGCACTTCTCCACCTCCCCCTGCACCTAAGGGGCGATCAGGGCAGCAGCCACCACTTGAACCTGCTGACTGGACCAGCCCTGCTCAGACCTACCTGTGGTGCCAGCCCCAATCGCTCTGCACCATCAGTCGGTGCGAGCGGGGCCATCAGCAGCAGGAGCGGGGCTGCTGGCAGACAGGGGACCAGGGGCTGCGGTGGGAGGGGCAAGGTGGGGGCGTGGAGGATGGGCCACGACCTGCCCCTGTGCCCACCTCAGTCTTGAGACCCACAGTTCCTTTCAAGGTATATGAATTCATGCACTGGGCCCCTAGTCCTATATAATAAAAGGCTAATATGCAAATTGTCCTTGGGAGTTCGACCAACTGGGAGTTCAACCGCTCACTATGACATGCATTGACCACCAGGGGGCAGTATAGAATAAAGGAAGTCCCTGGCCAGCAGCCAGCAGTCGGGGGAAGGAAGGCCCCAATTGGCCCTGATTGCCGGCCAGGCCTAGGGACCTACCTGTGCATGAATTTTGTGTACTGGTCCTCTAGTTAAAAAATGAAAAGTCAAAGCCAATGCTGAGCTCTGGATTGGACTCAGTCTTTTCATTCTGGAGAGGACAGGGATTTGTTCTCACTGGGACAGACCTTTACTCTCCAGGTACAAGTTTGCCTTCTCTGATGACACAATTCTACAGGCATCATCATTCCTGGATTTTCAGAATGCATTATTCCTTGAAGTCAAGTATTGCTAACCAGTGGGCACTCATTGTATGAAAGGACATGGAGCAAAAGATTCATGCACATAAAAATCACTAATATTTCCACATACCTCATTATCCAAGAAAGATTGGCTTCATAGACTCGGAAAATGGTCTGCTAAATGATCAATTGGGGTACCATCTTGGAGGCAATCCTCCATGAGGTTGGAGTGCTATCCTATAAGAGGGGATATAGGTTTTCAATCAATAGTCATTATATGGTAACATCTAGACTTGAATGCTTAGTCCAGAAATTATAAGGTGTAAGCAATATTGACACTATCACCACTGTACCTATAACCCAACAAAATTGCTTTCTATTCCAACAAAGTTGAATTGGGTGAATTAGAAACCTTAGTTTTAAGATAAAAATCCTCACACTTCACCACACAGTTCTGCTAAATTAGGAGCTAAGACCTGGCCTTTGGATTCTTTCCTGGACATTTTGGACTCTTCAAACAACAGAACTATTGGAGTTAGGATTTATTTGAGTACCTGGGAGGATTTGGGTTTCCATCATAAAATGAGTGCAAAGATTATGTCTGAAGCCTTAAGAAAACTGCATGGTCTCTTGCTCACTTGCCCATTAGTCTTAGACAGTGGAAAGTTATAGCAATCTAGATCCCTAGGACCAAGGACCTAGATTCCACAGTTGCTATGACCTGAATGTTTGTGTTCCCCAACTTCACAGCCTGGAACTAATTATCAAAGTGATTGCATTGGAACGTGGGGCCTTTAAGAAATAATCAGGTCAGGAGGACAGAACACTCAGGAATGGGATTAATGCCCTTACAAAAGAGACTCCAGAGAAATCCTGTGTCCCTTCTACCATGTGAGGGCACAGTGGGAAGGCACCCTCTGTGAACCAGGAAGCAGGCCCTCCGCAGACACAGAATCTCGGCCTTCCCAGTTTCCAGAACCGTGAGAAATAAATTTCTACTGTTTATAAGCCATGAGAGGGAGGATAGGACTTATACTCCCCTGGTTCCTCACTGGTAGTTGTCCGTGTCTTTCTTCTGAAGCCTCACTCCTACCACATGGCCATCTTTTGCAGTCATCTCTCCCTCTAGCCCCTTCAGACCTAATTCTTGCCTTCCTTTTTCCTCCTCCCCGTGGCTAGCTCCAACTCTTATTGCTTTTCCTAATTCTGCCCACATCTTTATAAATGATGCCTTTATTAAACTCTTTTCAATCACCTCTATTCTACTGTGCCTTCTGTCTCCTGCCAGGACCCCCCACCATTACCATATGTGAGCTATCAAACACCTGAAATCTTATCTTCCTTTTCTGTTCCCTCTGCATTTAGTTCCTATCATAATCTATCCAGGAAGAAAGGTATGTGCATTTGTGTTATGTTTACATGGCAAACAATATTTATGCCCCGTTCATACTTGAAAGTGTTCACCCTCCATTTAATATTGAAAGTACAGCTAAGAAATAGGGGAATGGTTTTCAGAATAAATCCCACTGACAGATGTTTATTAGACACGAACATGTAGATGTGCTGCCCTTGAACACTATTCAACATGAAGGAACAATAGGAATCACTGTTAAAAATGGTTTGAAATGCGAAGGTTGCCTCTGCTTTAGCAGAAGAAACCAGAGGCTGCCTTTGGCAAAGAGAGTTGAAAATAATGTTCTCACATTGCTGCAGGAAGGAAATCAATGTCCAATTCACACATCTTATTCTGAGCCCAACAGATATTTTCTTGTAGTTATGAAGGGCTTGCAAAAACACAACAACCCCTCCCCATCTATTTCCTAAGTTAACTCATGGCTTTCACACTGCTTATAGGATTCATATATCTCCAGTGAAAAATGAGCTCTGTGCTAAATACAGTTTAGCCTATCTTTGCTTTCATATGCATTAGTTTAACAGTATTGATAGATACTAGTAAACTGAGGCAAATTAAAAATTTTAAGAGTTTGTGGAAACAAAAATAATTTGAATTGGGCAGCATCCAATCTAGCAGGTGGAAAGGAGCTCCAAGGAACTGTACAAATGAAAGACTTTTATAAGCAGAAGAGGGTGGAAACAAGAAAATTAAGCTAGGCAAAAAAAGAAAAAATGGGTTGGTTATTGCAAGGTTACTTTGCAGCTTACCTAACTATCACTAAGGCATTTCCTGAGTGACTGGTTTAAGATTTTTTATTTCCAGGAGAGCCAAAACTTAGCATAAGCAACTCTATCTTGGGTCTGTTGTACTTGTTTTTAACAATTTTCCCCTTTTTGACCATATTCTCAGCCAAACTGAGAGATGAGATTTTAAAAAATATAATAAGGCATACATTTGTAATAAGGCTCCCATGTACCACTCAGAAGTTCTTATAGTGTTGCTAAATCTCTGCATTGTATTCACAGGTCATGAAGTCAGGTTCACATTCTTTAAGCTGGTCATTCTCTTCGTCCCTTTTTTTGACATTCTATTTTAGGGAGATCATTTGCTTGGTAGTTAGCAAATGCAAACATGCATTTAAAGCTTGTGGGAGAATACTGCTCATCAGGGAGACTACTATGATTATGATAAACTGGATCATTCCCAATGTCTGGAGTGCACTTTGGAGGCGTGGTCCCCAAGACCCAAACCAATCAGAATCAAGTTAATCAAATAAAGACCTACCCCCCCTCCCCCCACTGCCTTGGGAGAGTTACTTTCTTAAGCTAACTGATCACTTGTTTAATAATCTTTTATAGTAGAGTGTCAACTTGCCCGGAAGTGTCAATTCACATGCCACACGTGGTATCAGCTACAGCACAGACACCTCCTTGCTCAGCTAAAAGATAATCAAGGACAAGTGTAGGGAGCGGCTATAGGGTCAAGCCTTGGACTGACCTGTGGCAGGGCCACAAAGAAGTCCCAGCTTGGAGGGCAGAGCCATCCTAGCATAATTAGGTTTAACCATATAGTCCTCCCTAGTTCCTTCCTAGGTAGCTAATAGGCTGTGGGAAGTGCAGCAAGTGCTGCCAAAACAAGGTGAAACTCATAAGAACATTGTAAACATGTTGACCACTCCCCTTGTTTTGCTTTGTGTGCTCTGACTATAAAATAAAGCTTCCGTTTGCAGGCTGGGTCACTGTTTCCTGATCCAGACAGTGATCCACTTGGTCCCAACTGTATTCTCTTGTCTGTCTTCTTTAATCCTTCACCACCCCTCCTCAGGCTCACTGAACCTGGCTGTGCTGGTGTGGCACAGACAAGCCTATTATCAAGAACAACTTTGAGCAGAAAGCTTAGGGGTTTTATTGGGCAGCCATTCCTTTAGCCTCAGGTTCTGAAATAGCTTCCAAGTTAAGGAGAGGTTCCTGGTCATATCCTCTTTTGCATTTACTCTAGCCAGGGAGTAGGGATCTGCCAAGGGAACCACATTCAGGATCACGAGTGGCTCTTGGGAATTTCTGTTTGACTCTGTGATTCAGGACTTGAAAGTGACAGCCAATGAAGGCCAGTTTAATTAAATG
Organism: Myotis daubentonii; assembly: GCF_963259705.1. Lineage (NCBI taxonomy): Eukaryota > Metazoa > Chordata > Mammalia > Chiroptera > Vespertilionidae > Myotis > Myotis daubentonii. The sequence continues at coordinate 29,584,811 of NC_081855.1, forward strand.
CATTGATAAGCATCCTTAACCATTAGGATCCTTCATTCTTAGTGAGGACTAAGTATTAAGCAATTGTGGGTGTCTGTACACCAACATTATGTGGATTGGCAAATTTATAACTATATTTCATAATTTCTAAAACTATATTTTTTATCATAGTAAGTTTATTCAATGTGGCATAAGAAATATTCACTGATAGTCCCAAATATAGGGTGTCCCCAAAATATATACACACACTTAGAAGAATTATAAAGGCACAATTCATTTTCAAAATTGAGCTATCAGCTTTTAAAGTATGTATACATTTATTTTTTGGGACACCTGCATCTTTATTCCCTTTGTAAAAAAAAAAAAAGCTAAAAGTAGATAAACTTGTGTTCAATGGTTAGTGGGTTAGTGTTTCAGTATTTTATTTTATTTGGAAAAACTTAAGATGTTCAATGAATTTACCTCAGTCTAACTTTAAGATTTCAAGTTAACAAAAAATTTTGGAATTATATTTAAGTATACATACCATACAGAGTAACTAGAAGTTTGTACCTTTTCATCACTTTCCTTCAATTTCTACTCCCTCAACCTCTGGTAACCATAAGCCTGATGTCATTTTTATGATTTTTTCCCAAATATAAGTGAGATCATGCAGTATTTGTCTTTCTCTGTCTGATTTATTTTACATAGTGTAATGCCTTCAAGGTCCATCCATGTTGTCACAAATGGTAGGAGTTCCTTGTATGTATGGCCAAATAACATTGCACTGCATAGAATCCATTCAACCATCAATGGGCACGTAGGTTGTTTCCACATCTTGGCTATTGTGAGGAATGCTGCTATGAATATGAGGTGCAGATATCTTTTTGAGTTAGTGTTTTCATTTTCTTTGATTATATTCCCAGAAGTGGTGGCTCTATTTTTAATTTTTAAGGACCCTCCATACTGTTTTTAATAGTAGCTGTGCCAATTTACATTCCCACCAGCAGTACACAAGGGTTCCTTTTTCTCCACATCTTCTCCAGCTTTGTTAGCTCTTGTCTTTTTAATGAAGACATTCTAACAGGCAGGAATTGATATCTTGTGGTTTTAATGTGCATTTCCTTAATGACTAGAGAAACTGAGCATCTATTCATGTAGCTATTGGCCTTAAATTCACCTTGTTCACACTTTTATAACATACATATGTAGACATACATAAACGTACTGATAAATGCAAACAAAGATCAGGCAGCTTTTTTTGTTTATGTTACTTTTGTTGTTGTTGTTTTTGTTTGGGGTTTGTTTTTTTTTGCCACCAGATTAGATGCAATACCATAACACAAAACTCCCTAGTTTATAAGAGCACAGTTAGGTCCAAATTGTGTTTTTGGCAGGTGGAATAAGTTAAGCTTACCTGCTCAGATGGCTAAAGTTTCTTACTAATATTTTTGAAAAAGACTGTAGATTTTTCATAGGCCTAATTTTCAACACAGCTTTTCCTTTATCTTCTGCTAGGAATCGCCTTGGTTCCTAGAGAAGCCCGGTAGAATACTTACATCTCAAAAGGCACAGAGAAAGAATGCAAGTTCTAACAAGAAGAACTTTCCCCCTGATGTTTAGATCTTTTTATATCTGGGAGCCCTTTGAGATAAATAGGGGAGGTTTGAGAATTGGGAGGAAGGATAGGTTGGCTTTGAATTATTTCTAGAGCTACATTTGTTTCTGGTTCTTATAAAGACTAGATTTGCAAGACAAGCACAACTGCTTTTTTAAAAAAATGTATTACATTTATTGGGGTGACTGGTTAACATTATATGGTTTCAAGTGTACATTATATCATTTGTTTACGCTCACAGAGGAAGCTGTAGAACTGGATCTAAGAGGGGCTTATCCATGACCTCCAGAGCAGTGAGAGCAGCAGCTCAAGGGCTCAGTGGGTCCCCATGTGGACGCTGGCTGCTCCAGGGGACATTGGGGTCTCGCTCAATATCCTCTTCTGACACCAGATTTGTTAGGAGACAAACTGAGCCATATTCAAAGTTTTAAGAGTTTGAACAAAAATCAGTTTGAATTGTACAACATCCAAACAAACAGATATAAAATAGCTCTGAGTTGTACAAAATGGAAGACTTTTTCTAGGTAAAGCAAATAAGAACAAGGAAGTTACACTAGGCAAAAAAAAAAAAAAGTTACTTATCATTCCCGCTGGCCTGGCTCAGTGGTTGAGCACTGACCTGTGGACCAGGAGGTCACGGTTCTATTCTCGGTCAGGGGGTCAGGGCACATGCCCGGGCTGCAGGCTGGATCCCCAGTGTGGGGCATGCAGGGGGCAGCCAATTAATAATTCTCTCTCATCATTGATGTTTCTATATCTCTCTCTTCCTCTCTGAAATCCATAACAATATATTTTTAAAAATTACAAAGGTTACTTTCCATTACAGGATGATGGCAGGGGTAGGGGGTGGAGAGGTGGCGGTCTCTCAGGGAGAGGACCTAACTAGTGCTGGTCAGGTGATTCCTGAGTGACTGGTTTAAGATTTCATTTCTGGGAAAGCCACGCTGCAATTAACTTACATCTCAGTATGGTGATATAAATCTATTTTGGAACAGTTGTATTGTTTTTAACAACAAATAAGCTTGACGGTCTGACCTTCAAACCTCAGAGGGAAGGTAGGGGAGGGTGGGGGTAAGAGGGAGAGATCAACCAAAGGACTTACATGCTAGCATATAGGCCTAACCAATGGACACAGATAACAGGGGGGTGAGGGCATGAGTGGGGGGGGGATGGGGTAACGTGGGGATAAGGACACATATGTAATAACGTAATCAATAAAAAAATTAAAAAAAACAGATAAGCTTGAGTTTTTAATATACAGGGGAAGTATGGACATTATGTATAGTGTTATATTTTTCTGGATTTAATTCACATTCAAGTTTGACTTCTAAAAACACACTATTGACCTTCCTCCAGAGCAAAATCCTGGAATCCGCAATGCCTGCTACAGTACCTGGGGAAGAGTAGCGACCCTATCTACATTTATTAAATTCTGGAGCCTTTTTTAATGGCCAATATATGGCATATTTTAAAAGTTGCATTTCTTTATTTTAAAGTAAGTTTGAAATGTGATGAGATAGATCAAGAAGCCAGTACCACGTCTAGGCAGACTGCTGAGCATCAAAGCCGGCCTCCCTGCACAAGCCTTCAGAACCAGAACATAACTAGGAGTGTCAGGGATGTCTTTGTCAATGCAGACATCTCTGAATAGAAAAGCGCTGCCTTCGGATCTCCTCCCCTCTATGGGTGTATGGCTCTGAGCTCTGCCCTTGAAGGCAGACAACCGATACTCTGATTGCTTTTCAAATTGAAAGTCTCACCTGCTGTTTGCAAATGTGTTCTCTTCTCTTTTGCTCTGTTATTGAACAAACAGGCATTGATTTCTATCTCCTCAAAAAAAAAAAAAGCAACAGCATCCCACAGGTATTAGATACAGCTCTGCCTGCTTAGTGAAGGATTGAACTGAGTCATTTTTTTTAAAGACTGTAATTCCTACACACTCTGTTGGTAGATTCCTGTTATGAAAAGAATGAATCTGATGTGACAGACGGAACAGGTGTAATTATTAATACGTGGCTTCCCAGGGAGAGACGTGTGTGGGGAAGTATTTATGACAGTGTTATAGCTGAAAGCAATTGGGCAAACAGACATATCAAAGGTGGCTGGTGATAGCCATGCTTGGTAAGCAGAACTGAGCTCTCGTTTTGCATGAAGATCAGCACTTCCGTGGGAAATGAGTTAAGGGAAGGGGAAAGACACTTTACATCACTGTCAAAACAATAGAGCAGATCCTACTTAAGCTGCTGCACACTGAGTGAGCTGCATAGTAAGTAGATGGTTCCTAGTATCTGCTTTAAAATTTATGGTTCACTTGAATCGCGTGTCAGTGTACAATCCATGCTTGTTTATTTGAAAATACCCTTTACATATGACTTTGGAAATAAGTGCATGGAAAGAGACTAAAAGGAGAGAGTGAGAGACCATTCAATATCATGTTTATAGTCTTTCTGTCTAAGTTTACAGGTATACAGATATGGGTAAATCATTAAAGGAGCATATTCATTCACAATGATTCATCAATGTGCAAAAAATTATCTATTCATTGTTAAAGAAAAAAATCCTACCAGACAAAATCAGTAGACAAGAGCTGATTTTCCTTTAATACTATTGCTAATAGAAGGAGAAAGAACATAGACCAAGTCTGAACACCCAGCTCCACAGGGGATCATAGACCATCTGTGTTTGCTAATTAGACTAACCCAAAGGAAAAACAAATTTCCCATTTTTCTCATATCTTCATGATGGAAGGTAGTTTTACAAGTGGGGCTCCTAGCCTCTGACAGAAGCTGGGAGATGGAGGCACTAACTTCCTTGATAATTACATTGCAAAGAAAATGGCTCCCAGGTCCTTGAGAAAGACTTCCCTGGCTGGCAAAACTGGCAAGAAACTTTCTACAAAGATTTACATCTCAAAGGGGAAGAGCAAAGATTTGCAATCACAAGTTTCTGAAGTCAATGCTCTAAAAAAATAAAGGAAGATCAGAGGCGTAAAGTCTGGAAGAAGCTTGTCTTCTAAAGTTCAGTCAACCTGAGGGAAGCCTCCAGTCTGTGTCGTCACCATGCAGCCCACCAAGCTTCCCTTCCACACGCCAAGTGTTCCATGTGATCCCAAATGCAACATGAGGCGTGGTTAGAGTATAATTCAAAATCTAGCCTGACCGAATCAGTTGGAATATACCAGCACAGCCACGAACAAACACACAATCTTTTGTAAAAAAAACCAAACAAACACACAAAAAACAAACAAGTAAAAGGAGAGCAAAGTAGAAGGAAATAGCATTTTCTGAGATTGTTTATGTTCCAGGCCCTGCAGGGGGAGCCACTTATGCATGAACACTAACCTTGCGAAGTCAGTCAATTTATGTCCATTGAACAGTTTGGGAAAGTGAGGCTCAGTGACATGCCTGGCCTGGTATGTCAAAGTAGACTCATTGGCAGGACAGGTATTTGGGTTGAATTTCATCTGGCTTCCAAAGCGCATAGCTACAGTGTTCAAGAGAGCTGCCTTCTATTTTCCGTGGGGTAGGAATGACAGGATCTTGAGAGTGAGGCTGAGAGAAGGAGGTCTTGTCCTCTGTCTCTTCAGAGTGATTGGCTAGCTGGCATTTCTGTCTACCTCACATTAAATTATCCTACGAAGTTAGGCTGTGCCTGTCTTTACTGTATCTGATTAAGCATCAGAGAGATGGACATTTTTAAAAGAAAGGCAAACTCATGATATTGTTGTATCTCAGAAATCTTGTCAAGAGGATTTCACCTTGGTGGATTGCGCTCAATAGATTTCTAAACAATTGGGTATGCACACATGTTGGGACCCAAGCCGGGCCACTGGAAGTCTTTGCAGATGAAGGTCCTGGCAGCCTAGGCATCTTCTTGGAAATAGGGCCATTTCAATGCCTTAGGGAGCTGTTTTTCAGGAGGTTCCTTTCTCATTCCCTTCCTCTCTCCCTTCCTTCTTTCATATCTGGCGGCAGGGTATACATTCATGAATTCTGTCTTCAACTTTGCCACTAGAGAATGCTTTGACTCCAAATGCTAAAGTCTCTGGGGGAGAAGCAGAAACTTCAGTCCAGTATTGCAAGGTCTTGGATATTCAGGATATATCCTGATTACTTATTTATTGTGTGTTTTATCTAAAAGTTTGCTATTTCAGCCCTGACCAGTGTGGCTAAGTGGTAGAGCATCAGCCAGCACACCAAATGGTCTTAGGTTGGAGTCCCAGTCAAAGGCACATACCTAGGTTGCAGGTTGGTTCCTCACCTTGGTTGGAGCATATGCAGGAGGCAACCAATAAATGTCTCTCTCATATCAATCTTTCTCTCCCTCCCACCCCCCGCCCCATCCCTTCCACTCTCTCTAAAAATCAATGGAAAAATATTCTTGGATGAGGATTAAAAAAAAGTTTGGTATTGCATATATATATATATATATATATATATATATATATATATATACACACACACATATATGTATATATTTGTATATGTATGGCATACATACATGATATATGATTACATATATACATCTTAATTATTTATTTATTGTATGTTTATTTTTATCTAAAAGTTTGGTATGCAGATTATGTGTGTGTGTGTGTGTGTGTGTATATATAACATACTCATATATAATAACATGTAGATACATATATATGTGTATATATGTGAAATATAGGATGCTTCTATGGAGGAAGCTCCACCTATGCTTCCTGGACACACTGAGCAAGGCCTGACCCAAAGGGAAACCTCTTTTTCATTCTGCACGTAGGTGAGTGGGAAAGATCTGCTGTAATTCCTCTCTGCTCTACACAGCCCTGTATATCTATGTCTCCCCACATGTAAACAGACATGAAGAAGCAGAATAGAGTTCACCAGAAAACCCAGAGCCTCGTTCCACCCACCCCTTCAGCCACATTTGCCTCCACCTCAACAGACAGAGAGGAGCCCAGCACTCTGGGGAATTTGATTTCACTTGTGTATGTCTTTCTCAAGGCTGAACTGCAGTACTCATGTGCCATCATTCACTTCACCTTCCTTACTGCTTCTCAGTGTCCACATGCCCGCTGTATTATTAATAGCAATCTATTTGAACTCTGTTTTCAAGCACAGATAAAATAGTGGCAATGGCACAGCCTAGTGGATGAGCATGAAGGATGCAGAGTCAGAGGCTGGGGAAGCTCTTGCTCCACCCTTCACTTCACTAGCCACGTGACCTTGGGAATATTAATTTCCTTCTCTAAGCTTCAGATTTATCATCTAGAATAGTGGTTCTCAACCTTCCTAATGCCGCGACCCTTTAATACAGTTCCTCATGTTGTGGTGACCCTCACCATAAAATTATTTTCGTTGCTACTTCATAACTGTAATTTTGCTACTGTTATGAATCGTAATGTAAATATCTGATATGCAGGATGTATTTTCATTGTCACAAATTGAACATAATTGAAGAATAGTGATTAATCACAAAAAATATGTAATTATATATGTGTTTTCCGATAGTCTTAGGCGACCCCTGTGAAAGGGTCTTTCGACCCCCAAAGGGGTCGCGACCCACAGGTTGAGAACCGCTGATCTAGAAGCTAATGGGATGTAATTGGAACTACATCACAGAGTTTATGTGCACATTAAATGAGATAATGCATATAAAACACTTCGTACAGACTATGGAAACAGTAATTCTCAACAAAGAATAAATATTACAGTTGGAAGTTGGTATATCAAAAGGAGATGAACCTGTCTTGATTTCAGCCTTGTCACATTATTCCCCTCATTTTTCTTATCTGTTAAATTGGAATGCTAAAGCTCATACCTTAGGAGTGTTATGCGAACCATTTAGTTTGACACCTAAAAATCATAAAATTCATAGGGTTAGGAATGGAAAGAATAAGACATACTTAAATATTTTCCTTTGGCCGTAACTTATTGCATTATTCTTTCAAAACTGTAATGAATTTTATTTAGTGGTAACCCTGGAACTAAAGTCTGCCTGATTAAGTTCTTTCTCCAGGTTCAATCACTAAATTTGCAATTTGTCCTTACGATTATAAGAGAGAGCTGAGAAGTACAATGTAGGCCCTGGCCAGAGAAATTTAACTGACTTCCGCTGGGGACAGAGGCAGTTGATGAAACTTCTCCATGTGTTCTTCTCAACTGAGCTGGCTGTTTAATTGATTCCAAAAATCAATTTTCAATTAGTGGTGGTTTGGCATTTCATATTAGCTGTTAAAATTGTGAGGAATGGTAAAAAGAAAGCATGTGACTTAGTAATTGCTTTTGCCCACATTAAAAGCACAATGGAAGCTAATAACGAGACACTGTGACTCTTTTTAAAAAAAATATTTTTATTGAATTTATTGGGGTGACATTGGTTAGTAAATTATATAGGTTTCAGGTGTTCACTTCTATAATACATCGTCTGTATATTGTATATGTTCACCACCCAAAATCTAGTCTCTATCTGTCACCATTGATCTCCCTTTACCCTCTTCTACCTGGGAGACCCTGTGACTCTTACAAGGAAACAATATGTTGAAAAATCACAGGTGACTGAGGTAGATTCTCTTACAGGTAGTATGGATGTCAGCTGGCAGCCCTGATAGTTACTGATTCTTTCCTTGTGTTCATTATCTTCCATTCCTCAGCATTTGAATACACAACAGTCTTCCGTTTTTACCCTAAAGACCTTAAAAAACAAACAAACAGGGAAAAGATTTTAAAAAAAAACAAAAAAACAAAGCAAAACCAGAAAACAGTTCTAGGTTTGCAAGATATAATAGAACTGGCTTGTCTTTGAAAATTTCCAGCCTGCTCTGAGCCTCTGTATCACAAAATCTATGTCCCAACACATTTATTCCTGAAGCAGAATAAATCACACCTCTCTTTCAAGAGAAGAGCTACCCCTGTTCAGATATTTGTGCACAGGATTGTTTTCCATGTTAGCAATTCTGCACGCCTCCTACCAGAGTTGTGTTTTGTGTGCGAGGTCTGAATCAAACAGGTGTCCTTCTGACAGCGGGAGCCCCTGGAGTTTGAGGGGATTCCTTGGCAACAGTATCTGCAGCCCAAATTGTAAAATCTCTTCCTCATGGCATCTGTGTTAATATGTAGACAGGCCCAGTCTTGACTGGCTGATAAAAAGTACAGAGAAACTTTACTAATACAAATATCTACCCATATATCACCTATCATCTGTCTAGTACATATTCATAGTGGAGGAACTGAGGAAATTGCTTCTTATATTATTCTTAACCCGCTCTTTTTAGTCTTTGTTCTCTGTCCATTTAAGCTGGTAAAATTATGTTTAGATGAAGCCAAATTCCACCTCACAAAACTTTGGGGTCATTAGGCAAAGCTTAAGTAAACAAAGACATTATTTTTTTAAAGGATAATTAATTCTTTATTCTATGCCGTTAAGAAAGATTTATATGCCTGGCCCATGTGTCGCGGTGGTTGTGCGTCAACCTATGAACCAGGAGTCACTGTTCGATTCCAGGTCAAGGCACATGCCCGGGTTGTGGGCTTGATCCCCAGTAAGAGGCATGCAGGAGGCAACTGATCAATGATTCACTCTCATCATGTTCCTATCTCTCTCTCCCTCTCCTTTCTTCTCTCTCTAAAATCAATAAAAAAATTTAAAAAATATTTAAGGTAAGCCTATATGGTGTCTGGCACTTAGTAGGTCCTAATCGTTGTCAACAAGTGAATAAACAAGTGGACATATGGAAGTGATCCTTATAGAATGTTTGGGTCGAGGTATCTGCCCTTCATCTTCCCCCATAAACTATAAACACATTGCACTTCCCATTTCCAGGGAAGAGCCCTGACATGCAACTCTCTGCATCAAGTTTCATGGATGAGTTGGCTGTCACTCCGATGCACATTCCAACTGCAAGCAGAACAGCGTGAGCATTTCAATGAGGCCGTATCCAAACAAACTCACACTCGTGCACATCACAGAGAGAACTGTGTTTCCTGGCTCAGGGTCAAGCTGAGGTTTCATCCTTGTGCAGACCATCCTGACCACTCAGGACATTCGCCAGACTGTGTAAGAGCTCATGTGTGTTCTGTTGAAACACTATGCCAGGTCTATCCCTTCAAGTGTTCATAGTGGATCGTGATCTTGAGAACCAAACAGGCTTATATATGCACACATATATATATATATATTTGCCTGACAGGCTTGTCACCATATTTTAAAAAATGTAATTTCCCATCACAAAACTAACACCATATAAACAGAAAGTTATTGAGTTAAATAAGAGAAAGTCAGTGCAATGGAAATATCAATCAAAGGTTTTGCCTGGGGCAGTGCCATTATATGCCACTCTAAAATTTGTTTAGCAAACATATTTAGAAATGCCTAATCTAAACTACTAATGGAATGGCTAATTGAGAAGACTCTCAGGAGATATATTGAACTGTAATGTAAAATCACAGTCTCATGTTAGTACCATATACACATGGCTTTAAAGTCATGAGACTATTTCTCCGGAGGCACAAGAGGAAAGTAGTTTCACAAATTTAAATATGTTTCCACTGATTCCAGAGAGAGGAAGGGGCGGGGGGAGAGGGATGGGAACACCAATGATAAGAGAGAATCATTGATAGGCCGCCTCCTGCATGCCCCCCACTGGGGATTAAGCCCAAAACCTGGGCATGTGCCCTGATCAGGAATTAAATGGAGACCTTCTGGTTCATAGGTTGATGCTCAACCACTGAACCCAGGTAATTCTCACAAATTTACATAGACATATATAGTAAGTAGCTGGACCACAAGAGGTGACTGTGTCATTGTCAAAAACAACACTTAATTTTACATGGTTTCAAGCTTTCTGAAAAATGCCATAATATGAGACCTACCACAATACAACACAATACAAAGCCTGGTGCTTTCAACATTTTCATTTTAATCTTCACAACATCCTGAAAATTAAAAACCAGCATGCTCCTGTGTTCTCCGATGAGAATACCGAGGTTCAGAGAGTTCCACAGGCCAGCCTGCTGTGGCACCGTTGCTCATCAGCGGAGCCCGCAGTCTGGCAGTCGGATGCAGCCACCACAGACTCCTCCTTGAATTTTTTTCCCTGTGCCCTCCAGACCTGGGCAGTGGGAAGAAATCGCGCCATTCCCTTTGGGGAGACAGAATGATGATTTATCCTCTTTGGGTTCCAGTTGTAAAAGTGTTGCACCGCATCTTCGGGAAGCTGGAGACCTAGTAGCAGAATTCCCAAATGGAGCCTTTCGGCCCAGGAGCTGCTTCCCCTGCTCTCCTTCTGTTTACTTAGGGAAGGCATTTCTCAGCATATTTGCTGACTGCTCTTTCTGAGAGAAGACACTTAACAAGGAAGTAATGGCCCCATGGGTGAAAAATCATAAAGTGAAATGCCCCAAGGCATGTACATTTTATTACATTAAATTAAAAACACATCATCTACTATCAGCCAACCAGTAAACAAAGAATAAGCGAGCAAGAAGAATGCTAAGCAGATATTTTTATTAAGAAAATAACTTTTATTGTTTTCTATACTGTTCATAAAAGTAATAAATGTTTATTATAGAAATTTGCATAATATAGAGAATCCACACAGTTGCATGAAACTCACCTAAAATATTAGCTAGAAGTAAGCATTATTTTAACTTTTCAGATTTCTTCAAATGACTTTTCAAAAACCTTAGATTACATGGTATGTGCTGCCTTATTTTTTTAATTAATATACATTGAGAAATTTTTCTTTTATTATATATTCTATAGAATTATTTCTAACATTTGACTATGAATGTATTTGTATATGTATAATGTAATGTACCAATTCCTTATTATTAGTCATTTCTATGACAAATATTTCATGAAATTAATGCTGTGATAAACAATTTTCTACATCAATGTTAAAAGAAGAATTTTTTGGTCAAATGTCTAAGTACTTTAAAAAAATATATAATCCTTACTCAAGGATATGTTTATATTGATTTTTTAGAGAGAAAGGAAGGGAGAGAGAGAGAGGGAAACATCAGTCATCGTTGCCTCATCTACGAGCCATGACTGGGGATTGAAAACACTCAACCTAGGCAAGTTCCTTGACCTGGATTTGAACCCATGACCTTTTGGTGTATGGGCCAATGCTTCAAACAACTGAGCAACCTGGTCATGGCCTAAATGCCTTTTGAAAGAGTTGTGACACATGCTATCAGATACATAAGACCTTCTAAATTTGACCCACTAAGTGTCTGCTGCATGCATGAGTATGTTTATCTAAAACCTTTCTAGTGTTAGATATCTGTTTCCCTTAAAAATAGTCTGGAGATGGTGACAGCTGAATATTTTATTTCAGATCTTAAACACTTTGTATACACTTAACAGTGAGCTTGATTATTACGTATATTTCTATATATACACATGCATTTTTATTGGGCATTTTATAATTCTCCATTTGAAATTTTTTTTCCTCATAGGAATGTTCATTATTTTATATTGATGCCAAAAGATATTTACCTATTAGGACTAACACTCCTTAGGTTGCCACTATATTGCAAATATTTTCTCCAAAATGTTTTTTGCATTTTATTTGCTTTTTTATATATTCATGCATGGTTTTCTCCCTTGCTTTAAATCTTAAAAGGTCTTCTTTACACATCTGAGCACACAAATATCCAGACAAGTGGGAAAACATTACAATATGTTTGTGTCCATATTATTGACTTAAAGTTGTGCATCACATTCCCTAATTATCCTTTTAATGTATGTAAAATCTACAGTGGTTTTGCCTCTCTTATCCCTATAATTGATAGCTTGTACTCTTATTTTCTGATCAGTCTGTCTTTGGGGTTTCATCAGTTTTATTAATTTTGTCGGAGATTAACTATAGTTATAAAGCAAGCGCTAGGAGAAATATTAATGGGTCAATAATACATATGTAATAGAGTGCTCAAAAGGAACCATATACAAAACAACACAAGTCTATAAAAATTGCTCAGGTTTGTTTTAAAAGTAAATACCTGCTCAACAGTGTTAAGATTGTTAAAGAATAGTGCGTATACTGTTTTGTTTTGGTTTGAAGCACCTGTCCTTTACGTAAAGGAAGGGGAAAAGAACTGGGGATAAGAATATTTTCAGAGTCCAGAACCAGGGCATTTGAGCTATAAGGCTACTATTTATTTAGCATCATGTAGATCATTCAGGTGTAGTAATAATTCCAAAAGACATTCACAGACAGCTTAGCTAACTCTACTCTTTGAAAAAAAAAATCATTAAATCATTGTTACCTCTAATAATCATTAAAGATATTCTGTGGAAGAGTTTAGAACATATTTTCCTTGAAGAAAAGATAATAAAAAAGAATGTCAACATATTGTAAAAGTGTAAATTAGGACATCTCCTTTGAAATAAACATTTTGTCAGTCTGTGATTCAAACCAGTATTAATACTTTGATCTGACAATTCTCAGTCTGGGAATCTTTCCTGGGGAAACAAACTGAAATGAAGGAAAATCTTTATGCCAAAAAAAATACGTTTATTGTAGCAACATTGTTTTTTAATTGTGAAAATTCAACAACTCTTTGCCAATTAAGCTTGGCTCATGAAATCATTTGAGGATAATCTAATCATTGAAATGTTTACCAAGACCATGTAATAACTTTGAAAACGCTTATGAAAACATGTTAAGAAGGATTGTAACAGTCAATTAGAATTCTTAATTAGCTAATGCAGATAAAGGTTAACAGCAAGTCGACATATTAATGGTACCCCTCTATGTAGAAGATTGGAATGCTAGAAGACAAAACAGGGTTACGGAGACTGAAATCTAAATGGGTCCGCAAGTGCTACCTGAGATGCATTATGTTATACTTCACATTCTTAAATAAGGGACAGGATGTCTCTTTTCTTCAACTTCCTCAACTTTGTAAATGAGGGGTTATATCATAAGAGTAATGTTTTATTAAATGAGTTAATGTGTTTGTAGCATTTAGAACAGTGCTTGAAGCAAAATAACTTGGGTGACAGATGATGTATATTTCTGTAGTGTGTTTTCTATATTTTTAATTAGTCATATTTTGTGACGGAATCATAAAAGGCAACCAGCAGTGACTCACTTATCAAAAATTCCTGCGCCTTATTTTCTGTTTTCAGATCAGTGCCTATGGGGAAAAGGCTAGAGAATTTCATTTTCTAAAGTTAGCTCCAGTGGCAAGAGGGTTTGCAAATTTCATGCTCAACCTGACAGAATTGCTGAATGAGTCCTTCACTATTTGTGTGGTGCCCTTACTCTCTCCACCAGCGACTGCTACGTTAGCGAACAAAACAGAAGCAAACATTTACAGATTGACTTATGCCAATTACTGGTTTTCCTGATGAATAAACTTCAAAACAATATTGATAAAAAGCTAGGAAAACAAATTTAAATTGCTTGGGTTCTGTATAGTTTATCACAAACGATTTTTAACATATTTAACAACTAACAGCAAGTTTGCTATAGAGGGAAGTGCACCATCAGTGAAAAATTTCGCTTGGCCAAATCCTAAAGCAAGATGCATATTTTTAATGAATTGGTCAGAAGATGATAATATTTAGAAATAGGCATACATGGAAAGCTTATGTGTGGGAGATAAAAGAAACTCTTTCAAAAGACTGAGAATACAGTGCCTATCATTGGAATGGACTTTTACAGAGTAATCGGCCCCCTTCTCCGAAAATGCCTGTGGTAACCAATACTTGGTAGTCTTTCTTAACAACCAGTGGCCATGTTCACACGGAAATCCTCCACTGTGTCTTCCTCCATTTATTTATTTATTTATTTATTTATTTATTTATTAAAATATATTTTATTGATTTTTTACAGAGAGGAAGGGAGAGAGATAGAGAGTTAGAAACATCGATGAGAGAGAAACATCGATCAGCTGCCTCCTGCACACCCCACAATGGGGATGTGCCCGCAACCCAGGTACATGCCCTTGACCGGAATCGAACCTGGGACCCTTGAGTCTGCAGGCCAACGCTCTATCCACTGAGCCAAACCAGTTTCGGCTCTTCCTCCATTTAAACACTTCCAATACCTTTTATGTATGAACTTGGTGGTAGAGTATATATAACAACAATTCTACAGTTGTGCTTGTTTCGAACAACGTATCCTTTCAAAGATGTGGTGTCTGCTGTGTGTGTGTGTGTGTGTGTGTGTATGTGTGTATGCAGTTCACTACTTTTGTGCTACTCTTTATCTACTGCTTACAAAACTTTCAGTAGCAATAAACCTAATATATGCTTGATGGATTGATGGAAATTCTGTAAGAAATTACTTATTTTGTAACTAAAATTGAAATGTAATCACTAGTATTCTGATAGTTTTTAATCAGAAGTTATTCATGAGGAATGGTGATAAAGGAAGACCCCCATGACAAAAAGAGACACACCTTGCCCATCTCTAGCCTGGTGAGAGCCGAGGCAGGAAAGTATCAGCTCTATGAAATGGATTATATGTTTTTTTTTTCATTTGAGAGGAAGAGCAGCTGGGGACTTCCTTGCCCCACATAATTCAGAGCAAAACCTATCTTAGCCCCTCCCCTCAGAAATCTGTACGCAGTGCCTTTAACTCAACAGAGGCCAGGCAGCCTAGGCAAGTCCACGCTCTGGCAGGCGGCAGTGTCAGAGTGCCAGGGGTTGACAAGAAGTCCCAGGGGATGCTTTTCATTTGAAAGGCGGGTGGCAACGCTGCTGTCCCAGCAAGGATCTGTCAGTCACGGGCACAGCCAAGCCACAGTTGCACTCACATAGGCTTAGATTTCAGCTATTGCTGTATCTTCACACCACCTCTATTCCTCTTCACTATACCTGTTAATGGAGCAAGTGTCTAGCAGAAGTGAGGGATTCTAAATTTCCTCTTCCCACCCCGACTCCCCCACCTCCGCTTTTGCCTGAAGCATCCATTATTCACAGGCAAAGAAATACATTACTATTTTGTTTTGTTTTGTTTTTTACTTCTGGCTTTATACTGGGGCCTGTACTACAGTTTTTGTTATTGTACTTCTGTAGTTGACTTCGCAGCAATCTTCAGGACCGTCCTATCTATGGTCACTGTCTTCTCTGCTGGAAGGTGTTATGGTTCTGTGGGCAACACTGGAAAATGTTAGGTATGAACCGTGTTGTCTGGGCCAGGGACACCTATAAATAATACGTTAAGTGTATTGACAGTAATTAGAATAAGAGGGAGCTTGGTGTTAGGGAGGAAAGAACAGAGAAGGAATGGTTGCGTCCGTACCGTGCAGGTCGGGGATGGAGGAAGGAATAAAATGTGTGGCCAGGTTTACAGCTGTGCTCCCAAGTCAGTGATGGAGGAAAAGCCGAGCTGAGGGACCTGGGCAGAAGCAGAAGGGAGTGAGAGACAGGCTGAGGTTGCTGAGAGAATCGGAGGAAAGCAGCCGGCCGGCCGGAGTAACCTGATTTCTCCTGGAGAGAATGTGTCATGGGCACCACTAAGGTTGAAGGCGAAGTGCACGGGGGTGGGAGTTTGAGAAATACCACCGGAGTGCATGTGGGACTTTTCCTAGAATTCCATAGTGCGGACCCAGTAAACATCTTTAAGTCTTTGTAAATGAACATATAAAATTCCAACTCACTCAACATATTCCTGACTCTAGTGGCAACCT
This sequence comes from Myotis daubentonii, assembly GCF_963259705.1. Lineage (NCBI taxonomy): Eukaryota > Metazoa > Chordata > Mammalia > Chiroptera > Vespertilionidae > Myotis > Myotis daubentonii. The sequence goes on from NC_081855.1 coordinate 29,601,017, forward strand.
GATGGTGGAATTGCATAGCAGTGGTCTCAAAGACCTTTGAAGACATATTATTATTATATTTTCTGAGCAGGTATCTCTGACCTATATATGTGTATATTTATATATTATGTATGTGTTCTATTAAATATTATATTAGTATTCTAAAATATACAAATTGTATATGTTGAAGGATGAAGCATTCTGTATAATAAAAGCTCAGTGACCGAATGGCTGAACAACCAGAACGACCAGTCGACCAGTCGCTATGATGCCCACTGACCACCACGGGGCAGACACTCAACGCAGGAGCTGCCCCGGGTGGTCAGTGCCCTCCCACAGTGGGGAGCGCCGCTCTGCTGACCGGGATGTGTGGCTGCTCCCCCAGTGGGCCGATCCCCATAGGCCACTGCCCCCACCAGTGCACAAATCCCATGCACTGGGTCTCTAGTATATAAATATATGTGCACATATTTCTATTTTTTCTCATCCCATTTTGAAGACCACTGAATCAATTTTTCCTTGATTTCAATCTAAATTACTTTCAAATCCATTATCTCTGATGCCCACTGGGGTAGGTAAGGCCATTGATATTATTTCTCTGTGCCAGATGAGACAACAGAGATGAAGGCAACTTAAACGTGATTCATCTCAATTTCTATAAATAGATTTAACTTGCTCATTCATATTAGCAGTAGGAATTTATAAGTTCCATAATAGAAGTCAGCATGCCAAATCTGAAATTTCTACAGGGTATCTCACACTTGCCTGCGCATTTGTATCTCCTTCCTTTCACTTTCTGGGAAGCTCTCACTCCACACTTAGCCCTATAGATCAAAGACACATGCAAACTGACTTTGCTATTCAAGCTAACTCCAGGCCTCTGTCCTCTGGTTTCCCACACTGTATCAAAAGGTTGTCAGCTCGGGCTGGAGTGGCTCAGTTAGTTGAACATCATCCTATGCACTGAAAGGTCGCTGGTTTGATTCTTGGTCAGGGCACATGCCCAGGTTGCATGTTCAGTCCCCAGTTGGGGCGTGTACAGAAGGAAACCAATCAATGTTTCTCTCTCTCTCCCTCTCCTTATCTTTCTTTCTAAAAAAAAAAAAAAATTCAATAAAAACATATATTTTTAAAAGGCTGTCAGCTTTTGGCCCTGACTAAAAAGAGTAAGGTGTTGGACACCTCTCCTATTTCCTATTATACAGAAAAGGATGCTCACAAAACACACTGGCTCCGGATTTCCATTTCACATATTTAGTGCAACCCTTTTTCTTTGTAGTTATCTGGGGATATGTTGAGGCCATGTGTAGCTCTGGCTATTTATTATAGAGTTTTTCATACTTTGCCCCAAATGAGTATTGTTTCTCATTACTGTGCCCCAAAGCTAATGAATCTGCTTTTGTTTTTTCCAAAGCTTTTCTTCTTTTAATTTATTTTTTTTTAAATTATTAATCTTTGTTGAAAATATTATAGATGAGCTCCCTCCCCTTCCCCAATTACCCGTTCCCCCCTCTCCTCCCCGCTCCCCAGGTCTTCACAGTACTGTTGTCTGTGTTCATGGGCTATGCATATATGTTCTTTGGCCAATCCCTTCACCTTCTTTCATCCAATCCCCCTATCTCCCTCCCCTCTGATATCTGTCAGTCTGTTCCATGTATCCATGCCTCTGGTTCTGTTTTGTTCATCAGTTTATTTTGTTCATTAGATTCTACATACTAGTGAGATCATATGGTTTTTGTCTTTCTCTGACTGGCTTATTCCTTTTGAAGCACACTTTTTTTTGCACTTGTTTCAAAATTCCTTTGTGCTAAGACTCCACCGGTTCATTTGGGGAGGCTAATTGTAGACCCCATGGGCCACAACTGAGGAGTGAATAATTACACAGCCTGGATTAAAGTATTTACAAGCGAATACTAATCTGGATCGTCGAAGGAGAACAAAGATGGGGGGAGATGACTAGTGCGTAAAATGCCTCATCTTATATCAAAAAGGTGACTTCTGGGAAGGAACCTGTTATGTGAAACAGCCTTCAAAGAGAATTTTCTAAGACAGGGCTTCATAAAAGAAGGATCCCCCAAACACTGATTGTGCAGAGTGATGTATATTTCTTATAACATGTTCTAGTGCGTTAACTTTTTCTTTACTATTACTCTAAGAATGCTGAACTCCTGAGTGTCGGTGCGATAAATCTTCAACAGCGAGAAGGAATATCAGTCAATAAATACTTAACAACAGTATAAATTATGTAAGGTAGAATAAGTGAGTATTGCAGGGAAGAGCATAGACTAATGGGCCTTCTTACAAAATGCTATAAAGACTAAACATCCTAAATCTTTAAAGTAGGGCTGCATTACCTGAGAGAGATAATCCTTACAACATCATCATCTTACATTTTGGGAATGGCTTTTTAAAAGCCAATGGGTGATATGTGTGAAAATCTGCCAGTTTAAAAAAAAAAGATTTCTGGTAACTAAAAGTTACTGGTAGTCAAAATGCCCTTAGGTAGATAACCTGTACTATACTCTTTAATCAGAATTTGGTTTGAAAATTGTAAAGCGTTTTGGATAAACTCCATAAGAGTATTAATGAGAGCTTAGGTCTTATCTTCTCTTTGTCATATCTCTACTGAGTTTTACTATATGATAATTTATTCATTTGTTTTTTAATGCTGAGATTTAATTTACTGAACAAAGGTTGCTAATTGTTTCCTAGAACCATTATTCTCAGTGCTTTGTTTGAATAAACAAAACAACGCAGAGATAGAATTGTAGTTCAATAATGGATTTCAAAGAAAGTTACGCTATAGATTAGTGTCCAGTCATGCCTGTTAAATATGGGTTTAGCCCTGCCCAGTGTGGCTGGGTTGGCTGGAGCGTTGTCCAGTGCACTAGGAGGCGGCGGGTTCAATTCCGGGTCAGGGCGCATTACCCAAGTTGTGGGGTCCATTCCAGGTCAGGGCGGGTGCTGAAAGCAGCCGATTGATGTTTCTTTCTCAACAGCAAGAAGAATATCAGTCAATAACAATGTTTCTCTTTCTCTCTCTCCCCCTTCTTCTCTCTAAAAAATCAATTTAAAACATTCTTTAGCTATGGGTTTATGTGTTTTCTATACTTACTCCTGATACCTGACAAATGATCAACTCTGGACAGAAGCATGGGGCCCTTCTGCTGCTCGGTTTCCTAACGTGGAAAAGCCCCGCGGAGCACTTCAAACCGCTTAGGCTCGGCAGTTTCTTAAGCAGCCCGTGGGCGAGAGCCAGAAAGAAACAAGCATGAAAAAGACAAGAAACCAAACACCAAAGTGATATATTGTCTTTAAATTGCAGTGCTCCCATCCTTCCCATGATTCTTTTTAAATGGTCAGAGCAGAGCTTGCCTTTGAAGAAAACTTACTTGGGAAACCTGCTGCATGCACTGATCGCATTTTACAGGTGACTTTCATCCCCCACTTTACTGTGGGTACCTAAAGGTGGGCGCTGGGTGCCACTGAAGGTATGGTCTAAGGCAGAGAGCATACTGGAAGCCTCTCTGCCATGTCTTCCTATCCACCCAGAATCTCAATCCAGTCAGATGAAAGGAAACATCAAAAACCTCATGAGCAAGCAGATTGGTAGATAATTTTGGCATAAATGAGCCAGTAAAACAAACTCGGGCTCTTTATCAACCCCCCAAGTTAGCATTGTTTGTGAGCTCATTTTCCTTGGCCACTTTATTCAAGTTTAGGCCTGTATCCAAATTTGACCCAACACTCGACAGAAGACTAATGATATGTTAATATATACCGGGAATTAGCCAACCAATGCCCAAGGGCCAAATCCAGCCTGTAGCCTGTTTTTATAAATAGAATGTTACTGGAGCACAAGCAGGCCTGTTTCCGGAGGCATTGTCTATGGCGTCTTTTACTCTACAACGTTGGTTGGGGTTGAGTTGTTGCCACAGAGACTGTGCGATCTCTGAGGCTACAATAGTGCCTCCCTGCAACTCCGACCAAAATGTTTGCACACCCTTAATATGTACTGAATAAGACTGTGCACAGGTTGCTAAGGATGAGAAGAATTTACGTGATTATGCTGCCATACAACCACGGTTGACCAAAGAGAAAACTGAGGCTCAAAAAGATGCTAATTTGCTCAAAAGCACAAAGGTAACCCAAACTAATCCAGGACGAACAGCCAGATCCTACTGCCTGATCCATTAGCCCTTGCACTCTGACTTAGATACTACAGAGTAAGCCAGGCTTCCCACATAACCAATTGCGGAGGGTTTTGACAGGATGGTTAGCAATCACGGGAGAGCTCATGTAAACAAATGTTCTTACAAAGTGTTCACACTCAGCATGGGCACTGAACATTTAATTACAGTAATTTTCTCGGATCTATTTAAACCTTTTCCCCTCTTTCCTCTAAACAGTCACTCCCTTTTACCTTTGTTCTATATTGTATATATATTTTATTATAAATTTCCCAATATATTTTTGGGGGAGGAATTCTGGGAGGCATATATTATAAGGTAAAATAATTCTCAGTGTAGATCAAATAATAGAGGATGGTTTCTGAGCCTCTTCATGCCAAGTTTCTGCTGCCACCCTCAGAAATATTTCAATAAAAAACTCTCTTCAAAGTACTGTTGGAAAAAGCTGTGATTTCATAGCTTACAGTTTTGCCTTTTCAAATGGGTGTGCTTATCTCTTTGAACTCCCAGAATATGTTTCAGTAGTTCCTTTGTAAAGCATTCCAATAATCATCACTGATTTATGCAGCTGTTATCTTCATGGCTGTATATATAAAGATTTTTTAAAATTGTATACTCTTAGCCCTAACCAGTTTGGCTCAGTGGATAGAGTGTTGGCCATGTGGTCTGAAGAGTCCCAGGTTCAATTCCGGTCAAGGGCACACGCCTGGGTTGCAGGCTCTATCGCAATTAGGGGGTGTGCAGGAGGCATCAGATCAATGATTCTCGCATCATTGATGTTTCTAGCTCTCTCTCCATCACCCTTCCTCTATAAAATCAATAAAAATATATTTTTTAAAAAATTGTATACTCTTAGGTTAACCTCAAGAGTGAGTTAGATAGGTGTTAGGAGCTGAGTGAACAGGTGACGAAGAAATAGCACAGGTTGCTAAGTAGTATTGTATTGTATATATGTACCACATCTTCTGTAACCAATCACCTATCAAAGGACACTGGTTATTTCTTGGCCACTGTGAATAATGCTGCAATGAACATAGGGATGCATATAGTTTTTAGAACAAATGTTTTCAAATTTTGGGGGTAGATGCTCAGAAGAGGGGTTACTGGGTCATATGGTAAGCCTATTCTTAATTTTTTGAGAAACTTCTCCCAAGAAGTCATACAAATGGCCAAAGATGTATGCAAATACGTTCAACTTTATTAGCTATTAGGGATATGCTAATCAAAACTACAATGAGATATCACCTCAAACATCTAAGAATGGTTATTATCAACAAAGACAAGTAATTACAAGTGTTAGAAAGGTTATGGAGAAAAAGGAAACTTTGTTCACTGCTGACTTCATTCACTGCTGGTGGAAATGTAAACTGGTATAGCCATTTTATTTAATTTATTTTTGTTGTTGGCAGTATTACATATGTACCCACCCCACTTTGCCCATCTCCATCCAGCCCCCACCCTCCCTTCCCTCTGGCCATCACCACACTTGTTGTTTGTGTCTGTGGGTTATGCATACATGTTCTTGGGCTAATCCCTGCACCTTCTTTCATCCAGTCCCCCCATTTGCCTCCTCTCTCAGAGCTGTTAATCTGTTCCATGCCTCTGTTTCTAAAATTTCCTTTTATCATTGAATGTTTCATCCATATAAAAGGATATGCTCTTCATTTGTATCTTTCTCTTTCCTAGCAAAGAGATTATCTGATTTTTTTGTTATTATTACCCTTTTTAAGTTACAATTTTTCTATATATGTGTGTATCTCTATCAACATATTAAAAGTTCTGCATGCTTTCAATTTTACATTGATGACAGCATACTATATGTATTCTACTCTGTCTTATTTCCTCATTCATTATGACCGAGCATCAAGACACCCAAGTCAAAATTCTGGACATCATCTTGAGTCCCTTCCACAGGGTGGAGCTAAAGTAGGTTTACAATTGTTTGTATGGAAAATAATACAATAATTAACAAATAGTAACACAAGAATAAACTCTGTTTCATATACTCACAACTGTAGACCTACTTTTGCTGTACCTTGTAATTTGAGATTTGATCATGTTGAAACTGTAATCATTTTCACTATTATATGTTATTGAAATAATATACATTATTAATTTTCTTGTAGCTAAACCCTTTGATTTTCTCCTTTTTTTTAATAAACAGTGCTGCTATGTATGTCTTTATGTATGTCACCTGATACACATGTATAAACATTTATTTAGGTATATAATTACAACTACAATTGTGAAATCATATGATATGAATACTTTCAACTTTATAAAAGAATTCTAAATTGCATGTTTAAATTAGTTGTACCAATTTTTTTTTCTTCCATCAGCATTAATGAAGAGTTTCTTTTATCCATTGGTCTGCCTCCTTACCAACACTCAGTATTCTCTGAATTTTTAATCTTTCTGAATCTATAGCTGCTCTTCCCCTGTCTTAAAGGTGTTTTTTTTACTACTCACTTTGTAAAAGCACCCTCACAGCATTCATAGGTGATAAAATCCTCTTCCATTGCTACACTTACCACTTACATTTCTGTGGCTTAAAGATGCATATTTTCAGCTGAGACTTTTCTGCTCTAAGTTTTATATCTACTTCAAATGGTTTTCTTGAAACCTACTCTGACATATTTCACAATTAATGGAATTTCATGGTGTCCAAAAGTGCAATCATCTATCTCTCCAGAACTGTTCTTCTTCCTCTGATCCCTCACCCAGTAAATTAAACCACCAAGCATCGAGGCACCCAAGTCAAAATTCTGGACATCATCTCTCAAGTCCCTTCCCTCCTTGACCAAGGCCATGCACTCAGTCACTAAGTGCTGTTTGTTTCAGTTCTTACTGATATCTCTAATCCACTTACTTCTCTATATCCCTGTGGAAAATGCTTTACTTCCAGACTTAAATAACTTCTGGACATCAGACAATCATCATCAAAACAGTGCAGGGGGACATTCTGGTAGAGACCTGTCCTATTCACCTCCCAGTGTGGAAAAAAGTCTCATTACTGTTATATGAAAGACCTGAGAAATCATCCATTAAATAAACTTAAGTATACCTCGATTAATTTGATAACATTTAAAAAAACCCACAGTAGATTCATAAAAATAACAAAATTGAAGTAAAGAACAACCCTGCCTCTCTTGGTATAACATGCATGAGGATTCCACTTTCATAGTAGCATCTCTACCCAGCTAGTGTCTTGCCCTCACTTCCTTGTTTACACTACAGATGCTTGCACAGGTTTGCAAACTTAAGTTTATGTGTTCCTTACTCTATTTTGATTGTTCAACATTTTGGCTGTGTTTACTTTTTTTGATTAGCAAAATATGATCAATTACAATTTATTTAAAAACAAAAGTATCTTTCCTGAAATCTTTCCTGAATGCTCTCTGTAATTATGCCTCCCTAACAGCCTGAAACCACTGGTTATCTATCTTCTTGTTTCTTTACTACAATTCTTTTACTCTCCCTCATTCTTCTTCACATTCTACAAAGAAATGTTTGAATACAATTTATCTTCCCACATATGTCTGTTTTCAGGGAGAAAATGTACTAATCATACAAGAATAGTCTTGTCTTCATATAAATGAATAATTTATAGTACGTTCTCTCAATACATTATTCATTGAGATTTGATGTATACATTAGTCTTGTTGAGTTGTTTTATATATAGATATGTATTTATATATAAAACAATATATGAACATATAAAAACAATGCATACAAATATCCTATATAATAAAAGGCTAATCTGCAAATAGACTGAATGGCGGAACAACTGGAACAACCGAATAACCGGTCGCTTTGACGTGCGCTGGCCACCAGGGGCATGTGTGGAACATGGCAGGCGTCGGTGGTGGCGGGATGGTAGAGCAGGTGAATATGGGGGGGGGGGGCACCAGACCAAGGCGGGGAGCCAGTTGCTGCCATCGAGGTGAGCCTCTGGTGGTTATTGAAAAATCTTTTCTCCTGTGTGCCACGGTCCTGCCCCGTGCTCACACCTGCTGCCAATGCCAGCCCCACTTGCACCACTGCTGGCGCTGGAGCCACCCCTCACACCCACTGCCAGCGCTGGCCCCGCTCACACCCACAACTGGTGCCAGAGCCGCTTCTCGCACCCACTGCCGGTGCCTGGCACTTTCCTGATTGCTTGGCACCATCAGTGGGTACGAGTGGCAGCTGCCAGGCCTGATTGCCCCTCAGGGCTTCTCCACCTTCCCCTGCTTCTGAGGGGCTTTGGGGCAGCAGCCGCTGCTCTCACCCACTGAAGGTGCCGGCCCCGCTCGCACCCTCTGCTGGTGCCAGCCCCAATCTCTCTGCACCTTCAGTGGGTGTGAGCGGTGCCAGTGCCCTCAGTGCATGAGAGCAGCAGCGGCAGCCCCTGTGCCTACCACAGCCTCATGGCCCACAGTTCCTTTCAAGGTGCATGAATTTGTGCACTGGACCCCTAGTATAACTACATATGAACACACAAACACACTTGTACTCACACACAAAGTCCTGAGAAACAGATGGATCCATTCATCCATCTAACTATTATGCTAATTATATTACTTAGGGCATACAACACTTAGCTATTTTGACAAACAAATCCCCAAATATTAGTGACTTAATCCAACTGAAATTCATTTCTTGATTATGCAAAATCACATGGATTATTCAACAGATGGCACCACCTCCTTCTATATATTGTGGTTCTGACATCACCAAGAGCTCCAGTGACTTCCACTGCATCAACCCAATTCATTGGGAGAAGGGGTATGAGAGTGTGAATAACTGCAGGTGATGATTTTGATTTTAATTTATTTTCGAATCAGCCAAGAGCAGAAATGACAGACATTAAATCCACCATCATTTTGTCAAAAAGCTGCATGCGAAGCTGGCGAATGTTATCAAGTGAGCGTCAAGGTGGAAAGGGGACTGAGTCTGGGGGACAACTAGCCAGTCTCTGCCATGGTGGAAAAGCAGTGGGTTGGGCTCTTGGTTGTATTAAATCATCTATCCCAGTGATGGCGAACCTTTTGAGCTCAGCGTGTCAGCATTTTGAAAAACCCTAACTTAACTCTGGTTCCATGTCACATATAGAAATTTTTTGATCTTTGCAACCATAGTAAAACAAAGACTTATATTTTTGATATTTATTTTATATATTTAAATGCCATTTAACAAAGAAAAATCAACCAAAAAAATGAGTTCGTGTGTCACCTCTGACACGCGTGTCATAGGTTCGCCATCACTGATCTATCACATCCATTCTTGGAGCACAATCTCCATTGAAACCTCAATACAGTTATGTACCCCTGGCACTTGGATACTATCTTTATAAACCCAATATTTCCTTCTAATTTTTTTTAGAAGGAAGAGAGCACATTACTCAGTGAGTTTGCATTCATCCTGCTTTCACATCATTATGTATAGTCTTGGCTGAAGAGTAGTCACTAATTGTTTGCTCAGTTGTATTTTAAAGATTGCATAATGGAATGTATTCTTTTCTGAGTTACCTACTTGGAAAATATTTTTATATGTTGGTATTTGTATCCATATGGTGGTGTCTAGCTAGAAAAGCAGAAAAAGATTAATAATTCAAACCTAAAAAAAGGACTAGAAAAAAAACTGGTAGAAGACTGAATTATTCAACTATTTTTCAGGTTGGTTTCCACAATGATCAGATTCACAAGATTTTGCAATTTCCTTTTCCATATATTGACACTATCTAACTCACTCAATTTTGGCTCACCAAATGTTCACATATGTATAGAATAACACTTTATAGGTTATTAGAATTGTAAGTAATTGAGATAATTTGGATTGATTATAATTGTAATATCTACCCAGTGAATCTGTTCTGAGAATAACGCATGGTTTCAATAAATCATGCCACAAACCTCAATGTGGTATAAATAAATCAATGAATTTTTTAGTGTTTCATAAAGTTTTTTCTCTCGCCAAACTATTTTCTTAAGAAATATGCCTTCCAATGTTTCTTCCATACTTCCACAAGAGAGATCTACCTAATATATAAATTAGTGGCTCCATCTGATTACAAAATAATAGACCTTTATAACCCTGCCCCCTGATAGTCTATATCTTGCATGGCATAATATAATGGTATTGAGTTACAGAACAGGGTAATATGTTGAATTTTTCTGCTATTCTCTTTATTTAAAATTCCTTTTCCCCTTGAGTGAGTTTCCAATTCCTACCAATCTTTCATAGCAGGGGTGCCCCCTTCCCAATGAAGCTTTCTCTTATGCCCCTCCTCCCATTGGATGAATATATTTCCTTCATGTATGTTCCCTATGCAATGTATCATTTTCTTTTGGATATTACTTTGTAATGTATCTCACTATTCTCCGAGATTATAAGATCTTAGAATATCATTAATTTATCATATGTTATCCATGATGATATTCCTAATACAAAGTAGGTGCTCAGTTAATATTATTTGTTGAATTGAATGTAGCTAATAAAACATAATGTATGATAGGATAGAGAAGCACTGTCGAATATTAGAAAGACTATTGAAATCTATATTTGATATACATAAATAATGCAGAGATCCATATACCTATTGCTTAAAAACATTAGTGATCATAGTTTGGATTCTGGCTTCCAATAATCAACAGCAGTTCTTAAGCAAAACTGATTATTGTACCGGGTTTCCCTGGTAAAAATTTGCTCTAGGTTTGAAACTATAATAGTTAAAATTCCTCCTCTCTAATCACTAAGAGTTGACCTGGCTTTTCATTTTATTTTTAAGATGTTTTTATTGATCATTCAGAACTGAAGGTCAGATAAAGAGCTTCACAGATAAGAAAAAGCTAAAAGAGTTCATCACCACCAAACCAGCATTATATGAAATGATGAAAGGTATTCTTTAAGAAGAGGAAGAAGAAAAAGGTAAAGATAAAAATTATGGCCATGCCAAAACCGGTTTGGCTCAGTGGATAGAGCATCGGCCTGCGGACTGAAGGGTCCCAGGTTCGATTCCGGTCAAGGGCATGTGCCTTGGTTGCAGGCACATCCCCGGTGGGAGGTGTGCAGGAGGCAGCTGGTCAGTGTTTCTCTCTCACCGATGTTTCTAACTCTCTATCCCTCTCCCTTCCTCTCTGTGAAAAATCAATAAAATATATTTTTAAAAAAAGATGTTTTTATTAAAATCAGAGAGAGAAATGGAGACGGGGAGAGAGATAGAAACATCAATGATTAGAATGAATCATGGATTGGCTGCTATCTGCAGATCCACACTGGGGATTGAGCCCACAACCTGGGCCTGTGCTCTGACCAGGAATGGAACCATGACCTTCTGGTTCATAGGTGGACGCTCAACTACTGACCTACACTGGACTGGTCTTTCATTATAGAATGTCAGGAAAGAAAAAAAAAATAAAAAGATCTGCTACAGCCAAGACTCATTGTATTAAACAGGCAGAAAGGTAGATGCCTGACATCTCTTATTCTTTGGAAAGAGGCATATAATATTGATACACATATGTACATAGAACTACTTTGCGGATACATTGCTTTTAGAAGGTGTCAAGTTATTTAGCAATTGCTACTGTCTTAGCCACAATAGTCCAGTTGTGTTGTGGTAACAAATTAACTCTAGGACATCTGTGACTTCACACAGGAAGTGTACGTATTTCTTATCCATGTGAAGAGCCCAACTCATATTTGCCAAGTATTTGCTCTGCACAGCCCCTCAGAGGCACAGGCTGACTTTTCAATTCCTACCAATTTTTTATATTCTACCAAAGCAGATGCTCTGACTGCTGAAACAGGGCGGGGGCGGGGGGGGGGGGAATCAAACATGGAATTCTCATGCTACTTTCCAATTCTTTGACACAGAAGTGATATCCTTACTTTCACTCACAGCCTGTGGCCAGGGCTAGCGAGAGGGAGCTAGGGAATCTGGGGCAATAGACGAAACAAATTGGGATCATTGCTAGAGCTGCCACAGCTACCCCATAAGATGTCTCGAGCAATAGCCTGCGTTGTAGTGGACCTCTTCAGGCAGCAAAGGCTGCTTCCTATGTCCTGTTCTGGGACTATAAGTAATCATGACTCCAGGCCATTCAACATATAATAGTCTCTTTCACTTAAATGTAAGCAAAGATCCATAATAAATCTAAGAGGATAAAAATATGTCAGCTATTTATTATTAGAGAAAGCAATAGGATAACTAGTTGGAAAGTTAGCATTACTTACCTAGAGGGAAGAGTTGACTTAACAGGTATATTAATGGTCCAGAAAAAGTACTTGGTAGTCTTAATTTTCTGAGTCATGGGATTTTGTAAAGTAAAAAATGTTGCTAAATGGCCAACGGCCATAAAATGCACATACTCTGAGGTAGCTCATTCTGATGTCCGGGTGTATCATTCTCGGCTCTGCCTTTCACCAGATGTGAGGATTTCATAAGGTACCTAAGCTCAATTCAAATTAGGTTGGATCACTGACTACCTTCCAAGATTTCTTCACCGCTTTTTCATGTTTTCATATCTATGTCTTTGTATGGTATTCTCCTAATTTCCTCACGTTAATCTTCTAGTTCACTAGTTAAATCTTTAACTCTGTTTAATCTGCCTATAAACATTTTTATTTCAATGATTACATTTTTCACATTTAGAAATTCATTGTGTATCTATGTAAAATCTTACTTTATCGTATACTATTCTCCTGATTTGGTTTCTAGTCCTACAAATTATACCTGTCAACATTGTAAGCACCCTTCTGTAATAGTCACTTTCAGATCATTTAGCCATTTTCAGTTCTTGTGCTATTTTTGTTTATGTGTGGACTCTTTTTTGTAATAGTTTATTCCCTTATGTGATCTGTAAATATTTTGTGTGGGTGTACTCCTCTTGGGTTTTATCTTCTGTATGGTTTCTACATATCCTGAATTACCAAAACATTTAGACAGAGTGGCTTTTATTTGGTTTCTATTAGAGATCCCAGGAATTTCTTTGGCTCTATCAGATTCCGTTTACTTTTTATTTTGTGGTGCTTGAACCATGTAGGTATTATAAATTTGATTCCATACCTATATACATGATTGCTTGGGGTTTTTCTGGTTATTTCCCCACCTGAAACCCAGAAAGAAGAAAAGCTTTCTTAACTTTTCTTTGCTGGAATATTAGAATTTTTTTTTTTTTAGATCATGGGGGTAGGTAGTATTTGGGGGGGGTCAAGGGTTCTAGTTTTCTGTATAACTTGTTTTTATGGTTAGATCCCTAGAATCTCTTCACATTTCATAGATCCCTATTTTATCATCCTTGCCTATCATTAGGATTTTATTTCTTTATTTCAAGCACCTGGGGTATTGGTCTTTCTTTAATCTGACTTGGGTATTCATTTTCAATATGTTAACAAGCATCTTTTGTGTGTGTGGGGTGAACCATTTGGGGATAGTCTGCCATGTGGCCTGAGCTAAAAATTTGTTTTAGAGAAGAAGTAATTTCGTAATGAGTGGCAATGAGTGCATATATAGTATATAATTGTGGATGACAAAAAACTATCCCTTTCTATTTCTAGAAAAACAGATCAAAATACTTACCTTGTTTTTAAGTGGTTTATAGATTTGTGCAATATAATTTGTGCAATATGATGTCTCCTGGGTTCTAACTGGAGACATCATAGTCATGTTTTGCATGAAGATCCAAAGGAAAGGCATCTTACATTACCACTCTGACATTTGGAGACCAATTGCACTTACTGGATAAGAAGTAAGATTCATCTAAATAAATATGTCCCTACCTGAATTATTTCCCATCGTCATCATGCTGGACTTTCAGCAGTTGTTGTAAAACAGTTTTTGAGCTTTAGGATTCCTTCAGCAAACAAGTCTGCTGCAGGGAAAACACTAACCTTTCTTGAGGCTATGAGCACATGACTACTGTGAAGGTCACTGTCTTCTGAGGTAAAAATACATGAGGTGTGACAGAGTGATTAGCCTGATTTTTAATAAATATACAATACTGTATTTATTCTAAATGGATTTTTTCACATCCATTGGATAATTGATTTCTTTAGAGTTTCTTGCCTCTAATTAATGCAGAACTTCAGCTACTGCCATTTCCCCAACCCCTTTCTTCACAGTGTGGTTGGAGGCATCTAGATGATTTCAGTTATGAGGATCCTCAGATTCTACAGCACCTCCCCCACCACCACCAAAGTAATTAACCTCCTCTCTTTCATTCCTTGTCTTCCCACAGAATGAACCCTACAGGCTCATTCTCTAGTTCATTACCCCCTTTCGGGCCCCATCATGATCCCTGCTAGCAAACATCTCTTCATTCCTGTGCACCCACTGTGTGCTTCTTCCCTTCCAGTTCCTGTTGCCTGCAGTAGTGCAATTCATTGTTTGGTTTTCCTGCAGATTTTTTTGTTCAATAGGGAAAACACTTAGTTTTTCCCTTTCCTTTTTTGGATTATACTGAAAAAATGGAATAGCAAGCAAGAGCTGCTCTTTATCCATGGTCTTACATGGTCATAGAAAACTGCAGTTAAATTGTCATTTTCAGTACTCCCTACTTCTGTATGACTCAGACACTTGTCAGCCGGGGATTGGCTCCAAAGAAATCCGATTTTCTTAGATTTTCTATCAAAGAGATTCCTGTTAGTTCACTTCTGTCGCATAGCTTTGGCATGCATGTCAGTGACCACAAAATGGACTCAAGGTGGGACCTCTGTCTTTTATTTTTTTTAAAAAGCACACAGTTTTAAGGTGTGAACTTGATGACTCACTTGTTACAAATACAGTATAGGAAGGAAAAAATATTAACTTTTCAGTGAAGAAACTTGACAGACCCCACTTTAACAAAGTGATTGATTTCAGCGTCATTAGTAATATGGACACTGGATTCCCCACTATGATAGGATAAAAGGGCAATCCACCTCCATGGTATACTTTCCCCAAAGCAGTACACCAGGTATCATCCTGAGGAGACATTAAACATACTCAAAAAGAGGGTCACTTTATAAAATTACTGGTCAGTACTCTTAAAATAGTCAAGGTCATGAAAATCAAGGAAAGACAGAAACTGTCACAGACCGAGGAGGCATGATGACTAAATGCAATATCTCATTCTAGATCAGATCCTGAGCAGAAAATTAGTGTGGGGGGGGGGGAACCTAGGAAAAAGCCAAATAAACTATTTTGTTTACATATTAGTATTGTACCCGCATTAAACATTTTTAATATTTTGTATTATTTTCTGAGAGGAAGGGAGAGAGAGATAGAAACACCAATAATGAGAGAATCATTGATCTGTACACCCCCTACCGGGGATCAAGCCCACAACCCGGGTATGTGCCCTTGACCAGAATCAAACCTGGGACCCTTTGGTCTGCAGGCCAATTCTCTACCCACTGAGTCAAACCGGTGAGGGCTAAACGCTTCTTAGTGTCAATACATATAACATGATTTTGCATGATGGAAAGCTTAAGGAAAGCTGTATAAAAGTTACTAATGCATTATATTGTCTTTCAATTATCCTGTAAGCCTAAAATTATTTCAAATAAATATTTCAGATTTCCCTTTAGAATGTGAAGTTCTTTCTATAATGGAAAAGTCTTGTGTGAATGCAGGCTCAGCAGACTCTCCTAGACTTGCTTTTGAGAACTGGACACCTTAGGAGTGATGCACTGTGATTCTAGGATAACCTGTTGTGTTCTGGATAGTTCTCCTGAAGGGGATGCCCTTTGGTTAAGTCAACCATCAAGCATCATCATTTATTGGAAGAGTCTCCTCCCATGCCTGGTGTCACAGCCAGAAGTTGAATTTCCCCAGTGACATGTTTGGATGGAGAAATTTTCTGAAGAGATAAGCACAGAAAATCTGATGTGTAACTTCGCAAGGCTTTTACATTCTCAGTCAGATATTCACCAGAGGCTGGTTGTCTTGAATTATCTCATTCTAGATTGAAACTGTCAGTCCTTTCATAACACGGAATAGTCCATGCTGAATGTTTAAATTGAACATACAGGGGGAAAAGTGCTCTCATAGGCAGAAACACTGATCAATTCTTGTGACATACCCTGTAGCCCACAGTAATGCAAATGGGGCTGGCTGTCAAGCTTCCCCACAAAATCTGATGGCACCAGCCAATGCCAAAAATGCCCTGATTTTCAGCTTATCCTGTCCTAGCTGTTGAAGTGCAAGAATTGTGATGATGTAGCATTTTCTGCCTTCTGTTCCTCCTAGTTCCTGGAGCATCTTCAGTGAGATAGGTATGTGTATTGTGTTATTTCCTTGCATTTTCTTGGAAGAAAATGAGCTCTTCTTTTTCACTCTAGAGGTCTATTTACTGAAAGAATAAATGTCATCTGGCCAGTGTTGCTCAGTGGTTGAGCATTAACCTATAAACCAGGAGGTCAAGGTTTGATTCCTGGTCAGGGCATTTACCTGAGTTTCGGGCTTGATCCTCAGTGTGGGGCGTGAGGGAGGCAGTTGATCAAAGATTCTATTTCTCTCACCCTCTCCTTCCTCTCTGAAATCAATAAAAATATATTTTAAAAAATAAATGTCATATCCCTTTGATGTTATTTTTCTTTAAAATCAGTCATTCCATGCCTGGAATTGCAGAAGCTGATGAATGCTGTGACTATCTGTATTAGAAACTGAATGACTCTGATGGAATACCTCTGTGACATATTGATTTCCCAACCTTTCTAAATAAACGCCTCCCTTACCTGTCTCAGGTAAATAGTCACCTTCTACCCAAGTTCATTTGTATCTGCTGGTCCTCATTCCTCTCTCCCCAGTGTTGAATGTATGTGATGGCGTGAGGGCGTGACAGCCCAGACACCTAATAACAAATGTCTCTTAGGCAAGAATTGAGAAAGGCCATGGGAGTATTCACTGATTCCAGACTTCCCTTACTAAAATAATTGCTCTTTTACCATTCCTATATCCCTTCCATTTTTTTTTCAGGTTATACAAATCTCATACTCTCTACCCTATCATGGTAGACCCATCAACATGATTTTGTTTTTCTGTGCTTCCACCTCTCCATTCAGAGCTGCTTGCCTACTCAGGCAGAAGATGGAACCAATTCTTTCACACCAAGTTGTAAACATAGCTAATGAGTAGGCTGACTATGTTCTAGGTAAATGAGGGGTCTTTTGGTATTAAATGGGGCCAGCAACTAATTGGCGTTCGAGGACAAGAGGCATTGTCCAGGAGACTTGGACATATGGTCAGGCTACTAGTAAAACTTGATGTGATTCTTTTCTCTAAAGAAAAATAAATTAATAGGACAAGAGCTTATGTTAAAAATAATCATTTTAATCATTGAATTTCAAATAGCAACTGTATGTATGAGATTTTGACAACCAAGGGAGTCTTCTAAAAAATGTGTCTATTTTTATCTCCAGCCTTACATATTTTTAGATATACTAGTAATATAGTTTATAACATATAAAATAATAGTTGCTTATATATACACTAGGGGCCCGGTGCATGAAATTCGTGCACTGGGTGTGTGTGTGTGTGGGGGGGAGTGTCCCTCAGCCCAGCCTGACCCCCATCACACTCCAATCACAGGATCGGCCCCTTGCCCAGGCCTGACGCCCCTGACAGAGGTGTCAGGCCTGGGCAGGGGACCCTCATTTCCCCCCATCACTGGTTCTGCCCCCAGCCAGGCCTGATGCCTCTGGCCCAGGCATCAGGCCTGGGCAAGGGGACCATCATATCCCCCAAATCCCCGGCTCAGCCCCCCGCCCAGGCCTGATGCCTCGGCCAGAGGAGTTGACCCTCATCACCCTCCGATCACCAATCACCGGATCGGCCCCTTGACCAGGCCTGAGGCCTCCGGCAGAGGTGTCAGGCCTGGGCAGGGGACCCCCAGCTCCCCGCGGTTGCAGGCTCTGCCCCTGCCCAGGCCTAACGCCTCTGGCTGAGGCATTCGGCTCGGGCAGCGGGGACCCACAGCTGCAGCGGCCCCGCTATTGTGGGCTCTGCTTTAGGCCCAGGCAAGGGACCCCTAGCTCCCAGGACTGCTAGCTTCAACCGTGTCCAGCTCCCATCGCTGGCTCCACCCCTACTTCCTGCTATCACTGGCCAGGGCAGCAAAGGCGCCTGATTCTCCGATTATGGCTGGGGGGCAGGGCAAAGGCGACCCCAAGGCCGCCTTTGCCCTGCCCCCCAGCTCTTAGCTCCCCCCTGGGTTTCTGATCACTGTCAGTGGCAGGGGGCTTCTTCCTGCTTTCCCTTTCACCTCCCTGCATTGTGCCTACGTATGCAAATTAACTGCCATCTTGTTGGCAGTTAACTGCCAATCTTAGTTGGCAGTTAACTGCCAATCATAGTTGGCAGTTAATTTGCATATAGCCCTGATTAGCCAATGAAAAGGGTATCGTCGTATGCCTATTACCATTTTTCTCTTTTATTAGTGTTGACTAGAGGCCTGGTGCATGAAATTCACCTGGGCTGCAGCCACAGGCACCCAGGACTGAGGGTGAGTGGTTTATCCCTCTCCTGGGCTGCAGCCTGGCTGGTCCCCATTCCTCTTTTGTGAGCTCATTTGTGTCTG